>NC_090926.1:702543263-702846293 GCF_040938575.1 Ambystoma mexicanum | reverse complement strand
GAAATATAAAGGGGGTGAGGACATATACAATATGAAAATGCAAAGTTGTATGGGGACATTTGTTTTGGTCAGATGGTGCAGCAATTTTTCATAGTTGCACACTTATTAAGTAAATATAAAAGGTGTGAGGTTTATAAATGTGAAAATCCAAATGCAGTTAAAGTGCAGTAAGTAGAGTAAAGAATATTAAGTAAAAGTAAAAAAAGGTGTGAGGATGTATGCCAAATGGGAAATTCAAATGTAATTAAAGTGCACTGAGGAGAGTAAAGAATGTATAGGTTATTAGGGTACCCAATTGTTTTGAATTGTTATGGTTTTTAGTTATTATAGCTATGTTAGGAAAAAAGTTAATGCTACCAGGAGCATTTCATTTGTTTTTTTTGGTGTGTTGGCATGGGTTTGGTAATGTCTGGTTTGGATGATATTTGTGATAAGTGATGTGTGCATATTTTCTTCATGGCTGGTTGGAGTTTGCTTGTAGTTGTGGTTGTAGCTGTTTTATTTGTGTGGCTGTGATTCTGTGGGATGTCTGAGGGAGTCAAGAGGGAGCGATTTGTGTTTGGATGAGACGTGAGGGTGTAGAGAGGAAGAGGTGTGATCCAAGCCCCTCTGCAAATGTTGTCCTGTCATGGAAACACCTCTTTTTATTTGTTAGATGTTTGGACTTGGACTATGTTCCCTTGGGTGTCACGGTTGTTGTGATACTGGGTCTATTGGGGGGAAAATGCATTGTCCCCCCCTGTTTTCCCCACCCGGGTGTATGATTGATTTCACTGGTTGTTTATGGTTGGTGCCAGAGTGTGGCAGGCTCTGTGTTTGGATGTGGCAGGTCCAAATGGAAGGTGTTTGTTTTGGTTAGATGTTTTTGTGATAGGGAAATGTTGTGGTGAGTCTGTGGTGAGAGTCTGTGGTGAGAGTCTGTGGTGAGTCTGGTATGGAAGGGAGATGCTGTGTGTGGTGAGTCTGTTATGAAAGGGAGATGTTGTAGTGTAATCTTGTCTTGCCACTGGCCTGGGTGCTTGCTGTAGAATGTTGGTGCATGAATGTAGCTCAGGAGAATGTTGGGTGGATCTGTGTGTGAATGTTCTGTGAGTGTCAGTTGGGGGCTTGAGCTGGGTTTAATGGATGGCCGGTGGGTCAGCTCCTTTATAAGTAATGTTATACCTTCCCATGTTCCTGTCTATGTTTGACTGTGTTGTAAATACAAGAAGACTAACTGGAGTATTGTACAGATTGTACATATGCGAAATAAAGCCTACCTGGAACCAATCTAGACTACAGCTGGTCTGTGATTCAGAAGTGCACTCTGAATGTCTAGCATAAGGCTTTACAACAATCCTTTGCTTCTATCGGTTTGTAGAAAAAATTGCTGTTTCTAAACTCGATTGGGCTCTCTGGATACATTGTATGTTTGGCAACCGAACATTCTTCATCGATTGGTATGATTGATGCCATAATTGAGTGCCCTTTGAACTGCACTCGTACCCTGCACAAGGCTAGGTGTACTGGGCATAATGTATTTGCACCTCTATCTCACTCGGGATACACATCCTAGGGATGCCAGAATCATGAGGGATGAGAGAGCAGATGTAGCAATGTTCTTCGGATCTCTCTCTCCCCACCTTCTTCCTATTGCTATACCATATGTTACCTGCTTCGAAACCTGTGCATTTGTTGTGGGATCTAGTTCACCATCCTCATTATCCACAAATCACTATTAACATTTATTTTTCCTCTTGATATTATTTCTTTGAATTCCACAATTCTAAACACATTTAAACTTTCTGTATTTGTACTGGTTGCCATCTTCAGACATGATGACACAAGGACCATAAAAACCATAAGAAAATTAATTTTCACACAATTTAAAAGTTAAGACATTTCTTTCCTAAACAAAAATATTAAAATTTTGGATCTTCGTCTGCATCCAACTTTGCACTTGAATGAACCTTGAGTCCTTAGGGTGTACTTCACTTTATGCCTTTGCCCTTGGAGGGGTGACGGTATCTCTTCAGGGATCACTGAGATGAATTCAATTTTTGTTGCCCTCCACCTTCACAGCAGTCAGAGTTGA
This sequence comes from Ambystoma mexicanum, assembly GCF_040938575.1. NCBI lineage: Eukaryota > Metazoa > Chordata > Amphibia > Caudata > Ambystomatidae > Ambystoma > Ambystoma mexicanum. Next base: position 702,844,219 of record NC_090926.1, on the reverse strand, counting down.
GTAGATAACACAGTGAGGCCCATGGACACTGTTTGTTCGAGCGACACACAAAGCTGCAGACAAACATGCAATCTCCAGGGAGCAGCTGCATCTTGCGTTGATCATGGGTAGCCACCTCAGTTTGCTCCTGTTGTCTGTTGGTGAGAAGACACAACCTGTGAAGATATAATCTTAACACTTTTCTGTAAAACCCTAAGGAACTCCCTAAACACGTCTCCTAGGGCATATCCTGTCTTGTGTGCATCTGTTGCCATGTGTGCAGGTGAGAGAGGTGTGTAGCCTATGCCTCTACACGTTTTCATGAGGGCTTATGTGATGGTTTTCCAGGCTTGTTTCTCAAATAAAACAAAGCAAGTGGTGTTACCAGGATTTTTCAATTATTTACACACTTTGGCTAAATGTGTTTTAAGGGCCCCATGAGCAACTCCATGATTCCAATGGCCTGCCGGTGGTAAACCGAGTACAGCATGTGCTTGATTCCTAAAAGAAAAGTCATTTCTCTGAACAAGGCACTAAAGAAGTCAGATCCATTGTCATATTTTAGGACCTCACAAATTCCCCATCACGGAAGCACCTCTCTCACCAAACATTTTGCTGCTGATTTAACATCAGGATATATGCAGAAACCAACCTCAAGTCACTGGGAGAACGCACAAGCAACCACATTCAAATGCAAAAATTACTGCACCTCATAATCAAGTCCACAAAGTCAATGCAGAGCTCCTTGAATGGTTCAGAGGTCCTAGGTTGGACCCCCCGTTAACGACCTCCTGGTATTCCCAGGATTTAATTCATTGCACACTACACAATCCCCTATGAATCTACTTACCTGTTCTTGTAGGTTGGGGATAAACCATTCCTCCTGGAGCTCTGCTGTGATTTGTCACCGAGAAATATGCAACAGGCAGTGTAGTTACTCTAGAGCCAAAGAAGTGGCTCTTTTGCCATTATTACCTTCCCATCACCTCCTATCTCCACAGTAAATCTGTGTGTGAGAGAGCACATCCTTGCATCTTCCAGAGCTCCTATTATTCTCTAGGGGTTTTCCCTTGTATCTCTATGATCTGAAGCACCAGGTCTGCATTGTATGGGGCTGGAAACTGTACCTGCTGGGACACGGTTTCCATTTTCTGGGAATCTGTAAACGGAACAAAGGGGCTTAAACATTTTGAGTACCTACCTTAATACAGAGACATTCAGTACAAAGAACTGACAGGATAGCCCCAGAGACAATCCCTGTGTGTCCATCATTCTGTCTGACAAGGGGAACTCACATTCCTTAAAACAAGATTTCATAGTCCCTGTGTCAACCATGAATGAGAACATTTGATCACCTACCTGCACACCTATCAGGGGGTCACTTCTGAATTGCTGGAAAAAGACAGGACTGGACACAAAGACCCCAAGGAGGCTGTTCTGCTCCTGGCCAGGGAGTGAAAAAGAACTCCCTCCAAAAACACTTGCTCCAGTTTAATGAACTGCTCCTTGGGGTAAAGCATTCTACTTCCATGTCTGCACCGATGCTGGTGCTGGCATGGTCAGAGGAATCTCAAAGGTCTGTGCAGGCCCAGTCACTGTGTTCTGTTCAACCTGGGCCTGCTGTAATTGCATCTGCTGAGCTCCCATATTAAAATACTGTGCCCTCCTGTGACACATGCTCCAACCTTCCACATGACCAACACTGAATCGAATAGAATCCCCCATAATTATTCCCCATTGGTCCATTAAACCAGGGACCCATTCCTCTGAACACACCAAATTACACACTTCCATGTGGAAATCCTCCCCTGCACCATGGAAACCCTCTCATTGTCAATGCATTGGCAGCATACCCATCTATCGAACCCTGTGTCATAGCAGATTCATCCTATCCCTGTTGTCACAATTGCCCCTGATGTCCCTCCATGGAGTTTATCATCACTGCCCCTTCCAAACAAATCTTTTCCAATTTCTTCTGAACACGTTTGGCCTCTGCCTTTTGTGTCCATTCTATATTCTCCTTTTCCTTTTCTTGCCTCCTTTTACAAAAATGCACAATATGTGCTTTATATTTCTGGCCAACTCTTGGCCTCCATCCCTACCACTTTATCTAGATCATACTGAACTTCCTTGGGAAGTCACTTCTTTAGCCTGTGGTAAATAATCACCACATTCTTCTTCTATGCTTCTCCAGTTTCTGCCCTCAAAATCTCCTGAGTAAACTGGATGTGATTGGCAGGATCATCATCCAATTTCATCGTTTTAGCTAGAATCAAATTTACATCAGGCATATCAGGATAGATAATCTGCAAGCCCTGCAATTATTAAAAGCCACTCAATTGTGAGCATTTGTATCAAACTGAACTCCCGGATACCTCAAACTCCTCCAAAGCTTGTCTGACCGCTGCCGCATTAGGGCCATGTATAATTTCCCATATGGCCAACATGCCACCGGCACTGTGTTTCACTAATGCATAAATCCACATCTCTGCCCCTGCAGTGAGCGAAGGGAGTGTCTTCATTAAGTTAATCTGGTTCATAGGTGACTATGGAACATAATAATACGCCTTTACCAGACTCTTCTGGAGCAATGGCAACTGATTTCCACCTATTTTTACTGGGGCTTCCACCATTTCTCCCCTACTACTTGTTACAGCCATGCAAGTACCCTGGCACATCCTTTGGCTCCTTGGTGTACTATCTATCGCTGCTACTGGAGTGGTAGGCAGGGTGACTACACCTTGCTCTCCCAGCTCCACATCCATTTCCCACCCCTCTTAAACTGCCACTCTGGTTACGACACCCCTAACCCTTCACATGAATGCAAGCACAATCAGCACTATCATAGGGTGCCGTCTCCTTTCCTCCCATCTCAAACCCTTTATCAGCATCCCTGTTCTCCATATCCCCCTCAAACGCTCTGATAACTGATTTGTCCAACCTATCAAGAACCTACTCTGTCAACACTTTCTTTCTTCTACACCCCCTACCAATCTTCTCAGTTCCTCCCACTCTTCATCTCTTTGCCGCCATAGCAGTACTACCTCGTCCTCCGCTAGCCTTAGCAATTCTTTCATTTTGTCCCATTTGTGTGTCTGTACCACTTCCCGCCACCCATCCTCTATCCTAGAAGGAAAAGGCCTGACCTCTGCCTTCTCCCTCATTCTCAATGTTTCCCGCAGCCATTCCCTATGGTATTTTGGAATGTTCTCCTTATAGCCAGGAAGTACCTAAAACAAATGAGTCAACAGAGTCTTGATGCAACATCCCAATTTACCCAAGACAATTTCACAAAGACAATACTAAGCAGAACCAGCGGCACAAACTAATTTCCACCTATAGAACCCCCGTTTTACCTCTATGCAGTCATTCCCCACAATCACTCAATTTACTAGTTTCTACCACAATTACCTCACTGAGCTGCTTGCAAAAGACAGCGGGCCTCATTACGACCCTGGCGGTAAGGGGTTAACGCCAGCGTTAGCTGCGCCGACCCCTTACCGCCAATTACGAGGTCCCTTAGCGCCATGGAGGTTTTAACACCCGCTTTTAGCGGGTGTTAAAATCCATGGCGCTAAGGGACCATGGAGTTAATTACGCCACCGTAATTTACGGTGGCGTAATTAACGCCTTCCCCACTCCCATTATGCCCTATGGGGCAAAAATGGGAATGGGGAAGGGTAAATGGGGATTGGGGACTTACCGCCCCGCCAAGGTCGGAATGGGGCGGTAAGTCCGCCAACCACCATGGCGTAAACGTAGTTTACGCCATGGTGGTAAAGTCACGGCCCAGGCGGTAACTTACCGCCTGGGTCGTAATGAGGCCCTGCATCTTATCAAAAACACCTCCCGGCGAATATTTCCGAGAAATAGCCCCCACTATAGCATAGTTGGAGTGCAATGCTCTTCACTACAGCACTGCTTCTCATGTTCTCTTCATTACTATTACAGACTTCTCTACTGCAAAACCATCTTTTCCTGACTACAGGAAGTCTCCCCTTCACTACTTCGACTAACCAAGAAAATTGAGTTGAGGGCTCTGCCAGCACAGCCAATACACAATGAGGACTGCCAAAGTTATCCATTGTTGGACTTACCATAAAATGCCACCCACCTTCGGGTGTAGGCTCCAGCCAACCAGACAAGCAAACTAAAGGGTATCAAGACAAACCTCACAGTGGCCGTGCTGGGTGGGATACCACCTCACAACTGTAAAATTACAAACTAGGAAAATAATATATACTGTTGTTGTTGTCCTGCGGTCGTTAGGGGCAATGTGCGTGCTACTTCAGGCAGTGGCCCCCCTTTCAGGTGTTCTTCTGGGACTACTAACAGTGCTGAGTGTAGCGTAGCTAGCAAACATATACCCTCCAGGAGGGTGGGAGGTGCAAGTATGCTTGTTGGCCACACACCCAGTAGTAGTCCATCAGTGCTGCTGTGCCATTCTTTAGATCTAGAATCAACATTGTTACATCATTCATTTGAGCGAACAAATACAGTTCCTTCACTGACTGAAAAAGCACAGTTCATAAGTCTTTTCTTGGTGTACTTTCACTGGTTTCTCCATGGCTTCATTCCAGATAAACCTTGTATGTGCTCTGTCTAAGTTTGGGCACATGTTCGCTCCTCGAGGGCCACAATTATTTCTGGAAACCCTAGAAGTCCTGCGACTCGACAAGAGAGGGTAATTTCTTGCCACTTGTTGTTAACATATTTTGCTCCTTCAATCACCAAATAGGGTTGCTTTAGACAGTTGGTGTTGGTCAGACAGGTTTTGCATTTCTGGGCATCCGAATCGATAGATTGTAGATGTACGTTGTGTGCCTGGAAATTGTTGTTGAGCCTACATAGCTAAAGATAAATCAGACATTGTGCCTCTCTAATCAGTACTTCATGTGGCACTAGAACCTTGGGTGTCCCCGATGTGTGCAGTATCGATGAGCACACATATCAATTGCTATTAGTTGTTCATCTCCCACTGCACTCATGTCTTAGTACCAACTATTTCAGTGCTCGGGATGACTGATATGTTCAACCGAATCTAGGCCTAGGGCATTTTCATGCATCATATTTGAGCCTACACGCTTTTCTTTTCATTCTGTCATAGCACAATATGTATCTTCTTGGCAATCTACTCCTGCTAGTCGTGGTGTTTTCACTACTATTTGTACTACAAAAGAGTTTTTTTATAGTTGGTAGTATCTGAAACATTCTACTCATGCACACAGTCATATGGATACTAGTGTTATTTGTTTGTGACATAACATATACAGTTGTGGTTACTGGTTCAGTTAAGTGAAGAGGTGTGCTTTTGGTCACATTCACCCTAACACCCTTCTTTTAGATGGCTCACCCTGGTAAAAGATGACCCACAGTATATTCCTAACAGTAACCTAAGAAAAGTGAACAAACTTGCTGTAAAATGCAGGCCATACTGGTACTAATACTTTCTAGTAGAATTCATAACATTTCCATTGCTAGGTAATGAATTTGATGTTGCAATCTTCATCTTCTTTTCACCTGTAATGGGAACAAGAACGGGTATGACAAAGGGATGGTTGGGCAAGGAGAGGGGCTCAAGGAAGGATAAAATGGGGAGGGTGAGAGAGAGAGTTTTAATTTACATAGCGTATGCTTCTAGCAGCAATTCATGTCTGTCTTTCTTTTGTACAACATATACATTGTCAGCATTAAGCTATGTAAGATGAGGTAGACTCATTGCGTTAGCTTTAAGTGACTGGTGTGGAATTCGGTGGGACACTACGAACGTCCAACAGGTCTATCCAATATCAAAGCAAGTTCACCTTTACTGCAAAAGGGGTGGAAAACTGGGATTGTTCCATTAGCGCACAAAACCTCTGACATATACTACCTTCCCCGGCAACAGTGGTTGGGTGGGCGCTGCGTCAGCCGGTGGAACCATAGTGTTTTGGGTGTCATCTGGGTGGGGTGGTGTGATTTGTCATGAGATGCATTTCATCACACGTGTTGAACTCCTCTTCCAAAATTGTTGCAGCTCTGTGGGCATCTGTGGGAAATGGGCATCTGCATACGTCTGCCTGTCACTATTTCATGTGGTGAGAGGTGGTGATCCTTGCTGGGCTGAATGCAGAAATTGATCAGGGCCAGGGGCAGACTGTGTACCCAGTTCTTTTTCACGGTATTACATAATTTAGAAAGCATACTTTTGAGAAGGCCATTTCTTCGTACCACAACATTTCCTTAAAGTGTACCGTTGCCTAATCTGAAAACATCACGCCCCCCATCAGGGAACACCTCACGTACGAGGCACAAGGGCCGGACTCAACCCACCATGAAAATGGACACACCACCACAATGAGGTATCAAGCTCCATTGCAGCTCTCGCCCATGTCTGCATAATCAATATGGAGCTTGCGGAATAGCCCGATGGGGTGGGGCAGAGTGTGCAAAGGGTAATTCCCATGCTAAACACTTGGCAGGTGGTGCAGTGCATAACCATTGTTGAGAGGTGTTCTTGCAGATTTTGTATAAACCAATCTTCGTTTATGTCTGCTGCAATGTGTTGTTTGGAGGTGTGAGAGGGGTAGTGTAACTTCTCAAAAGATGTGTGTAATAGTTCCATGGGCATCACGACCTTCACAGTGCATTGTTGACTCCATAAGAGGTCAGTTGGAGACTGCACACACACACACACGTCTTGAGCCAGATGTCCTGTTCCACCTGTGGTGCCCTACACTGAAGCTCTATTATCTGTGCTTTGGGTAATGCTGTGTACGGTCTGTGCCTGGCTTCGTGGTGATGATTGTGATGGCATACTCAACAGGTGTGGGCACCGGGAGATATGCTGTTGCTTTTGCTGCTGCGTCGGTGGCTGTGTTTCCCAGTGAGATTTTGACACTGTTATTTGTGTGGGTGGTGCATTTGACAACTGCCAGCACAGATGGTTCTGCCAGGGTGGAAATCAGGGTATTAAGGAATGTTGCATGCTGTACTGGGGACATGTCAGCCCGTCTGACCCCCTCCTTTTCCATTGTGACAAGACCTGCATGCACCATTATGGTGATGTATGCAGAGTTTGATTTAATGGTGCAATAGCACCCCTTTGATGCCAGAAGCACTTCAATGAGTGCTATGAATTCTGCTGCCTGTGCTGAGTAATACATGGATAGTCTTTACATCACTACTGTCTCATTCTCTCCTGCTTCTAAGTGCACCACTGCCACTCCAGCATGTCTCTGCCCTGTGTCCTGGTCGATTGTCACTGACCCATCAAGAAACAGTACCTTGCTCTCTTCCAGGGGGCTGTCTCTGGATTTGTGGATATCTTCCTCCTCACCCTCATAAGTAGCACAGTCATGTTGCTGTAAGTCTTTGTCTGTGCACGGTTCCGTCAGGAACATGGCAAGGTTCACTGTTTTACACCGTACAACATGGATATGTCAGCTTGAGAGGATAATCTTATACGCTGTTGCCCGCTGGGTTGTGAAAGTGGACTTGAATCGCTCTATGATAGCACATAAAAAATCACTAAGCAACCCATCACAATTGTGGAACTCTTTTCAATTGCAAAAGAGCTTGCACATGAAAATTGTCCCTGTATCACTGAGTTTAGTGTACAGCTATAGTAGGCCAATGTGTTGTGACCGATTGTGCTCTTCTGCGTTAGTACCACTGTCATGAGTGTTCCATTTGAGTGTGAGAATATGTAATACTCCTGCATGTACTCTGGGGTGGCAAGAACGGGGATGTCGAAATCATTTCTTTTAGATTGTTGAAACTCTGAATCATGTTTCTGGTCCACTCTGTTTTACTGCTTTATTTTTGTGCTTCCTTAAGGACCTGTAAGAGTGGGCTTGAATATGCTGTGTAATCCAGATTCCAAGCCCTGAAATAGTTACATAACCCCAGGAATTTGTGCATGTTTTTTTACTGTAACTGGTCTGGGCATGGAACGCACTGTTGCTGCCTTGTCAGGGATAATTGTTTTGCTGTCTGCAGGAATGCGCTGCCCTGGATAGAGTACCTCATGCTGGAAGTACTGAAGCTTTGCCTTGTCCACCTTATACACTTTGCGTGCTAACAGTTGCAACAGGGCAATGGAGTCTCTGCGACAGTTCTGTTCACTGTCACTGCAGACCAATAAGTCATCTACATAGTGAATTATTATGCTGGGCACCTGGATGTTACCCACATCTTCATGCAGTGTCCTGTTAAATATGCTGGGGCTCTCGCAGTACCCTTGGGGCAAACAAGTGCGTTCATAGCACTTTCCGCCATATGTAAATGCTGTGAGGTACTGTGAGTCTGGATGCAGGAGTACTGAAATGAAGGCATTCTTTAAGTCAACCACCGTGAAATGGGTCGCTTCCTTGGGATACTGCACAAAATGGAGGCCAGGTTTGGGACAAGTGGAAATTCCTTCTGCACTATATCATTGAGGCCGAAGAGATCTTTGGATCATCATCCAACTGCCCCCAGAGGCCATTTTAATGGGGTATATAGCCGTATTGCATGGTGAGGTGGAGGGTACTATGATCACTTGGTGTAGTAAGGCTTGTATCGCGTCTCTGATCCCAAATTCTGCCTCCCTGTATAATGTGCATTGCTTCATCTGGAGTAGCACTACCCCTCCCTTTAGTGTAATTCATATGGGGTCACTTCTTTCAACATCCCTACAACGTGTGGACATAACTATGTGGGGACCTTTTGTAAGTCGGATTGGCTGACTGGGGGTGGCAATACAACAGCCATGAGGGGGCTTTGAGCCTTCGTTACTGTACCATAATCTCACTGGGGGATGCATATTTCGAGTATTATTTCCCTGTCACCGTTGTTGTCCTCGAAAAGTTCAGCATCTGTCAACTCCTTGAGGGGTACAGTGGGATCGATGCATACAACTGTGCACCACTGGCATCCCTGAGTATCTGTACCTAGGACCATAATTCCTTTGGCAGACATCAGCAGCCCCTCCAGATCTAGGGATATTATAGTGCCTGCCACCAGCTCTGGGGACAGCATGGGCCGAAAAATGAAATCAGTTGGTACGCTCCATCAAGTTCTAGTAATCTGGGGCACAGCTTGTGCGAGCACTGTAAAGCCATAAATGAACATGTCGGGGTTGACAGAGATGCCTGGTACAACCACACCACATCACATGCCATGGCATGCATCACAAGAATTGCCTTCATTGAGCAAATCCCAGGTGTTGCACAGATGATACTGATGTCTGTAAATAAGATCATCATGTTCAGCTTGCTTAGCAGTTCCCTACTTAGAAAGTTGACAGGGGATCTCTCAGAATATAAGAGGGGGTCTCTTATGACCCCCCCACCTTTACATCTAAATATTTTGTGTATGGAACCATTAAAACAGCCCCAGAGAATCCCTGCATGTCAAGAGTTTTGCCCAATAACGAGAAGTCTTCTTCGCTGATGCATGAATTCTCAGCTTCTGAGTCCACCATAAAGATGAATTGTGTGTTCCCTAGCTCTGCCCCCACCAAGAGTTCCTCTTCTGGTTTTGGGTCATTGACAGGACTGGACATGCAAGTGCTCTCTGTGGGCTATCCCAGTCCGGGTATGTGTCTGTCTCAGGGAATGAAAAACGGGTTTACCCTACCACTGTAGTGCCTTGAAACACAGCCACTATGCCATTAGGTGCACCGCAGAAGGCATTCATGTTCCCTGCTTGCTGCATGTCAGAGAGGGGCTGGGTATTTGTCGGAGAAACTGCATGTAGGCTTGATGAATCCTATATGGTGTTGAGGTCCCCCTTGCCACTGTGGACAATAGGATTGCTGGTTTCCCCCCACCGTCCTTGCCCTCCTTCAGCCCACAATGTCGCTAATCTGGTATTCACAATGTTAGGGGTGTACCCTCCTTCTTCCGTCTGTCGGCATTGGCCCCGCCGCCACCACAGCTACTTTGGCTAGATTATTTTATACCAGTTTTGCTTCCTCTGCCCGTCTCCTCTGAATCAGTTCTTTCTAGCACGCTTTTATTTTTATACAATGGTGAACTATGATACTTTGGATTTCGGGCCAAACTTTTGCTTCAATCCCTGCTATTTTATCAAGCGCTTTCTGCACTTCCTTGAGTAGGTCCTGTTTCACTATAAAATAGAAAAAGAGGGTTGATTGGTTGTCCAATTCTGCCCTTGACATCTCTTGGACCCAGAGGATAAACTATGCAGCGTCTTCATCTTTCCCTATTGTATATTACATGATGGTCTGTAATTCTGGAAATGCTTATCGCAGCACTTACCATACCCTGGCTCTGATCTTGTTGAACGATGCTCCATCATAGGCGTCATTACTCAAAGTTACTTCTGGGTACCCCGCCTTCACCCACACATCTGCAGCTTAGTCCCCCATTGTGGCCACCAATACGTTTTTAATGTCTATTGCCAAGGGCACCCCTGCTGTGTTATTCTCAAAAGCATATATACATTTCACTGCCCCTGCCGTGTGTGGCGGGAGTGCTTTAAGGAGGTTATTCTTGTCCATCTCTGCCCATGGTATATATTGTGACCTCCCAGCTCCATTGTGTATCAGTGGCATTTGCATTCTCATCTTGCTTTTTCTGCCCTTAGTTACACTTCCCCATTTCGTTGCTAATGCCATCCTGGCATACCCCTCTGTCAGTCGTCCATCACACAAACTTTCCACCCTGTGATTCATTGAGTGATCTTCTCTGTGTACCCCTCCTGATCATCCTCAACGTCATCAAGTCCCCTCCATTCTTTGCAAAATCTCTGCTTCATGACCCTACATTTTAGTCACCCAAGCTGTCTGTTACTCCATCATATTCTATGTGGATGGTCCATTGGCTGCGCTGGTATGTCTGTCTTTGTTACGTCACATGCCCCCATAGCCATGATAACTCTGTGTTGATGCCAGTGCTACTTCTAGGTCTCTTGTGCTCAACCCTATGTATGCTGTTACATCTGGAGGAAAAATATAAAGTGGATGTGGGGCTGTGGCTGGTGTCGCTACAGTCGTCCCTGCTGATACATATTTTGAGTTTGTGTCTCCCTCCGCAGGGCTGGTTGCTAGTGGGTATATTCCCTTTCACCATGCCAGGTTCTTCCGGTCTTCTCCTGGGCCTGTACCCTCATTTCTGTCATGGGTCGCCCCTTGCCCCTTGTGATCCTCTGTATCCTCAAACATTTTCCAGAGGTTCAATACTTCCCTCCTATTCTGCAATGTTCTCCACTTATACTTCGCTGTCAGGACGGTAGACATGTGTTTGGGTACGCTTTTGTCAAAAGATCACTGATCTGGACAGGAGTGCCCCCCCGGCCCCTAGTCTCGCTCCCCCAATGGTTGTGATACTTCATAATCTTCTCACAATACAGTGGCAGGGCTTTGCACATGTGCTCCAGGATCGTTCCTCCCCCGATAGTCATGTCTCCCTTGTGTCTGGTAGTGGGGCTATGGCTATGCTGCTGCACCAGTTATACAATAGTTTGTCCAAAAAAATGAATGCAGTTCAGATTTCATCAACAGTACAACTTAATGTCATCAAAAATCTCCTGTTCAATCCCCCCCCCCTCTTTCCCTTTCAGAGCTTTTATTTACTCACACACAGACCACGTTTTCCTCACATGTACATGCACAACCTGCAAATGCCAACCCTGGGCCTCCTCCCTACACCAGAAAATACACGAATAAAACCAACAAAAATAACCTAAAACAACCACTACTATTTCCAAGCTCTCTAATAATACGGAGCTCCTATGTATTTCCTCTTTACACTTATTGTTTAAACCATGTTTGTGGCGCCAACTTCCCCTCTCACATGGGGAAGTTCCCTCTCTTCTGTTATCCTTTTCCTTAATATCCTTAAAGAATTAATAAAAAAACAACAAATAAACACACTCCTTATGCATGCCACACACCCAATTTCAGTCACTGCGTGTTCACACTCCTCCATACATCCAGCCCCTACTTAGTTATGCCTTTCAGGCTATTCTCATGTGTGCATGTTATCCGAACTCCTCTGTTCACGGGGTTCCAACACTGACCTGCACCTCTCCTTGGGGCTGCACCCCACTCCAAAGAGCAGGCAGGATTCTGCAAAGACTGGGGCTCTGGGATCATGTCAGCAGGGGTCACCAAATGAAGGCAATTCCCTTTATGCTCATGCCAGAAAGAAAACAACCCTCTAAGGAAATAGTCCAAGAGATGACATGCAAGTATAACAAGGTTTAATTGTACAAAAAGGTGTCAGCAGAGGACTTTGCTGCTCGAAAACATTCTGGTTGAATCATCATGTACAGTGCATTATAGGAGTTCACAGCGTCACTAATGATATCATCCATAGGGTCTAAACCTGCACAGCTGATTGGTGAGACCATGCACACAGTCCTGCTACATAGGGGATGCCAGGCTATGATTGGTCCCAGTCATCTATCTGTTTCCACATGGGTCAGCTGGGCTCATCTCTTCAGGGACTGAAGGTCAGGCGTTTCACATGCTGCCACTTTTATGTGCTAATGCTACTACAACATCATTATGGCATGCACTTGGGAGGTTCATGAACTGGCACCAGGAGGATCGAAGGAATACCAGCATGCTGGCCCACAAATTCTGTTCTCTGGCTATATTGCACCACTCACACCTAAGGCTTCTACAAAAGAGTGTTTTTATGGGACGAGGTGAAATGGTCACAATTGTTTTATGACCATTGATTTTACGGCTGTTGTCACTCACAAACGTGGAATGCAGGGTCTCATGGACTGGATCAGTGGTAGGTGCCATTACTCCTGGTGGGCTGGGTGGGGGTTAGATGCCTTTTGTAGGCCTGGCTGTGATGCATGGGTGCTGCAAGGAGCCTGGTGCTGTCTCATGGCCATGCAGGGTGCATTGATTTCTGTGATACTAAGTAATTACAACAGTTAAGGGACAAGGGGAAACCTCTGTGAGAGCTAGTCGTGCAGGCTTATCTCTCCTCAGCATTTTGGGCCTCTTCAGATTTCTCCATCAAGCTTATGTTTTTCCACACGGCCATGCAGGTTTGCTGCCATAACTACAAAATGGCATCTCTTTATATGCGTGCACTAAATCTATGCATCTATAATTCCCGCTATATTGTATATGTGTCGGGTTTCTTAACAGCCCGTTCCCGCTAGCACCTTGCACAGCTACTATGAGATACACCTTACTCTAAAGCACCTAGGCATGGGTCAGACTAATTTCCATGCCAGCATAACTCTAATATTTTCTTCGCTTTGTGTTTTCTATGACCAGTATTCTCCTTTGCACTTCCTGTCTCTCAGTTTTCACTACTTCAGAACACCCCATGTGTGAATAATGTTTATGTTACACTTGGTGGTTTTAACATTTTATCTTTCTGCCTGCGTGCAAAGCTAATATGTATCAGTTCTATACAAAGGTTAACACTACAGTAATGTATCCCATTTACATTTAACTATACTGGATACATATAAAATTATAACATCATGCCCGGGTGAACGCTCCCTCAGTCATTAATATGGCATGTGCAACATAAACCCCCCTTGCTTGTGGGGACCTTCCCTAACCACCCTAACCATTGTTACATCATCAGGTTTTTTTCTTGCAGATTTATTTGCTGAAGATTTTCAGCCAGAAAAACAAATCGAAAAGTATGGGTGGGTGGAGGGGATAAGTGGTTATAAGGGGCATGGTGGTGTGGGGAACAGGGACTAGCTAATAGGGAAGGAGGAGCTGGGGGGGACACCTGGCGATCTAAGAACCGAGAACCATCTAAATCCTAAAACTAGACTGCACCTTGCTCTTTAAAGGGTCTGGTTGAGTGTGACTCCTAAGCTTGTTTAAGATTAATCAAATGTGTTCAAATGCATTTATCTTTTAATTGAATATTAAGCATTTGTTATGCATTTTAAGATTTTAGGATGCATATGATGGTATGGAAAGCTGATATTTAGTGTATGTGAATGTTATTAAGTTAAGGTGTTTGTGTATTGTGAAATATAATTGTATTTATATTGTGTTTTATGTATGTGAACAGTTCTGATGAACTATACCACATTTAATAAAATAAATAAAACATAAGTAGCATGATATCCTAGTGGAGACTCAGAACATTCCTGACCTGGCCTTGGGAGTGATGGCTTCTCAGGGTGGTGGTGATCACCTTAACCACTGCCAGGGTGTTAGCGGCTTTCAGCTGGGGGATGTCAAATGGGGCCACAGTGACAGCGTTCATGGTAATGACAATGTTGATGCAGCTGTTCAGTACTGCAAGGGAGGGTGTGTAGGCGGGGGGGGGTCTATGGTGCCATCTGTTGATGGGACATTGTCCTGTAGAGCAGCACTCTCTTCTGTGTCTTAGTGACCAGGTTGGCTTACCCAATCCATGGAGCCGTCACCGTTTCCATCATCTTCTACTTCTGATGTGTCATCTCCACTTCCTTTGAACAATAAAACAATGTCAGTGCGGCAGGTAAATGGAACAATGTGGGCTCCATACACATTTGCAGCACATGTGCATGCTAGGAAGTGAAGTGTGCTTTACATTGTCCACTTGATGTTTAATTGCTGGAGTAATCTGTACCCACAGAAATGGACATGGTCATCTGTGAGAGTTGGCCATGAGAGACTGCACTATACAAAGTGCAAGCACTGTATCAGACAGATGTCAGTAGACACTGTGTGTTGACACACAGAACATTGAGGAATACCATCCATGTGTTAGCCATGGAGTATAAAAAAACTGTTCTTACAGATAGACATCACTATATGCATGTGTTCCTAATTCCTGTTGGGGACATTAATGGAGTGCATGCATCCACAAAGCAGCCATGCAAAGCTATTTATCCTGACACACTGTTCCTGGCATTAGTGGCATCCAGGCTGTACTTGCCATCTGTAAAATGAGTAGGGGTCAGTCATGGTGGATCCCCTGCCTCAGGCACATGTCCATAGCACGGGGTTCAGGTGCAATTCCATAGTTTAGTAAAGACTGAGGTAGAATTAGGAATTGGTACTGATACTTCCATTTTATGGCCCCAATACCTTACCTACTGAATGGCCTAGCGTGAGTTGCTCTGTTAAGAAATGGGTCGAGGGCTGCATTACACCGCCACAGTACTTCGTGGAATCGTTTGCTGCCCTTCACAGATGACACCTTAATAGTGAATTGTAAAACATGTGTTTGTCATGACCGTCACATGTTCCTGTTCTCCCATATATAGACGCTTGCATGGATATCATTTGATGGGCCACCTTATCCACTCCTCGTTCTCTGTTATCAAACAGTCATTTCATTCGTTTGTGGACATAGTAAGGAGTTGGTCCTCTGGGTGCATAATAAAAGTCAGATATACTGATGAATGTATCAGGCACCTCTTCCATGTAGAATAGGAGAAGGGTAAGCATCATGCAGGTAAGTGGTAGCATGGAATATGTGCATAGTTGTTCAGCAATTTCTCTTATCCCTAACCAACCTGCAGCATATGCACATCGCATTGGTTGTGGCATAGGGGATTGGAAGACAGTATGCCATTACTGTAGAGGCATATGGGACCTCATTTGTATACATAGCTGTGGCATTAGTTCTCACATGAATTGTGTGCCAGCAAAGGTTTCGCATGTGTTGTGGGACTCAATGGCATGCTTGTTTTGTACTTTGGTCAGTGCCTGTCGGTCATGTGACAGGATGGACATTCCTTCTACCCAATCTTAAGGTCCGATGTCTTGATGCACACTTGCATGGGAGTACCATGGAGCATCAGGGAGCATCTGATTCTAATGTCCCCTATTAGTGCAAGGTGTGTCATACAGCATGGCAAGCCTTGAGGGTCTATGTATGTCAATGGAAATGAAGGACAGCTTGTTTTGCTGATCGGTGACTAATGGAGGTGTACACGTACTGATGAAAAAACCATGCATGTCACATCTATCAATGGTAGCGCACTGCATGGTATGTGCATGTTAGTCCTGATGTCATAGCTTTTGTTGGTGCATGCGGTGCAGATACGGAAATGTAAATGATGTAAAGCAGCATAATCATGTGGTGTAAACGCGAGCCATATATGCCCTGCTTTCAAGCCATAATCAGCCTTACAAGATGGCATTACCATTCTGCTTTGGAAATCATCTGTGTGTAGAATTATGAAACGAGGCATGCAATTGGCATTTTCTTTACTGTTGTAAGCATAATCCCCATCCATGGTGTAAAGAAAACCATCATGAGCATGAGGCCCTCCATTTTTTACATGTCTCGCCAAACATGACATGACAACCAACCACCTCCTCCTCCTCAACCCTGAAAAAACAGAAATCCAAGTTTGCAGTAAAATAGCTCTCCTTCCCCAGCCTATCCCCTGGCCTCACTTTCTAGGCCCACCTGCCCTCCTACAACTTCATTGAAAAACCTCAGACGCATGTTGGACCCAAATCTATCCCTCTCCCAACATATCAACTCTGTAGCCAGAGCCTTTTTTGTTCACCTATACATCCTCAGGTGAATCTTCCCATGCCTCACCTACCTACTCATCATCTCTGCTGTCCTCACTATCATACTTGCTTTGATTATGCAAACTGTCTTTATTTAGGTACACAAGCATTCCAACTTAAACAACTCCAAAGAATCCAAAACGCTGTGGCCCGACTGCTCATTGCACTCCCACAGAGAGAACACATCAACGGTGCCCTGCAAGACCTGTACTGGCTCCCTTTTGGTAGAGGGGCTACCTTGAAAGCCATGTACAGTACTCACCATTCCATCCACAACACCAGACCCAAATTCTTCCAAGATAAACATACACACTGCCAGCCCTTCACAGCCATCAGATCCAACGCCAAACTTCTCCTAGTTATACCCCATTATAACTGCACCAGGCTGGGAGGCTCCACCTTCTCATCTGTGGGACTAGTCTATGCCCTGCAACATCACTGTGCACTGTTTTCATCAAAAACAACAGGATGGCCGCCAAAAGATCTATGCGCTAAAAATCTTTGAAAAGTGCGCAGGGAAATCTGAAAAATAGGCCGCCAATCCATTTTGCCTATGTCAATGGTAACACAGGAGACCACTGCCAAAATCATTGGGCTACCCACAGAGTAAAATGAAACTACTTGAAAAAGCAGTGCTGCATTGCAAGGGAAACCCAGAACTGCTTTAAAAATCCATTTTTCCTTGGCTGTTAAATTTGCAAAATAATGATCCTTAAACAGCAGAAACGATCCAACATCCTTGTTGGATGTTAAACATCACTTTATTTAAAGAATCAACCTAAGCACAATGTCAGCAGAAACACATTTCATCATGAGAAAATCCACATTCTAAGGTGCTTGCATGGGAAAAATATGTCAGAAATAGGTGCAGTACTGCCGCTCGCCTGTGTCAGAAGCCGGCATTTACTTATACTGTCAGTTTAAACTTGCACGTTAAAATCAAAGTGTGCAAAAGAAGAGTCTTCCCATCAAAAGCAATATAGGGGATACAATTCAATCTTTATATTTAAAAACGCTGGAATTAAGAGATATGTGGCTATATTTGTTAAAAATGTTAATTGTATTTTAGAAAAAGGCTATTTTAAACAATGTTTTAAAAGTGAGTTAAAGCCAGCCACATTGGGCTTCAAAGACATTCCACAATTTATCCCAAACAAGGAATCTTCCCCCATGCTCTCTGCTGAGGAACTGCAGGGAGGTGTGAAAGGAGGTGGGAGGGGGACTTTGGCCTGTTACTCTGACAAGGGACAAAAGACTCCCTTGACTGAAAGTAAATGCAAATTTGGGCGTCAACAGAAGCCAGCTGCTGGCAGAAAGAGGCTCAGGTTGCTCTTGGCTCAGCCAAACCTTGGAGGCGGGGCTAGACTGAATTGTGTATCTGGAACTGGAGAAAATATAGTTTTGAGAAAAAGACTCATAGAAAACTGTGCCAAACTGGTAAAAATCTGAAATGTATAGGTTGTTAAAATGAAAATGTTGCTCACAAGTAGAAACTACTCTGGAATCTAGACCGGACCACTGAAATGTTGATATTGTAGCAATTGTGATAATGCTAGGAATATGAAAATTTACAGGAGTGTGCCCAGATGTTATGCACATGTATGTGGAAACATTTGTACAGATCTGACACTGGGTAACCAACCAAAAGCGTGAAAAACTGTCATTTGTGAATCGAAATTCTTAAGAAGATGGGACTTGGATAGATACGTGCCTTATTTAATTTGGGATGTAAATATGTATTATTAGCATGTTGGTGATATTATAAATATGCTTTATATGAAAAATATATTTTCTGTGTAGAAACAAAGGGGAGGTTTTTCCCTGGATCATAAACACAGCGTCATCATGACATATCATGACGCACTGGTTTCCTTCTCAAATCAGGAGAGAGGGAATACTTTGACCAATCAGTTTCCTAGAGGGTGGGCTTAGTATAATCAGCCTATCCACCCCTTTGGGAAATACATAAATAGGGACTGTTGAGGACCTAGAGACACACACATATTCACCCATCAACTGATTTACTGGCGAAGCACTCTGCAGGAGAACCCAGATCAAGACTCCAGAACTCTGAAAGCAGAAGGCCCAATCCCAAAGCTGAACCCTTCTCAGCTTGCCTTTAATGTCTTGCAACCTGATTTTAACCCCAAACTTCCAAGCGGCACAACAAATTCAACAGCTGGGCTGTGCTGTTTTTCTGCTTCTTGCCAAGAACTCTTGCTAGAACCCAGAGATCCAAACCAGTAGAGCAGAGCTGTAACCCAGAACCAACCTGTCAGATCCAGTCCAAGAGGCTGTGCAGAGACCAGAGTGCCTTGTTGAGTGCAGAACCAAGCGCCTGAATCCTGTCCGGTGGCTAGCAGATTCCAGTCCACAACCCTTGACCAGATCTTTGACGGGCCTATTCCAAAACTATAGTTGTGAGTATTTAGCAAAGAACTGTCCATAGCCAATCTCTTATTCTTAAGTAATCCTATCCACCCCATTCCCACATATCCAGAACTGCATTGTAGAATCTCTTTTTCCTGAATCCTTCTCTCATCCATATAGTCCTGTGATAATTGTAGTGATAAATCATCTTTGCGCTAATATATATTTACTGAAGAAAGGCAAGTGTCTCAGCGGGCAAAGATCAGACAGAGGCGCCTTGGACTGGTGGCTGTACCGTTGGTATCTCACATCTTCATAGCTCCTTAGCGTAAAGCCAATGCTTGTTTGTAATCTTCAAAAGCGCATCTTTCATTTGATATCTAGACTCTTTTTTTAAAAAAACGACCTTTACTAAAACCTTCATAACATCTGAACCGTACATGCTAGGAACGAAATGTAAGTGTCAAATTGAAGCTAACATCCTCAGCTTTCAATCGTATGGAACAGTTTGCAGCGATTCTGCATTTGGCTCCATTTTAACACATGTAAAATAGCTATTCTTTGCATTCAACCTCTGAATTCAGTTTCCAACCTGCCTGCCATTCAATCCTCATTGCTAGTGTTTACCTAAAGCTATTCAAAGCAGCTCCCACTAGTTCTGAATCCCATTTAGTGATTTAAAGTCATTTTTCAGTGTTTTCCACTTCATTACAAGCCACATTCAAAGCAATTGACCTGTTTTAAAATCATTCCTGTTTTCTCTGCTTGCTGGGGGAACTGGGATTGAAGCTGCAATTGTAGAGTGTTTATTCCTGAAACCTGTTTTCTCCCCTTCCATCTCTATATTGCATATTAGGGGGATTGAGTAGTATCAGGGGGAAAGAGTGATTACATTGCATTTGATTGAACACACAAAAGTATTATTTCTGTGCTGCATTAATTTCCTATCATTGCATTTCGTTGAAACCTACAAAGTTTTATTATATGCTACATTATTCTTCTCATCATACTCCTATTGATTAAAGAGGTTGTTGATTGTTGTGATATCACCCAATGCTGATCATTGTATATAGTGTGCCTTCTAGATATTGCTCAAATTTATAAAGTGTGATATATATATTGTTCAATTAATAAAATAAACCTTTTAATTTTTTCAAAACAACCTACCTCTTGGTTCAGTGAGACAGGGGGGTGGGGGGTTTCAAAGAGAGGGGCGTGATATAAGGTTACATCATTCAGAAATAAAAGAACTTTAGACATAAAAATATATCAGGTGTGTCTCCACCTGAGAAAAGCGGCGATTTTACTTTTCTTTGCATTTCGGACCTGCACTCGGCACTGCGAGCCGCTCCTCGACTCTTGCCGACTCCACTGCTGCCCAACGCTTCCTGGAGGAGGCGGGGCCTGCACGACACGTGCCCTGATCACGTGATTCCGGCCCAATTTAAAAGACACAGGCTGCCTCCCGCCCTGTGTGTCTCCACCTGAGAAAAGCGGCGATTTTACTTTTCTTTGCATTTCGGACCTGCACTCGGCACTGCGAGCCGCTCCTCGACTCTTGCCGACTCCACTGCTGCCCAACGCTTCCTGGAGGAGGCGGGGCCTGCACGACACGTGCCCTGATCACGTGATTCCGGCCCAATTTAAAAGACACAGGCTGCCTCCCGCCCTGTGTGTCTCCACCTGAGAAAAGCGGCGATTTTACTTTTCTTTGCATTTCGGACCTGCACTCGGCACTGCGAGCCGCTCCTCGACTCTTGCCGACTCCACTGCTGCCCAACGCTTCCTGGAGGAGGCGGGGCCTGCACGACACGTGCCCTGATCACGTGATTCCGGCCCAATTTAAAAGACACAGGCTGCCTCCCGCCCTGTGTGTCTCCACCTGAGAAAAGCGGCGATTTTACTTTTCTTTGCATTTCGGACCTGCACTCGGCACTGCGAGCCGCTCCTCGACTCTTGCCGACTCCACTGCTGCCCAACGCTTCCTGGAGGAGGCGGGGCCTGCACGACACGTGCCCTGATCACGTGATTCCGGCCCAATTTAAAAGACACAGGCTGCCTCCCGCCCTGTGTGTCTCCACCTGAGAAAAGCGGCGATTTTACTTTTCTTTGCATTTCGGACCTGCACTCGGCACTGCGAGCCGCTCCTCGACTCTTGCCGACTCCACTGCTGCCCAACGCTTCCTGGAGGAGGCGGGGCCTGCACGACACGTGCCCTGATCACGTGATTCCGGCCCAATTTAAAAGACACAGGCTACCACCCTTGCGGCGTTAAGCCCGGCAGGGGTAAAGGCCGATTACTGTTACGTGACTGTTGCGTGCTGAAGGTGCGGTGCGGACTACTCTGGAGTATCGTGTACGCATATTGGGCATTCAGGTGAGAAATCATAATAGTGCACATTTCTGTTTATAGAACCTGACTGTCACTATAAACCCTTAGTGCAGCTCAAGGGTACTCATAGCACGATGGGTAAATCAAAGCCCGCTAAACCACGGTACGATCTACGCAAAGGGAATGCGGGGAAAATGGATAACCCAGCACCTGAAAGCCCCACGAAAGATAAACAAACTGGAACAGATGGTGCAGCGGCCAAAGGCACGATTCTGGCTTTCTTTCCCAAAGACAATTTGAAAGCACAATCCTCCATTGATAAACCGACAGCTGATGATCACTGTCCATCCTTCTTGCCCCCCAAAAACAATAATGAGGCTCTAGACTTAACAAATTATAATGATATTGATAATAATTCACTTCTTGATCTCTGCTTGTCTATTCAAAAATCAATGGCCTCTTTTAATCAGCCTTACACTTCCCAGAAGCTTACTCCAAGAGTGGTAGAAGCTCAAATTCTGAACGAGGCTCATAATGACCAACGGAGTCTCTCACCCCCAAGTAGCCCTAAACAAACAGGTAATTCTACCTCAAATCTGTCTGGAATACATCCTATTCATCCCACTCCCACCGCACCTATAGTATCAACAGCAGGACGTCTATCGGCTTCTCCAGATCTCTATATTGATATGGAAGATCCGGAACATTCCGGCAGAGACTTGAGTAATGCTATTGAAAGCTTAAATAATGTAGCAATTGCAGAACTTCAAGCCTCTATGGCCTCCGTCCAGTTTGCTTTAAAAATTTTGTTGAAGCTATGTGGGAGAATTCATAGTAACTCTTTAGCTCAACTAGGAAACATTAACTGTATTGAAAGTACGGACCAACTACCGCAAAAAGCACCTATACCGAAGGGGGGTCGGGAGTGCACGGACCAGCCAGAAGAGGCATACTTGGGGGAACCTCAGGATATTGTAGCTGAAGTACCTCTAACCAAAAAACAACGTCGACAACTAAGACGAGAGGCAGCAAAAAACGTAGCAGTCGAGATAGCCTCCCCCCTGCCAGCCACTATTGCTCCCGTTGCACGATCCAAAAAAGCAAAAAAAAGGGGGCGAAA
This sequence comes from Ambystoma mexicanum, assembly GCF_040938575.1. NCBI lineage: Eukaryota > Metazoa > Chordata > Amphibia > Caudata > Ambystomatidae > Ambystoma > Ambystoma mexicanum. The sequence goes on along the minus strand of NC_090926.1, from coordinate 702,821,974 downwards.
AACAAAGAAGCGCATGAATAAAGGAGCAGGAACCTTAACAAGCTGGATTATCCCAGATATACCTCAGGAAGCTACCAGTACGATTCTGGAAGAGCCACACCATGATATGACTGATAACTCAACTGATGATTCCTCTAATTGCTCCTCCTCATCTGGGAATGTAAGAAACGAGGAAGACGAACATCATGATCCCATAGAGACAACAGATAATGATGACTTTAACGCCAGCAAAATCTGTGTTATTAAAAATCTAAACCAGAAGAAAAGGGATAAGTGGCTCACAAGATCTGAACTTCTGATAAAACTACATCTGATCCCCCAATTGCGTGTTATACGCTCGGAAGATTTTTCCTTTGTGGAACCACTTACCGTACGAAACCCTAATGTCACAGCCCTCCATTGCTGTGTTATGGCATCAGCTAAATTAATCCGCTCTCACAAAAAAAGCCTTATGCGAGTTGGGATAGAGGTGGATGCCTGTAAAGAGAAGGAGGATCCTTGTCTCCCAAGTGGCGATCCTGCCCCATCTAAGGCTAACGGCTGCAAACCCGCCCAACCTCTGGGGAAGAAAGTTCAGATGGCGGATATTCAAAATACGTTGAAATGGCTGGCCGACTCATTACCAATGGTACTACAACAATCATGAGATTACTCCCTACTGAGCTGGAACACCCATGGCCACCAACATCTTCTCACTGACAAGGGATCTTTATCACTCATTAATAGTTATCCCATTATACTGCTGCAAGAAACTTGGCTACTACGGCCCACGGCCATGGATGGATACACAACTCATCACACCCTGGCTAAGAAAGGACTAAGGGGGCGCCCCTATGGGGGTTTAGCCATTGGTGTGTCAAATAAAATCAAAAGTAAAATGATTTCAGTGGAGAGTAATTACATTTGTGCTGTAGTCTTGTCCCTTAGAATAAGTGAGGTCTGGGAAGAAACATTATTAATAAATATCTACAACCCCCCGGGGGCAACACATAGAGAGCATATACAAGATGTTCTAAATGACCTCCTCAGTAATTGGAGGTTATTAAATGATAAATATCTTGTTATTGCCGCAGGGGACTTCAATTGCCGGATAAACCATGGAGGGGGCACTACTAACAACCAGAACCTAGCCAGCAAAAGCCACTGGAAACAGACATACACCGATAACGAGGGAGAATGTTGGAGCAGTTTCTTCGAATGCTGGGATCTTGAAGTAATCAATGGCAGGACAAAGAATGACAGACCCGCAAAATTCACTCGGAAAAATGGAAAGAGTGGAAGTACCCTCGACTATATCTTCACGAGTGCGGAAATTGCAAACATCATTGATGACATGGTTGTGAGGGAATGTATCTGGAGTGACCATGACCCCTTGATACTTAATTTAAGATCCCATATACCAACCGAGAGAAGGGCAAATCTTGGTGAGATGATAGCCAACCACTCTTCAAATCGCATATCCTGGTCAGCACAAAATGTGATGAAGGCATCTATAGCATCGGGAGATTGGGGACTTGTACAGTCTAAATTATTCTCACAGATGTCGCCCGAACAAATTGAAGGATGGATCAGTAATTTCTCCGGCTTGCATGGTTCCTATAAAATACGGATGATGGCAGGGAAATTGCCGCAAGAGCTAATTTATGATCGTGCCATCAGAGATCAGAAGCGCAAGCTAAGAAGGGAAATCCGGGTTATTAGAAAGGACCTGCATGCTTCTAATGATAAAGCAGCTACAATAAGAAAGCTGAAAGCTGCTTACCAAAAATGGCTAAAAATACATAAAAGACACAGGAAATTGGAGAGATGGCAATCTACAGTTAAAACTCTATGTAGTAAGAACTCCCGCAAAATATGGTCCATTTTGGGAGAGGTAAAAGGCAAGAAGATCATCAATATGGTGAACCCCATATGCAGTGACAAATGGACATATCATCTGGAAAAACGAAACGCCGGGATTAGCAATAAGCTCTGCTCTCCCACCTCTCCCAATCCTCCCACCCCTCCTTTCAGTGTTACCATTGAGGACCTACAATGCAGAATTAAGGAATTAAACTCCTCACGAGCTCCAGGCCCTAATGGTTTATCTAATGTAGTGATGAGAAACAACTCAATGTTCTGGGCCAATCTGCTAAAAATTCTGTTTGACAAAATTATGTCTGATGGACGCATACCAACATCTTGGCAAGAGGCCATCATCATACCTGTCTTCAAAAAGGGTAGCAGGAACGACCCTGAGAATTACCGATTACTATCTATGCTGGACTGTACCGGGAAGATGTTTGCTGCTCTCATTCTTAATGAACTACAAAAATGGACTGAGGAGGCAGGCATCTTGGACCAATTTCAATGTGGTTTTAGGGCTGGCCATTCCACATCACATAATCTTTTTATCATGAATACCCTAAGCAATAAGGCTTTAACACGCACTAATCCTCCACTATATGCACTTTATGTAGATTTTAGGGCCGCCTTCGACTCAGTTAATCGATCCCTCTTATGGGAAAAATTAAAGAATTTTGGTTGCCCTGCATCTTTATTATATTACCTCGAGCTGCTACATTCTAATAACACCGTACAAGTCAGGCTGGATAATCAGGGGACAGTGACTAAACCTATCTCTTTGAAGCGAGGGGTAAAACAGGGATGTGTGACGGCCCCCATTTTATATAATCTATTTGTATCTGATGTGCCTAACTGCTTCTTGGGGATAAACAACTGCCCCCCTAAGATAGGTTCTCACCATTGTCCCATACTGGCTTATGCGGATGACCTAGTGATACTAGACCACACTTTTAGTGGAATACTCAGGTCAACCAATCAGTTATGGAAATATGCAGAATCTAACGAACTTACCATTAACCACAGCAAAACCAAATTAATGCTGTATACAGCAGGAAAGGTTGCTAGGCCTCGTATGATGGTGGGCCCAATCGAAATTGAATACACACTCTCATATAAATATCTAGGGGTAGAGTTCGATCACAAAGGAAACTACCATATGTGTATTCAGGAACGCAGATTAAAGGCTGCCCAACTTACAGCATTAATTCATAGATTTACATATGAGCAATGTGGTTTTTCTATTTGGGCAGCCCGCCAGCTCTATCTGCAATGCCTGGTCCCTATGGTCATATATGGTTTAGAGTCCTTGATCAACATGGACCTTGGTTGGTTACAACTTGTGGAGGGGAAGTTCTGGAGAAAAGTTCTTGGTCTCCCCCAATGCATTCCCATGGCTATGATTAGGCTAGAGTTGGGTATCCTTTCTCTTAAGGCTATAGTTTTGAGGAAAAGGTTGGAATTCTACATCAGGTTTAACAACAGACCTACAAACAACCTCCTCAGGACCATTAAAGAGGATACTTCTGCGGGTAGACAGACAAAACTTGAAACCCAGATTAACACTCTGATCGAAGACATCAGTTGGTCCCCGGAGTGGGGTAGGGAAAATGAACACCTGATTGTTAGCATGCGAAATCGCCTAAATCTATGGGACTGGCAGAGTAATTTCATTCATCTGGGACGTCTGAAAAGCTATGGCTTCATCACATTTATACTTTATACTTACATGAAGCCTCAGCTTTATTTAAATCTATGCCCGTCGGACCAACTGAGGCGCTTTATACTACTCTTACGCTTCAACTATTTACCAGTTCTGTCGGCTCGTGGTGCATCAATGGGCCTGACTACCGCAGCTAGGTACTGCAGAATATGTGAGTCTACATCTATGCCGGAGACGGCATGCCACGTACTAACAAAATGTAGTAGGCTAAAAACAAGACATAGGAAATATTTGAAGGAATTTGTCCATGATAATGATCAAATCATACATCCAGATTTCTGGATCCAATGTACCAATTCCCTAAATCCTAAACTGCATTTAGCACTTTTCCAGGTATGGTGCGAGGCCACTATATATCTGAAAGCAAGCACAAGGGTGGCCATCCATATGCATAAAGGGTTCTACCTCTAGCAAATAGTCTTATAATATTTATCTAAAACTTTATTATGGCTCTGATCTGTCCTAATGTTTTTTCTTTGCCTTGAAGAACGATTGATTTGTGATGAATTTCTACAGTGTCTATAATGATTTTTAACTGTATATTTTGAATTTATTCCTATAGTGTAAGTGTTTAATGTAATTTATGTGTAAAGTTTTTTACATTTTGTATAAAACTGTATCACATTAATAAAATAATAATAATTAAGGGTTCCAACTGGGCATCTCACGCCAGGCATTGACTTAGGTGGAGTGCTGGGTTGAAACCACTTACACATCTAAGTTTACACCATCTGGAACTCTCACCCTCTCCACATCTGATGGATTGACAAAGACCTTGCATTCAGAAAGGCCCTAAAAACTCAGCTTCTTCCTTCCTCTTCTTGATTCCTTCTTCCGCACTATCCTTGATTGCTCCTTGCACACAAGTACTGGCTCAGACTCAACAAAACACCAACAATATCATACCACAGCGGATGCCAGCAGTTTTCACAGTGGCACAATGTGTTAAACACATCCTTTTCCATTCCCACAGATGATCATACATCACCACTACCACTGCACCTCCAACTCTCTAACTGGTGCACTCTGGTTACTGAACAAAACCTGAAAATGTGACTGTACCTTGAACGTTGCCACTGAAAAGGGTCTGGAAAGAATGCTCAATTAGACTGACTACTAGAGGCAGCAACTGTAGCGTGCCTAGTTTGATTTGGCGCCAGGACATGCTAGCACTTAGTTGAACCACCCCATCTAATTTTCAAGGGGCTTGCCCACGCAATCAGAATGCCCTTTTCATAGTTTCACTGGAGGTATAGAAGAAGTGTGCCAGTTTAACTTGAGGTATAGACACAGTACGCAATTAGATTAGGGGTAGAAATGGTGATGCACTAAGATGATCCTGGGGGGCATAAAACACAACACACTTAGATAGTGGTTTCTTTTGGGCACAGGAAATGATACCATAGGCCAAAAGTGGTTACCTTCATGTACCCCCTGCCATCACTCTTATTGGAGTACCTGGTTAATCTTCTTAGCACATGGAAGATGTCTAGTAGCTAGGTCTATTTATTTATTTGCGTTTTTCACTCAGAGGTGGTTTATTTTGTTTATTTATTTATTTTGACATTTATATAGTGAACCAAGCCAGAAGTTTCTAGGTGCTTTTTTTTTTAAAGAAAGTGGTTACAGGAATTAGGTTACAGGCAAGAACGTGCAGGCAAGATCGAACAGTAAATAGTTACATCACAAAGTGCAATAAAGTTCAGGTGGAGACAATGGAAGAGCCTAACCCAGGTTGCAGGGGGGCTACATTGCAAAGTGCAGTGAAGTCCAGATGGGCACATTCGAGGAGCCTAACCCGATGTTGCAGGACGGCTGCATTGCAAAGTGCAGAAATGTCCAGGTGGGCACATTCGAGGACTGTAACCCCATGTTGCAGGGTGTCTGCATTGTAAAATGCAGTATAGTCCAGGTGGGCACATTGAGTAAGCCTAACCCCATGTTACGAGGCGGCTGCATCAAAAAATGCTGTATAGACCAGGTGGGCACAATCGAGGAGCCTAGCCCGATGTTGCAGAGCGGGTATGTCGCAAAGTGCAGTGAAGACCAGGTGGGCACATTGAGGAAGCCTAACCCCATGTTGCAGGGCGGCTACATCACAAAGATGCAGCAAAGCCCAAGTGGGCACGTTAGAGGAGCCTAAACCCATTTTGCAGGGTGGCTGCATCGCAATGTGCAGAGGGGTCCTGGTTCACCCATTGGAAAGCCTAACCACAAATTGCGGTAAGAATGCATCAAAGCATCCATTAACATAGGGAATGACTAGTACATATGTTATAGGGCCTGATCTCATGAGGTGAAACTACTATGTCAAGTACGCAGTTACAAAAAGTTTAAATGAAGTGCTGACTATATGGTAATAGTATGGGGTTAGGAACGTAGACAAATAGGAAGGAAGTTCACGGTATAAAAATATTTGGTAAAGCTAAGAGCAAGTGTAGTGAGAGATACACTGAGATGGGACCATTGGTTACTACGGGGTTCAAACATAGTTAGCACAGGGATGTTGGGCTCACTTAAAACGTATAGGTAGTGTGTGCAAACATCACAGGCTCCAGGGAGGAATGATCCAGTGGTTACAAGTAGTTACAGGTGGGTTCGGTCAGAAGCATAACAGCCAGCATTTTAAAGTAACACAGGCATGAACGGAATATCAATTTTAAAGCAACTGGAGCGAGATTTAAAAGACCTCATGGTGCCGGTCTCGGAAGAAGGTTGCAGGCAGGGGTACTCGAGAGTTGCTATGCAAACATCACACAACGTATAGTTAGTTGAGAGGCACAGATGTAGAGGTTCTCATACACCATGCAGAACATAGGAAGTATTGTGATTTTACCACAGTGATATTGGGGAAAGTGACTACATGGGAAGGAGTTAGTCTTACCTCTTCCATGTCTGTCTCCGGTTTCCTGGGAAGACGGGGAAAGACAGGAACCTGGCCATTAAAACAGGGCCTTGCAATGGGGGCCGGCTTTGCCTCTCGCCTTGAAGCCAGCCATTCATTTGCAGCGAGGCTCTTCCAATTAGCATACAGAAAGCGGCTAGGTGCATATGGCAAGGAGAGGAAGTCCAGGCAAGGCAATGAAATGCTCCGGCACCATCTTGGTAGTGTTTTGGTGATGATGTTAAGGGCAGTGGCAGGGATGTTTGCAAAAAGTGCCAGCATGTTAAGGGCACTACCTCCACCGACAGTAATGTAATGGTTACATGTAACTGCCACCTGCCATCTCCCTTATTAGAACACTTGGTTAATGTTCTTAGCACATGGAAAACATGTAGTAGCTATATCTATTTAATGAATTTTCCTATTGCCCTCAAAAAATCCCACCAGCCAGGTGCTTCCAAATATTAGCATGCTACCCCCACTTGAAGATGTGCTTGAACGACCAGTATATTGCCTTGGGAGACTTATGGTTCAGAAAAAACCTGACAAAACAACAGAGGATAAACTCTGTCTGAGTTTAACGTATGCATAAACGCACCACTTCGGTGGACACATGCCACAGGCACGGCTTGCCATCCAGGTAGTCTAGAATGCAGCTAAGGCTATGTCAAATTCGGCCAGCTGCTCACATAGCCTATCGCACTGAAACCCCTGATGTGCCTCAACACCTTTGCCACTAGTATACAGCAACAACCTATGACAACTTTGGTCTAGCTGGGCACACATTGAGTCTCATGCACTAGCACTCTGTCTTGAACACCGATAGTACCTGACCTCTTGGGTTGCTTACTGCAGCCTAGTCAGTTCTTATAAGTCCTAACCCTGGCAGAATGCACACACACACAACTTAAATTCTACTCGTACAACATGTTTCCATACCTGGACTTCAGTGCCGAGGGCGTTCCAACCGCAAAGCGCATTGAGGCCATACAAATAGGAAAGTGGCACTATATAAATGAAGACTGCAATACAATGTTTCTATGGTCATTGAACTGATGTAGCACAGATCTGCATCTTGAAGTCTGAGTTCATAGATTTTCTTAAAGTACAGTTGAAATACATTTCTTTTTCTCAGAAAAACTATCAGGTTTCTGCTTTTACCATTTCTCTTCAACCAAAGCAACTTTTCCAAACCAGTAGAGCAGAGCTGTAACCCAGAACCAATGTTTGCATTGCAAAATTATTGTTGGAGAGGGACAGGGGAGTTCTCTTGGGCTCATTAAAGTGTACAGTGGTAACAGCAAAATGGGTCATTTTGAAATACCACACAGATCACGCCGATCTAACACTTTCACACCAAATCAGCTCTGTATCCAGATCATGCCATCTACACCTCTGCATCCTCAGAATATTGTCCCCTACCACACCTACCCACACAGAGTTGTAGTAATCATGGCTATCATCCTCTCCTGTCTAGACTACTACCCTATTGCAGTCTAACTGTGGGCCCCTGCTGTCCAACTGAGAAAGCTCCCATGGGTCCAAATCTCTGCAGCAAGGCTTCTCCTTGCCCTCTCCCCAGATAGCACACCACACATGCCTTCTGGAAACTCCACTCGTTACCTGTCAGTCAACATGCCACTTTCAAAGCCATATGCACCACCCACCGTGGGCTCCACAAGATAGGTCCTGAATTACTTCAGCACAAACTCACACACTACATTTCAACAGAAATCTGAGATTGGGCTCAGCACTCCTTGCGATTCCCCTTCAAATCCACCAGAATAGGGGGATTCTCCTTCTCCATATTAGCTCCCATATTCTGTAACTCCATCCCACTTAGCATCCATAACATAGAGGATCACCTTGCCTTCTGGAAGGCATTCAATACCTGGATGTTTTCACCTGAAACCCGACAATATCGGGCCCCGTTTAAGCTGTGCAGTAGTGTTTCTCCTCAGAATTTCTCCAGGGCAAGGTCAAGAATAAATCCAGCAGACCCAGAACATAAGGCTGCTGAAGGGTACGTATCACACTCCATGATGATGGATTCTAGCTTCAGGCATAGCCACCCAAACACACTCATCCACCACCATACACCACTCTAGAACACAACGCACAGTCTTTACCACTGCCATCAGAATACATTTAAGTCCCACAACAAAAATGTGATCTATCTGGACACATAATTGGGTCTCCTGCAAGCAGGCACACCTCCTTCTACTAGGAGCACCCATCCACATGCCTGCTCAACATGCGTAGGTAACTGGGGCTCGGCCATGACAACCCAACTTCCATTAAGGCCAAAATGCACACATACATTCTAAACTTCTGTTGAATGTTCCATACCTTGAACTTCAGTACCCAGAGGGCATTGACCTACAGTGGGATACCCTTAGCCCCCTACGCCTCATTCCTTGCTATGTTGTCCTGTTTTCCCCTTTGTCCCTGTGTCTTTTTCCTGGCACCCTGATGCCTGTGGGTTTTCAGCAACTTATAAATAAATAAAAAAATTAAAATAAATAAAAAAAGCCACTGTACAAAGGACAAATTATATTACACCACACAATTGCGGGTTGCTTACTGCATGTTGATAGATGCATGGAGGTCAAATATATTAATGTTTTTGCAGCGTGTTTTTTTTTTTTAAATCAACCTCCAAGTCATACAATGCTAATTGCATACACGTGACCACCACATCTTGACGTTTTGTACTTTTGGGTCTCCCACATACATTACATTTTCAATTTCAACATTTACAAGCTGTAGTGTAAATCTGAAGAATGCAACTCGGTGAATCTCCTTTGTGCTTCACTTGTACTCTCTCTCTTGTAAAAAATCGAACCTACCTTCCAGCTACTCTTTGCAGACAGTGTTTACTGGTGGATTGCTGTTTTTAAGAAAACGCTAATTTGAGTTGGATTCCAAAGGAATTCCTGATTTTTACACCTGCATGAAAATGGCATGCAGATTACGTGCACTCGAGAATAAAAGCATGGGGGACACGTAAACTTAATTTTATGCCCCTTATCTGCCTTCCACTGGAAAATGCTCCAGGGCATGAACAAGTGGCGTAAAAGCATTATGCCTCACTTTTTCACCTCCTTTTCCCCCACCACCAGTATTAATATCAGCCTGTGAGGAACTGTGTAATTTTTGAGGCAATGCTAATAACGGTGAATCTACTGTGGAACATGCTTTCGCTTGTTACCAAGGTAACTGCATGGAATCTATCCATGGAATACAGACAAAGAAAAGTGAGGACTAAAAGTCAAGAAAATATTTAAATATTTATAAAGTAGCACGCTTTTTTCAATAATGTTAATATGCAGTATTCGATAATATCCTCAGCTGACATAAGAAAGTGTTCTTTTTTGAAAGTTTATTTATGTGCATTTGTTTGCAAACTGAAGAACCGTTCACACTAAGGATGAAACATACAATAGATTGCATAAATCCAATTGAAATAGAATTCAACCAAATAAAAAATAGCCACACATCTACATACGCTATTTTAGCCGAAGCTTCAATGTAATACAGTGATTTCATTGGGCCATTTAGTTAAAAGAAAAGGACATGATATCACTTCTAATTACATTCAGCTAAAACAGATAAATACAAATTTGCCAGATCATTACACATCTAATGTATACATGAGCCAAGAACAACCCTGCTCACAATTGCACCATACTTTAACACAGTAAATTCTCTAGCTTGCCTTGCACTTGGTGAATCTACTTAGGAACATGTTTTCGCTTGTTTCCAAGGTGACTGCATGACATCTATCCATGGAATACAGAAAAATAAAAATGAGGGCTAAAAGCCAAGAACATATTCAACTATTCATAAAGTAGCACGCTTTTTTCAATAATGTTACTATGCAGCATTGGATAATATCCTCAGCTGACATAAGAAATTATTCTAATAATCAGAAGTATTGAAACAATATTCTGTAAAAGAAAGTGATTTCTGCTATTGGTTACTACATGTCGAACCATATGTTTCTTCTTCTATGCGTTGCATTCTGAGCTTTAACATGTTTCATATCCCGGGTAAGGAACGGAAAACAATCAAAAAAGAGCTGATGCCCCTCATCATAATATGCCTGATTAAGGTGTGATAAATATTTTAACACCTTTCAGGAAGGAATGCATTATATTCCCTCAGATAAAGTTACTTTATGAAATGTGGGTGATGGCTCAGTCATCATTGAAACCATCTGTAGTGCACTTGGCATAGGCCTTACATAAATGCAATTTGCAAACATTTGGCCTCATTACAAGCTTGCTGGTCCGGAAACAACGGTACCGGTAAGCTTGCCGGTACCGTTACTTCAGGTCTGGCAAACTACAAGATCTGTGCTGGGTCCGATTCCACCAACATCGGTACCGTAAGCTTGCCGGTACCGTTGTTTCCGGACCGGCTGTTAGGCAGAATTATATGCAGTACCCTTTGGGAACACTACACACAATTAAGACTAAAAGTGACAGTACAATTTCACCTTTGGTACAAGCCTGTATTACACAGTTATAGTGGTAGCAGTAGCGGAGCAGACGGACTTATCTCAAGAGTAAGTGAGCAGTACAAATAGTTACACAAAGGACAGCAATTACTATGATTCAGGCAAACACTGACTCAAGGTTTCTAAGTAAAAAAATATATATTTATTTACTCAACAGTTGTATAACATTACACTATTCTTAGCAAGTTAAAAATCGCAATCATAAATACACCACACCACTTCCCTTAAATTCCAGACAAGTTAAGCTCACAACTGAAGTGAGAGCCAAATGGCACTCCAACAATTTAAAAGGGAGGGAAAGACAAAGTTATTAGAATTTAGGCACAACCAACAGGTAAGTAATCTGGGCAGTAGAACACGAGAGACTACAGTGAGGAGATCACATAGAAAAGGCTTAGGGCCAAAGTCAATAGGACAAAAGTATTTTGCTCAAGATCACACAGTTCAGGGTAGTTTGTGGTAAAGTTTGTGGCACAGATTCCAGACGAGGTTGGTTGGTAGAAAAGTTAGTTCAAAGAGAAGAGAAGGACAAGCCCTCGGTTTGGAGTAAGATTTCAAACACTTTCACCGCGTCACGCGCCTTGCTCGTTTTCCTACTGGTGCCTGTGGGAGCGGTGGCGGCTGGTCCGACATTGACTTGTACCTCCCTGTTCCTGGCTTTTCGGTCTAGTCTTTCGTTTTCTCCTCCACTTCCTGCCTTTAAACTCTGCCCCTGTCTTTTCCCCGGCGCGTTGCAACCCTTCGCTTACGCTCCGGGTGCTGTCGCTCTGCCGGCTTTTGCCTCCTTACGCTCTCTTGTTTTTTGTGGGTCCCCCGCTCTTTTGGCTCCTCTCGGGTCTCTCTCCCGCTTCCTTCCCGCAGGTCTTTTCCCGCTCCTCCTTCACGGTTCACATCCCTGCTTGCCATTTTACGGGTATCTTCCCGTTTCCTTCTCGCGGGTCCCTTCCCACTCCTGCTTCCTGTTTCGTTCTCGCGGGTCCCTTCCCGCCTCTGCTTCACGGAACCCTTTCCCACTTACCTGCTCACGGGTCTCTTCCCGATCCTTACGCACGGGTCCCTACCCGCTTCTGCTGCATGGGATTCTATCCCGCTTTGCCAGTTCAGGGTCTTATCCCGCTACGTTCCCGTTCCTTCTCTCCTTTGTTTCCTGGGGCATTCTCTGTCCCTTCTCCCTCCTTCTGCATTTTGCCTCCTCGCCGCTTGTTGTTATTTTTCTATTCTTGGTGGCTCCACCTCCGGCTCCCTGTTTCTGCCCTTTTATTTTTCCCTCTTTCCTCCCATTCTACCCCTGTGCTTAGTTCTCCTCCTCTTTCACGGTGTCCTTATTCTGCTACAGCCTGGAATCAAACCAGAAACTCTTCTTTTGGATACCGGTCCTCCTGGAATAACTTCACCAGTCCAGTCAAGACTCATTTTCCAACTATACATCCACCTCAGCCTGGAACTGTGTCAAGAGAGGTTTTTTCCTCTCTCCGGCCCTTCTGGAAGAAGGTTGCCTGAAATCCCTGTTCCACTAGGGAGACACAGTGGCTTCCATACGGGATAGAATATTCCTCTTCACAAAAAAAAAAGGCACAGAAGAAGAAGGGGCGCCGAAAGAAGTCATCCTCCGAAGAATCAGGTGAGGAGGAGCAGGGTTTGGAAAAGAATGGGGCTGCTGAAATTGACACCGCGGCTGACCGAAACGGACAACCGGATTTGCACAGTACCTTAAAACAGAGAGGGAGCTGTAGCTGAGGCGAATGTTCCTGGTGGTTCCTGCAGGCTCACAGTTCCTGAAGCGACTGTCGGACTGACACAAAGTAGGAAGACTGGAGGGTCCTGCGCCACCCAGGGAAGAAACCAGCAGCAGAGCAAGACAACGAATAAAAGGTGTGCTCCTTAAAAGACAAGCAGGGTCTGACCTTCCTGGCTATCCGCCCTCTGTAGCTCTGTAAAGTGAATTCGACCAGAGGAGGGGTCCTGGCTTGAAGTTTGGGCAAACTGGTTGGTCCCACCAGCTCAAGGGAAGAAGTTTCCTGGAGGATTTTCTCTGTCATCGGATTTGGAGATTCAGACTTGCAGCAGGGCTTCACCAGGTGGTCAGTCGTGGTAGGGATCCTCTTCTTCCAGTTCCTCATTGGTTCTTTCGTTCCAGTGGCGACTCTGCTCTTTCAGTCCCAGAGACCTGCTTTTCATGCAGTTTTCCCCCATTCATACTGCCTGGCTGTCAATCATAAAGCAGAGTCGCTGGCTTGGCAAGGCCTGTCCCCTTTGACAATCAGACAAGAGTGCGACTTGGGTTACTAAGGCAACCCCCGACAGGGGTCCGAAGATCCCTCCCTCACATCCTTCCCCTCTAGACTATCAGGCGCATTAAGGAGTGCTTCTGTGCAGAATCCCGCGAAAATACAGCGAACAAAAGAATCATCCCCGGTTTGGCGCACAGAAAAACACGAGAAAGACTTTACCAAAATAAAATGTATTGGTCAAGCGGGTTTATTTTCGAGGCTACTATAATAGCCTGGAACAATACCACGTGTATATAAGATAATCATAGTAGGAAAGTTAGAGTAGTTACCACTGCCACCAGCCAAGTCTTAATGTTAAGGGAGTGAAACAAGGCTCCAAGAGGCACAGACAAAAAGGGATAAGAGATAACCCTTTCCAATACTCCATGTAAGAGCATTGGAAAGGGTGGCAAAACATTCACGCTCTAAGGTTGCCCACCTTGTTTCTGGTTCCCTCAGTTTCCTACTGATGAAGCAAATGGGGTGCTCCCTACTTTTCTCATCCAGTTGACTAAGGACTGCACTTATACCTATATTGGAGGCATCTGTCGGCACAATGAAGGGTTCGTGGTAATCAGGAGCTCTTAGGACTGGAGCTTTACAAAGGGCTTTCTTCAGGCTTTCAAAGGCTTGAAAGCACTCCTCATTCCATCTAACCTTTTTAGGGAATTTTGGAGAGGAGATCACATTCAAGGGAGAAGGTATGGTCCCATAGTTCTCAATGAAATTTCTGTAGTACTCAGTGAGACCTAGAAAAGCTCTCACTTGGGTTTGAGTAGTAGGGGTGGCCCAGTTTTGCACAGCTCATATTTTGCTGGGCAATGGCCTTATGTCACCTCCTCCTACCTCATGACCAAGGTAGACCACTTTGCTCTGACCATTTAACAATTGCTTGCCTTTATGGTCAGATGGGTCTGCTCAAGAGCCAACAAAACATATCCCAGGTGATCAATATGTTATTTCCATGTAGGGCTGAACACTGCAATGTCATCCAAGTAAGCCATGCAGAAGTCCTCCATCCCATTCAGAACTTGATTAACCATCCTTTGAAATGTAGCAGGTGCATTCTTTAGTCCAAAAGGTATTACCTTAAACTGGTAGAGGCCTCCTGCTGGGGTAGAAAATGCAGTCTTCTCCTTGGCATGGTCTGTCAGTGGTATTTGCCAATAGCCTGAGGTTGGATCAAATGTACTGAGGTACTTGGCTGAACCAAGTCTATCCACCAGTTCATCTGTCCTTGGCAAAGGATGGGCATCAGTCTTAGTGATTGCATTTGGAGCTCTATAGTCCACACAGAATCTCAACTCCTTGGATGCTGCCTTTGGTACTAGAACAACTGGACTAGACCATGGATTTGTAGAGGGCTCTATAACCCCGGGATCAAGCATTTTGTTGACCTATCCTTTGATGTGGGATCTCACATGTTCTGACATTCTGTAACCCCTGCTTTTTACAGGTAAACAGTCACCAGTGAGAATATCATGCTGGCCCCAAGGGGCCAAGCCTGGTGATAGTGAAAACAGGGAGGCAAACTGATTCAACAGAACTTTGCACTCCTCCTGTTGTTCAGAAGTGAGTTGAGAAGAGAGATTAACTCCTTCTATCTGTTCATCTAAATGTTGGCTCTGAGGAGGTCAGGTAGAGGTTCACTCTCCTCTTCCTCTTGAGCTGAAGCTAGAAGCAAAGCTCCCACTTCAGGTATCGAGATGTAAGCCTTTAAACAGTGGCTTGAAAGACTCTGGGAGCCAGATAGTTCACCTCTCCAAGTTGTCCCACAAACTTGAAGGGTCCTTTCCATTTGTCCTGCAAGGCCCTCTGCCTTATTGGCACCATAACTAATACAAGCTGGTCTTGAGAGAACTCAACCATGCTGGCATTCTGGTAATGCCAACGTTTCACCAGAGCCTGACCTGCTTTCAAGTTATCACTTTCTCCTGCCATCATGTGTGACATTCTCCTCTGGAAACCTATCAAATAGTCAGTCACTCTGACTGGCTTGGGGGAAGGAGCGCTCTCCAACCCCTCCTTGATCAGGGCCAATGGACCTCTGACTGTCTGGCCATAGAGAAGTTCAAAGGGACTGTAACCAACTCCCTCCTGAGGGACTTCTCTATATGCAAAGAGAAAGCATGGCAGTAAAAGGTCCCACTTTTTCTAAAGGGGTTCTTCTAAAGCACCTATCATGCTCTTCATAGTACGATTAAACCTCTCTACCAGTCCATTTGTCTGTGGATGGTAGGCTGTAGAGAACTTGTAAGTGACACCACAGTTTTTCCACATGGCTTAAATGTAGTGGGACATAAAATTCGATCTCGTCGGATATCACTTCCTTAGGAAACCCTACTCTGGTAAAAATACCAAGTAGAGCCTTAGTCACAGCCTGAGCCATAACAGTTCTCATAGGTATGGCTTCTGGGTATCTTGTAGCATGGTCTACTACAACTAGGATAAACCTGTTCCCTCAAGATGTGTGAGGGTCAAGGGGACCGATAATGTCAATGCCCACCCTCTCAAAAGGAACTCCCACCACTGGGAGAGGCACCTGGGGTGCAACATTCTTGGCTCCACTCTTGCCAGATGTTTGGCAAGTGTGACAGCTCCTACAGAATTTGTCCACTTGTGAACCCATCTTAGGCCATTAGAAGTAGAGAGAGAGAGCCTTTCCTTGGTCTTCTTGAAACTCAAGTGACCAGCCAAAGGTATCTTGTGGGCTAACTGTAGGAACTGGAGTCTGTTGGCAAGGGGCACTACAAGTGTTTTGCAGTCCCCAGGGGTAGACTCAGTTGGTTCACTGTAGAAGAGGCCATCTTCCCAGCTTAACCTGTGCTTCCCAACTTCTTGCCCATCAAGTTGGTTAGCATCCTGTTGTCGAAGAACTTGAAGAGTAGGACACTCTCTCTGTCGTTTGCTAAAGTCTGCCCTGCTGGGTCCACCTTCTGCCAGTAAAGACTGCAGCTCAGGATGTTCAACATGGTCAAGATCTCCAACCAAGACAGTGTCTTCTTCTATATCTGACTCTTCAGATATTGGTTCAACCACAAGGTTGCACCTCACACTCTGCCTCAGCATGTGGAGTAGTCACGGGAGTGACTTTGGACAATCTTGGTGATGTCCTTGTTGGTAGCACAGGGGTGCTGTCTGACTTTTTCCTGGAGGTCTTGGGTTTCCCCTTTGCCGTATTCTTTCTAGAAATAGCAGTGAGCAACTCCTGTGGAGTGGGAGTGATATTTTCATCCATCATCTCCTCTGGAGAGCCTCTCAAGGTTCTATCCCCTGCAGACCTTGTGAGCTCCTGTTTCCTTTTAATGGGAGGCCTGGGGGTGCTTGACACAACTCAAAGAGTTTTAAGGTCATTACCCAACAGGACTCTCCCAGGTACCTCACTCTGCACACTAACAGGTGTTTTGACAATCATATCATTACACTGGATGAGAGCTGGTAACTGAGGAAGCATTTGCACAGGGCATCCAGCTAACTTGGTGAAGCGTCTGGGTGCCATAGCAACATCCTCCACCTTGAAAAATGATTCATCCACCACCGTTATGCTGGCTCCAGTGTCTCTGGTGGCAGGGGTTTCCTGACCATTCACAAAACCACTATCTTTATAATACTCTTTAGTATTATCTTGGATGGAATTATAGACATCTGAGTTCTTTTGTTCCCACAAGCCCAAGGACACTAAAGAAACACTAGCTGAGACTATCATGAGTTCATCAGCCAGTAGGTGAATGTTTCCACTTGCCATAGGTACTTCTTTCTCTGGGGAAAGGATAAGGAGACAGTGTGGATCCCTGAAGGTTTACACTTACATCTGGGATCCCTTTCACATGGCCAGTTGACCCACAAACATAACATTTCCCAAATGTTTTCATGAATGGGGGTTTGTTCTGACCTCCATATGGTTTGGGTCCAGATGGTGCACTAACCTGATTTGGTTTTCCTTGTTGTTTACCCTTATGTTGCTGAATTCTCCCTAACACCGGCAAACTACGACTTCTGCGGGTGGGTCCCGTTCCGCCTGCTAGGTCTGACCTGGCGGTCAGAACGGCACCCGCCCGCAGACCTTGACGGTAGCACCGGCACCATTCTGAATGGTGCCGGTGCTACCATCCTCCCCATTCACATTGAGTCCAATAGGACTCAAATGGGAATGGGGAGTCATTTTTTCTGGTGCCCGGCAATGGGCAATTGCCATTGGCAATTGCCAGGCGCCAGAAAAAAATGACTCACGTGGGAGCTGTGCCGTTTTTACCGACACAGCTACCGCCGGACTCATAATTGAGGCCCATTGTAATCTTTTTGTTTTCCTGTGTTCGCCCTCTGGGTAATTTTGAAATAGACTCAAGAACCTGAGATCTTAACCTTTTAAGTGCCCTCCAGGATTCCCAGAATCCCAGGAAAAACAGGAAAACAACATTTGGCAAAAGGTTTTCAGGAGTTGAGGGTGAAAGCACAATAATGATTGCCCCCCAGCACTACTCAATTCAGGACTTACTTACAGACTGTAGTGCAAAATTAGACCACAATACTATGTCATATCTCACTACGGAAAATGTATACCTTTTAAGGGAACCAAATGGGTTTAAATGGGCAACGATGTGTTGTGCTTTAAAAAAAAAACTGCCATCAGACAGACAATTTAGATCACGATGTGTTTGCACTTGTGTTCGTCAATGTGGTCTGTTATTGACCTTATATCCTTACCTATGTAAATGCTGCAACTTAAGCATTTTCAATAATGACCTGTGTTGTTTATCTGCAATCATTACTTTGCTAGTCTTAGAATGTTTTATATTGCCCTCTTTACTAGCATTGCCACTATGCATACAGCCATATCACTGTTAAATGTGATTTTTAGGAGGGTTGTAGACATGTTTGCAATTCTTTTTGTAATTTAATGTGTCAATTAACTAATTTTGCTGCAGTGTGTTTTCATGTTCTTTGGGCCAGGGTAAGCGCACTCTGAGCACGAATACGGAAAGCAGCGTGGGAGGCAGTGCAACAGCGGTGACGGTTACTACCAACGTGATAGGCAGTGCTCGTCTTGGAAGATGGGAAGACTGTTACCAGTGTGCACGTTCACAGTAAGCCACAGTAAGGCACATTCAATATATTTCTAACAAGAGCCCACGCTATCTTGCATATTGCATTTCTGTTACGCATTTGACTTGAGCTGCACTTAGTGAAGGGCTCCAATCACTGCCCACACCGTTTGGTTACTCGGCTGCAAGCTAGTTGGGAAAGACATGTCAGCCTGCCATATTGCGAAAGAAATGTACTCTATTTATTATTACAGTGCCCAGAATATTGGAGAGCTGCCATAAGTATAGACAATTGAAAACATTGTGAGGCTAAAGGAAAGCAGGTTAAAAATGCAGATTGTGCCCGCATTGGCCTGGGACGAAGTAGATGTCACAGGGTTCATAGGAAAACATTGTGGCAGCTAATGAATTGGGAGGCAGAACACAATCGGAGAAACTCTTTTATAGGGAGGAGAAATGGACATAAATTGATAGGAGAAGTGGGTCCTTTCGTGGGCACTTCTCCTGGAGTAATAGATCCAGCAATCAGAAGATGGGGCAAGCGACATGCTGGACATTGAAACAAGGGTCTTGCACTTATTCAAAACATGTAGACTTAAGCATACATGTTCCAAGTGTTCAGGTGCACACAGCACAGGCAACTGCGGGGTGAAAGATGACCTACCGATAAAGCAAAAGTAGTCACTCAAACGCAATTAATGAGGTCCTGCTAGGGAATACCAGGACACTGTTCTCCTCGATAAATCTGAATAGAATACTCCCATTGCTTAATTGTTATCACAACCTTGTAGATGCTAAGATAATTTGGTAAGGCTTCTCAAGAGGTTTTAATTTCCTTACGGGGGACTATTGTACGCAGTAGGGCTGGGAACCTCAAGTCTGCAAAAGCACAACCACAAAAAATGGATAAAGAAGTGTTACTTGGTACAGTAGCTGGCCCATTTTCTGTCCCTCCTATGAATAATTTTAAGGTTTCTTCTCTGGGTGGTAGTACCAAAAAAGGAGGAGGGGCAGTTTCACCTCATTCACCACCTCCCATTCCCAGCTGGAGAGTTTGTAAATGATGGCCTGGATGAAGAGGTATGCAGGGTGACCTATGTGTCATTTGAAGACACTGTGGAAATGGTCAGGGATGCCGGAAAGGGGACTCCCTTAGGAAAAGTGGATATCAAGTCAGCATTCCGACTCTTGCCTATCAGTAAAGTAAATTACAAACTGCTGGGTTTCAATTTTGAGGGGAGGTACTATTATGATATATGCCTGCCAATGGGAGGTTTGATAACTTGCGCTCTGTTTGAAAAATGTAGTCACTTTTTGGAATGAGATCTGAAGCAGAGAAAAATGGTGGGAAGAGTCATGAATTATCTAAATTACTTTCTCTTCAACAGTAAAGAGGGTACAGAGGAGTGTAGTGAGCTAATGGAACAGTGTGTGATGCTTTCTAAAGATTTGCAAGAGGGAAAATGGTGGGTCCTTGCAACAGTTCAACATTTTGGGGGATAGAAATAGATATGGTTGAGGGCAAGACCAGGCTACCTCGGGAGAAGGTCACAGACTTCAAGGAAGCAATTGCTAGATTGCTGGGTAGGAACAAAGTAATGCTGAGGGAAATACAGTCATTTGCAGGAAAGGTTATACCAGCCGGGAGGGAGTTTGCAAGGAGCATATCAAAACAGTGGAGCTGCAACATGCAGCAAAGAATGTACAGTTGGGCACAGGCATAAAGGAAGATTTAAAAATGTGGGACATGTTCCTAGACAAATTTAATGGGGTACATTTGTGTAGAGACTAGTGGGCAAGCAGAAAAAGCATAATGCTCTTCACTGACGCATCTGGCAAGCACGATTTTCGGCAATGTTGGGTATTGAGTGGGAGGCACAGCCATGGCCACTAGATTGGCAAAACGAGGGCCTCACAGTAGACATCACGCTGTTGGAATTGTTCCCCATCATAGTAGCCTTTCGATTATGGGAGAACCAGTTTAGGAATAAAAGGGTGATTTTATGGTCAGACAACCTAGCAGTGGTTCAGGTGATAAATGAAGGATGCACAAGCAGGGCTAGGATGCTGAGCCTACTCAGGGAACTGACAGCAAGCCTACTCCAATTAAACATGGATGTGCAAGCTAGGCACATCCCCAGGGTTAGGAACATAGCGACTGATGCTCTCTCTTGTTTACAGTGTGTAAAATTCAGACAGACGAGGCCAGATGTCAGTGAGAGGATGACCCCATTCAGGGAGAATCTGTGGGGAGCAATTGGCAAGTTTTGACCTCCCTTGTTGATAAAGCCCTCACAACAAACGAAGAGGTACCAGGCTTGTTGGGGCATATTTGTTAATTTCAGGGAAGGGCTGCAAGGGGAGCTGGAACTGGCACTAGTGACATCATTCATCGGGTGGGCGTGGCACAATCACAAGACCAAAGCCATACCATTTGGCAGCGATCGCTCATTTCCATACGTTAAGAGGAGGGATCGATCCAACAAAAGAGCATTATGTATGGATGGCAATGAAGTCATGGGCCAGGCAAACAGGAAAGAAAGAAGACCCTTTGCACCTCATAGAGATTATGAAGCTGCAAGACATGCTCAAAGGGCAGGGATATACAGAGACAGTTTTGAAACAACCATGTTTGTAGCAGCATATCCCCTGGCATTCTACAGGACCCTCAGGATCAGTGAACCGGTACCATGCAACAAGAAAGGGGGAAGAATAGGTGTCTTGAAAAGGGAGGATGTGACAGTTTCAGGAGAAACGGCACAACTGCACCTCCTAAGGTCAAAAACTGACCAGATGGGAAAAGGGAGGCAATAGTGCTGCACTGCATTAAAACAACCCTTGTTGCCCAGTGTGCCGCCTCATAGCATACTTAACACGGATACCTTGCAAAAGTGGGTTTGCTCCGCTACAAATACACGCAGACGGGTCAGCATTGAGCATGTTTGAATTTAAAGGGGTGATGGATTTGTCGCTGAAACACATAACAGAGGGGGTCTTCAGCACCCACTCATTGTAGATCGGTTAGGATCAGAGCCACCACATCAGCAGCAAGAGCATGCATGCCTCCAGAAGAAATCGCGAGAATGGAAACTTTGAATGAAACCATAGCTAACATTTACCTAAACAGAAAAGGAAAAAGGAGAAAAGAGAAGTCAAACTGTTTTAAGAGGTACATGAGGCTGGATAAAAGTGACTGGACAGAGTTCACCGTTATGTCCTCTCCATCTCTTCCCCCTAATATACATGACCGAGAAGAGACAGAAAAGTGTGGGCAGTGGGCCATTCGTTTGTGATGAAGCCAAAGCAAGGTGGGAAACACGAAACAGAGGAAATGACCACACAACACTTCAAGGTTGAACACGGGGGAATTCAAGGTATGAGATAGGCATAACTGGTAGAGCAAGTTGAGAGGCTATTACAGAGGTACCCCAAGCCAGAGGTTTTGCGTATACACCTGGGGGTCAATGATCTAACAAGCCTTGGGAGAGAAATGCTGCTCTGAGAAATAATGGGAAATTTGCAAAGTTTGGGAGCCTGTCTGGGAGACACAGAAATTATGTGGTCAGAGTTTGTTCCAAGGAAGATATTGAAAGGGGCTGTGTTGCATCAGGTGATCGAGAAGTCTCGAAGGAAGTTGAATGGAGCAATGGCAAAGTTTTGCAGGGCATGGGTTTCACACAGATCCGCCACTGACTGATCAATTTAAAGTCACCAGAATATTATGATGGGGATAGAGTGCACCTGTCAAAGAGTGGCACAAATCTTTTCTTTGGGATCATAAGCACAACATTGATGGAATTATGATATGTCATGGCAGGGGGGGAGGTTAAGATGGGCGTAGACCTCTTTGTGGCATGGTGCTATGCAAGCAATCAGTTGAACTGTAAGACTATATAGAGAGATAGGAATCAGCAGTGGGTTTTGCTCCTCCTGGTCCAAGCCTCCCTCTGAGAGCCAGCAGAGAGTGGGCTTGAGGAAAGGAAGAGAGCTCAGCTTCCCCCTTCATGAACAGCGCTCCTCCAGGCCAGGATCTCCTGCGAGGGCAGCATGTTCAAGGATATTTTCGGTTGGGAGAGCTTTGGCCTAACAAATAAAGTTGGAGTTGGTAGCAAATAAAGGGGGAAGCAAGGAATTTCTGAATTATTCAGGTGGTCGCCGCACACGACTAACAATGTTGCCAAGTGTGTTTAGCAGTGGTGACAATCCTGAAGTAGATTTGAATTAGTCTGATTGCTGTGTAAATATAATAAACCTGTGGCCTTTTAAGCCACAAAGAATCAACTAACTCTGACATTCTGTTTAGCGCTATAATAAAGGTGCAGGTATGAGACACATATAAACTATGGGTTAATGGTTCAGGAAGTGGCCAAGTGCCCAGGTTGGAGGTGATTCAGTACGCAATTAGGATTTTGTTAAAGCTCTGCAGTAAAATACATGACAATATAAAGCTACAGGGCGCTGCAATAATCCTCATTGAGAACTGGAATGCGAATTTAAGTAATACATGTGAGGAAGGGAGTCTAGTTGAATGGCCAGTTACAGTCCAGGAGAGTCATGGAGAAGTATTAACAGAGGTGGAGCAGTCTGACAGCGAAGATTGCAAGTCACTCCAGAAGTGGAAACTTTGAACGAAAGCAATGCTGGCATGTACCTAAATAGAAAAGGAAAAAAGGAGAAGAGATTGGCTAAAGTGCATCCACAAAAGATAGCAGGTATCGAGGACACCAGTCCCAAAGCAACAAAACAGACCAGAAAGTGTGCAAATAAATAGAAAGTGGTGTAGAGCCTTAAAAATGAGTGAACCACAAACAAGCTGGCTTATTCATCAGCAAAATCCTAATGAGGATAAACACACGGAGAAGCCACAAGAAGATAGTGATGTTGAAATCATCAACAGTTTGGTGGAAGTATCAATTCAAATGGGAGGTGGTTCTACGCCTGTGCTGGGGATCCTTGGAAGTGGCAATAATAATGTATGGTGGACATCTGAGCCAGATTTAAAATAAAACAGGGCTTCACCCTATTGGAGAGGAAGCAACGGTTTTATGATCTGTAATCTGTTGCCGATAACAGCAGGAAATTGCTGAACAGTTGTACTAAAAGTATTGACATCAATACCACCATTACGGGTTATTGAGTCCAGGGATCTGCACTATATTGAACTCCTGGAGGATTGAACAAAACAGTTGGCGAATGTACACTGCCATTCCTACAATACAGTGAAGCTCATTGAACAACGTGCTTTACGCTTACATAAAATGGGGTACACCTTTGTGATCATCAATGGGATGATATACCCCAATCATAATAAAATCTCTAGTGACAATGGGAGGAGCAAAGGCGACCGCTCTGGGCGGAGAGTCACGCATGGGACTGAGCGAGCAAACAAGGAATTTACCACTGATAGAACTGTCGGCATCGAGTATGAAGGAAGATAAACAACAATTGAGAAATTACTGAAGACCCTAAAAGCGGTACTGGAGTGCAGCTGGATACCGCGCAGCAGCAGACCAATCAGACTGTACAGACATGAAATATTAACATTATCGCTTGGAACATCCGGGTGCACAGCCACCTTGTAGCCCAGGAGCCTTATCATGAAATACTTACTGTTCCTATTACAGGAAACGAGGCTATGTCATCAAATATTGATAGATGCTTATACAGTATACCAGAAGCTGGCTGTTTAGGGACCAACAGGGAGGCCCAATTGTGGTCTGATTATCTGGCCTAATAAGGAGCTCTCGGCGACCATGCCAGCTATGAAGAAAAACAGTATAATAGCGGTTGAGACTCAGCTTGCAGGAAGGAAATTGCTTATGTCTGTGTTCCACCAGAGGTGCCCTGGGCACCGAAATTTGTGACACCATTTGTGACACCATTTGTGTTGGCATTGCTAAATGGCGTATGGTGGCTAGCGAATCAATGATCCTCATAGGGGGAGATATAAATGGCCACAGTAGAGAAAGTTTGACCTCACCACAAATTGGAAATAATATTGACAGAAATAAATCTGTAAAGCCTTCTAGTCAACAAGGCAGACAGTGGCGAAAATGCACTGAGAAGTGGGGTTTACGATGATAAATTGCTATGGCAACTTATGGGTGACACAAAGGAAAATTGCAGAGGTGCTAGATTATTTTGTCATGGATAATGAACATTTTCACAGTGTAGAACAATCCAGGACTACTTTTACTGAATACAGTGGCTATGCAGTGATTTGATTAAAAAGTAATGTTGATAGAACAATGGAAATGAACAAGAAAATAGGAGATGTAGATATAAATTCAGGAAAAAAGCAAATAATCTGGTCCGATAAAAACATAGTGACGGTGAGTCACCATCTGAATCGTTCTGAATGCATAATATGCCCAGACTTTACAGATTATATTTGTAATGAAAAAGTCACCAGGTGTCAGCATGTCATTGATAGAGCTGTTCCAGTGGGAAGCAGGCTGCTGTACCGAGGTGATTTGGGAAAGAACACCATTTCAGACCCTGACATTAGGGCTGCTGAAGGTAGGCTGTAGCAAAGAATAAGGATAATAATGGTAGAGAACATTGACAGGCAGGGAGCATGCACCATGAGTAGGATGGAGAATATTTCCTACAGACATTGGCTCAAAGAATAGCATATGACTATCAATATTGCAAAGGTGCAAAACAATATGCTGAAAATACTAACTACCAATAGCACAAAGTGTATATAGAAAGCATTTAACCACAAGAGAGGAACCAAAACCAATTACATAATCAACATGGGGAGAGCATTTTTGTAGGGCATGTAGGACACTGGAAGGTCAAGTTATGGAGGTGGTACTCCCTGAGAATACTTAATACAATCTGGTGTTTCATTACAAGTTTCCTTGAACGATGCCAGTGATATTGCCAATACGGTAGCACCATTATCGGCTACCAGAGCAGTGGAATCACCGGCATATTCAAACTAGGTCGGTGTGCGCATTCTGAAATTATGAAAACGCGGTCACCGGCATGACGGTTAAAATGGCAAAAATTAGAAATGCTGGTGCTACCATGGGAAAAAATGCTGGTAACAGCGGTTCCTTCCCCATATTGATGGAAACACCGGCATTGTTGCTACCAATACCGGAAACACTGGCAACTGTAACACCGGCACCGGAAACACTGTCATCGCAGGAACTGCTAGTTGGCCAGTGCCATTTTGGAAAAATCAATCCATTTAAAAAATCGGGCATTTCCTGTTGCTATTTATTCATGGCAACACTGCCAGGATATCTGAAAGCTCGAAAACTAAGCTGCCTGATGTCCGGCACCAGAAGCCTCGCTTCTCTGAGGAAGAACCGACTGCGCTCATGGACCACATTGTGGAAAATGCTAAGACACTCATTACAAGTTTGCCAGTCCGGAATGAAGTGCCGGTAACAACGGTTACTGGCACCTTTACGGACCAGAAAACTACAAGTCTGCCGGCAGGGGCTGTGAAATACCGGCAGGCCTGACATGCCCACAGTTCAGGCCCCTAATGGCAGATTTTTCACAGAAACACCGGCACTGTAACTAATGGTGCCGGTGCTCCAGTTTTCCCATACCCGTCGTCGAGTCCTATTGGACTCCACAAGAATGTGAACTTACTGTTCCTCCGCCACACGTAATATCCTGGAGTTAACGGGATATCGGGTGGTTAAAATGTAAGGTGAGTCTGACGGTAACCATCCGGTACCGACAGACTCATAATGAGGGCCACTATGCGGCCAGGACAACCGCCACACCAGCCAATGCTGCCAGTTGGCCATATGGGAGGAGGTTGCCAGTAAAGTGACAGAGGTGGGCCTGTCCCCTGAACCCTGAAGGATTGCTTCAAGAGGTGGTATGACCTGCCGCTGCGTGTGCACAACCTACTGGCTGCCCACTACATTGAGTTCATGGCCACAGGAGGCAGGACGGTCTCCCACAGTAAGCTCATGCCACGGGAAGAGCGATGCAGCTTCATAATGCATCTGGAGGGGATTGAGAGCATTGGAGGTGCAGAGGCCAGAGCAGGGACGCAAGGGGATGGCGATGAGTACAACAAGCCACAGAAGAATGCGCAGCATCACACAAATAGTGCACACAAAACAGATTAGGAAAATGTGCCTAAGGAAAGGGGTAGTAAGTGTTATGTCAACATCAAAAGTCACAGTGCGCACAGATGACAGGGGTCTGGGTCAATGTAAGCCATGCAATAGCATTATACATCACAAGCATCCATGCACATGAACACTTGTCATGTGCACAATGGCATGACTGCACAAATAGCACATTCCCAAAGCAAAACAAAAAAACACTGTGTCATGAGTCCAACCAAAATGGACTCATACCAAAAATGCAGGGACTCATCATTGCATAATACACCCCCAGGCCTCTTGACCAGGCCAGCGAACATTCAATGTTGAACTAGTGTAATGCAATTGCATCACTGTCACACACAGGCATCTAACCGCTTTGTCCTCTCACCCTAACAGCACATCATCCGACAGCAACAGCACTCTCCATCCTCAATATTCGTTCAGGCTGCCCAACGTCCCACCCCACCACATCCGTGGCTTTGCCTGCTCCACCAACCCAAGCAGCAGGCCAAGACCAACAGCCTATACCACAGGCCCAGCCATCAGGCCAAGGTCAACAGCCTCCACCACAGTCACAGCCAGCAGTCCAAGACCAACAGTCTCCACCACAGGCCCAATCATCAGGCCAGGACCAACAGCCTCCACCACAGGCCCAGACTACAGCACACCCTAGGCACCATATACATCAGCCCCCCACATACCACAGCACCGCCTCCAATGAGGGTGAGCCAACAGATGGAGGGCAAGACTCTCATGCCTCACCAGAGCGCTCCACCTATCCCTTCCCCACATGCAGTCTCTCAACCCTCCACAACCCACCAAGACAACCAATGCCGACCATCCGTGAGATGAACGAAAGCATCCATCAGATTGAAGCCTGCCTCAATGAATGGTGGAAATACAATGCCAGCACCTGACAGAATCCTGGCTTATATGGGAGTGTGTGCAGGCAACCAGCCAGCGCTGTGCCCGTGACCTGGGCCGCAGTACATCTGCCCTCATTCTCCTGGCACAGAGGGTACGTGATGGCAATGAGGGGGTGTCAGCTCTTGCTGATTCTGTGGCACTCTCCTTGCAGGCTATACCGGAGTGCATTCGGGCTCAGGGCTCAGAAACCCCTCGAGTACAAGCACCCCTGTGAGCTCTGTGCAGAGTAGCCCTAGGTGCCGCTCACGAAGGCTAACAGGCACACCTGTCCATGGAAAGGGTTGTGCAAGAAAACGCACAGGGAGTGAGACAGTGGACTTGCATATGACACACTTATGGAGTGTGGGGAGGGGGGGTGGTGGCCACAGGGTTCGATATGTAGACTAAAGTACAATTCAATACATATATGTTGTCACTTGCAACAATGAGTGGACAGTCTTTATTAATGTGCATCCATCTATCTATTCAACTTTTTGGATTGCGCCTTTCACCCATAGGCCTTAAAGCGCTCACACGACAAATACAAACAAGAAACAGGAAAAAGTCATACCCGGAAAAGAGAGTCTAGGCAAGCATGGAAGCTTTAGCAACCAAATGTCTTCAACGGAACTCGAGGTTGCTGTAGAAGGATATCTTAGTTGGAGCGAAGAGTTAAACGAGAGGGAACTCTAAAGATTCTGGCTAAAAGATACCTAGGGGCTTTGCCTGTTAAATAGTTATGGATTATCATGGTGCCTTTGAATCTGATTCTTTGGCTAACAGTTAGCCAGTGTCATTTCCTGTGCATTTTAGTAGCATAAGTACGCCGACCAAAGCCACAGACCGTCCAAACCACTCCATTTTGGATTACTTGAAGACTTTATACATTTGCCTGGGAGGATGCAATAAGGAGGCTATTGCAATAGTCCAGCTTGGTATTGTTGATATCAGCCGCGATCATAGCCTGTTTGTCTCAGACAGATATGGACGGATTTGCCATAGCAGATGAATGTAATGTATGTATTTTATTGGGTGAGCACATTGAATACAGCAATGTAGCATGGCTGGTGCACAGTGGGGGGGCCTTAGAAGAAGTGGTCTATGAGTTCTTGTTGGACAGTACACCCGTCCCTTGCATCCATTTTCACGTGCATGGCTGGTACTGCCTCGCCATCATCATCTTCGCCCTGTGGAGGTGGCATTTCCAGGTCTGGGGGCAGAGGTAGGTTTTGTCTAATGCAGATACTATGCAACATTGCACAGGCCAGGAATATCTGCCGCACCTGTTCTGGCCTGTGCATAAGTGCACCCCCTGATTGGTGTGGGCACCTGAAACGTGCCTTCAACAGTCCAAACATCAGCTCTAAGGGTGCCCTTGCTCGCACATGGGCACAATTGTATGCCATACTCTCCCATACTCTCCGGTGACTTTGTATCCCCCAGTGTACTGGGGTCATTAGCCAGGGCAGTAGTGGATATCCAGAATCACCTGCAATGGGGTTGGCGGGAACAAGTTAAGCCATGGCATGCATGTTGCAGGACTGACATACTCATAGCACATTATTGTCTTCTATGATACTTCATGCATCTCTGACCATGGCAAGTATGTTCGTCATGCACTGTGATGCACCCTTTGACGACCAATGTATGTCATCCGTATCGTGCTGTGTTGCACTCCCTGGGGTGGATTGCTGTGGGTGGGACTACACTAGCCTCCAACAGGCCCTGCATGCATATCCCCATGGTGTGGTAATCGCAATGCCACCACCCCAACAGTGTCTGCACACATTACATGATGCCCGCATTGTGGTCTGGACATACACTAACATGCATCAGCACAGCATGAGGTCTTACATGCACAGTAGCAACAGTATACACATTACTTCACAGTAGCTGGCAACAGCACTCCATGGATGTTTTGTCCATCTCCCATCCTATCCAACTGCCTTAAACCTCTGTGCTTATCAGATAGCAGTCACAATTGTGCAGCAGGTATTCACATAAGTGGCAATGGTGCACTACAGGGGGCACTGACGTTTGCATTGAATGTTTAAATGCATAGCAGGTGGTGCATGGTACTGATGTTGGCTGTGACATGCCCTCATTGGCCTGGGAACAGTGCAGTGCAGGAACCGATTTGGTGGAGTGGCAGTGTTGCATTCTGGTACCTGTAGTGTGTTACCTGTTTTCATCCTCAGTACTTGCCACTGACTGACACGACTACAGTCTGGTAATACATTGTGTTTCATGGACTGACTATTGGACATGCACTGGTTGTTCCTTCTAATACATGGTGGTTGTGGGACATGCATTTGTGCCATGCCCCCCTTTGGCCTGTGACCCATGCAGCAATGTATGCACCTTGCAATAATATGTCTTCTTTGGCCATGGTGGAACTGTGCAGTGCAGGAACCTATTTGGTGGAGTGGCAGTGTTGCATTCTGGTTCCTGTAGTGTGTTACCTGTTTTCATCCTCAGGGTTCATGTATGTACTTGCCACTGACTGACACAACAACAGTCTAGTGATGCACTGTGTTTCGTGGACAGACTATTGGGCATGCACTGATTGTTCCCAGTAATACATGGTGGTTGTGGGACATGCATTTGTGTCATCATGCCCCCCTTTGGTCTGTGACCCATGCAGCAATGTGTGTGTATTTGTGCATTTACTCACCCAACATCCAGGTCCTTTGTCTGCTGTGCTGTGCCACGTATGCTGGTAGCGTGCTATTCCGCAGAACCATGTAGTCGTGGGTTGGCCCTGGGAACCGGGTGCAGCAGCGTGTAATGGTGAGGGTGGTGTCACAGATCATCTGTACATTGAGGGAATGGTACTGCTTCTGGTTCCTGTACACTTCTGTGGCCTGTGAGGGCACCAGCTCAACATATGTGCAGTCCAATGCACCAAACAAATTTGGCATGTGCATACAATCGAGCCTTGGTGGCTTTTACCAGTGGGAGGTTGGTGTACTGGTCGACATGGTGCAGGCCGGCCTCCAATACCTGCACTAGCATTCTGGAGAAGGCAGGCTGTGATATGCCCTTCAGCTAGCCCACGGAGTGCTGGAGCATGCCTGTGGCTAGGAAGTGGAGGACCAACACAGTTTCAACAGCAGTAGTGTGGCTGTCCGGATGTCGATCCTGCTCCCTGTCACCCTGGATTAGGTTTATTAGGTCATGTATTGTCTCCCTGTTTAGACGTTACAGGGTACGTATCTGCCCATCTGTCAGGTCCCAGGGTGTGGCCCTTGTCCGGGGCGTGACCGATTACCTCTACCTCACCACTTGCATCCAAGCCATTATCCTCTTCCTCCTCCTACTCCTCTCCCTGTCCTCCTGCCACCATTGGTGCTGCTCCAGCTCATTCAGCTGCACTGCAGTGTGCAGCGCCTCCATGTCCTTTACTACCACTGAGAGAAGCAGCATGGTTGTGTTGGTGGAAAGTTCTGGGTGTGGGCCTTTTCTTTTGGTCCTGGTTGTGTTGGGTGCATCTGGGGGAAATGGTGCACCTGTGGACTATTTAGCCCCACCTCGGACCATTTACCGCCTGGTCCGCGGTGCTAGTGTTTACAGCATGGATTTTCCAGTACCACAGGCATGTCCATGCTCCCACTGTGCCGGTGGCTCTGTATTTCCGGTGTTGCCGGCAGGTGTCGGGGGGCAGTGGGGTTCTGCTACTTTCCATGTCTGTGTTTCCGGCACCGGTAGCACAGGATGTCGTATTAGCGGCAACATGACTCAGAATTGGCCAATCCAATAATGATGTCAGTACGCGGTGCTGCCGGCAGGTTAATACTGAACTGCCAAACTTGTAATGAGGGCCGTAGTCTTGGAGTGGATAAAAAGTAGGTCTAATAAAACAAAATAGTGGACCAATTTTAATTGGTATTTAGGACAGCGTCATGCACATGGTCTGATACTCATGAACATCTTCTTAAGCAGGGCAATTAAACATGGCAACCCACCCATCCACCTCCTGTTTGTCTACTTCGAGTTCTCTTCCGACATGGGTAATAGCGGAATTTTGCGAAGGAAACATGAGAGATGGGGGTTGCCAGGGCACCTTCCTCATATAGTCCGCGATCTGCACACAGACACATTACAGGTCCAGTGAAGGTTGGACAGCAGGGGATCCTGCACTAAGGAAGTAATGACAGACAAAGGCCCAAAGCAAAGCTGTGTGCTGGAATCAAAATAAACCTGAGACAAATCAGCATGTTCAAACAAGCTATTGCAAATTGGACAATCTATATGATTCATAACTGGGGGAATTCGTAAGTGATCCAGACGAAATTGAGACAAGATCGTTTTGACGAAACTGCCTTACGGTCAGAAATATCCATACTAATATGGCAATTTTCAATTTGTGGGAAAGGATTGTTAAGCTGAAGCTAAGCCTCCAGCACAGCCACCACTTCTGTTTGAGCTAAACAAACCCTGCAGACACTGTTCTCTCTTGTTACAATGATTCGCCTATGCTCTTTTTTTTTGGGTATGTAAAATGTATTATGGTAGCATTATATCGTATGAGTCGTATTTTATGAAAACTGGGTTTAGTAATTCTTAGTATTCTTTTTTTAGATGTAATGTTCTGATAATCTGTTACAGTTTTTGTTTATACATGTGTGACAAGTTCTTGGAAATTAAACACAATAACAATTTTAAACAAATAAAAACAAGCCAATCTCAAATATTTCTATGCCATTGGTATAGAACCAATGGAATAGTTGAGGACAATTCATTTAAGTGCTCATCTGGAAGTAAGATTGGCTATGTATTATTATTGGTTTAAATATACGTGTCCATGTTCCATTATCCGGATCATGTTTAGTAACAAGTATCTAGATCCTCATTACCGCCCCGGGGATTTCGATGGTTAAATAACATCAGTGGCATTTACCACCACCCTCAGAGGTGTTGCACAAAATCACAAATCCACCCGATTACAAAAAAATGCCACCGGCGCAGTGGATATGAGAGGGGCATTCATTTCTGCAATATAACTAATGCAAATATAAACATGCAACTTGATGTCTCTTTTTAAATTGTTTGCTCTCCATTTCCACTCTCATATTAATTGTCGAACTGCACAATTGTACTGTACTATTTTTAGAGCACAAACCTTTCTTACCCGCTTCCACTAACCCCATGAAAAACATTGTTTTCCCTGCACTGAAGTAGCGGTTGAACTCCCCTTCTGTACAGTGCAAATACTTTCAACATCTTTAGGCCATGTTACAATGTCTATCTCCACCTCTGCACTGGAGGTAAACATACCATTTTTTTTTCTCATTTTTTTTTGTTTTACCAGTGCTGAAAGAAGAAAAGCACACTTCATCTTTATTTTACCTAATGCAATAACATTACACACATTCATATGTTCTGTTTTTACCTGCATATTACAGTTTTATACAGCTTTAGTAAGGAGACACGTGAATAGAGTAATGTTTTTAATAGATCCTAAAATAATCATATTATTTTCAGAATAATTATAGCAATCATCGTTGAGTTCTTGATCTAAAAGGGTGATCCATAAAGAATTAAAAAGTTACATATTCAGAATTAAAAACAAAAGGTGGAGGTTTCAGAATATAAGAGGTTCAATGCCATCAAGAAAATCGATGAGCTTTCATGGAATAATAATTGTCATATAATGCAGTGGTATGATTTATGTTTTCTTCCTGATCATTATGGCATTTCGACATGTTACAACAAAATAATGCAGACATGATGGGGAACAATGAGACAGTTACTTTTATCCCTGATGAAATAACGAACAGCATTTTTTAATAATCTTACTAGATATTTATTTAGATTTTTTTTTTAAACTTTATTTTTGCATTTTAGTAAACATGTGTACCAACAAGCCCAAACAGTGGGCTACTAACATGCCGCCGTTACCCCCTCAGACCCGCCCTCCCACCCTCCGATAGTCCCATCACACAACAAGCAGTTAACGCATTTGCATTTACACAGGAGAAGTCTGTGGTGGCTGATCAGTTGTCTCGGTTGGTGCTGCGCTGGAGAGGAGATGCGAGATGTACGGGCCCCATATATCTGGGGGTCTTGCGTGGTAGGGAAGTGTCTTTATAAATTCTGCTTCCGTTTCTTGGCAGTATGTAATGTCTCTCTTCAAGTTGGCAAGAGTGGGGGGTGTGCCTCGTCCCCATGCCATGGCTACTCTTCTACGTGCCAAAACCAATAGCATGCTTGCCAGTTTCCTGATGTGTGAGGACAGGGGTCTTGTTAGGCCGAGGAGCGCCACCAGTGGTGAGTGACCCACCCTCTCGCCGATTATTGCGTCAGTTTCGTTGAGCACATCTGACCAGAATTTAGACACTGACGGGCAGCTCCACGCTAGGTGCAGGAAGTCAGCATCCGGGGACCCGCATCGGTCGCAAGATGCATTAGACCCGGGGTGATGCCTGTTTCTCTTTTTAGGGGTATAATAGGTTTGGTGCAGATAGTTAAAGTGGATTTGTTTGAAGCGGGAGTTGAGTGCCACTTTTTTCGCCTGTTGTAAGATATAGCTCCAGTCTTCATCAAGAATGGGGGTTTAAAGCATGGTTTCCCATCTTGTCTTTGTTTTGGGGTTCGAGGGAAGAGTGTCTGTGAGCAGCGTTTTGTAGATGGATGAGACTAGTTTGCCCTCATCCCTCATGCTTCCTGTCAATAAGGGTGGCCTAGCTCTACCCGATCTAGATCCAATTCGTAAGGCCGCACGTACAGGTCGAACGGGCACTAGCCTCACCCAACTTGCTAAGGGCCGTGATTATCAGCAATCAGGCTGTGCCACCCACGACGCTGAACATAGTGCAATCCACTTACACAATATGGCGGAAAATGGCCCAAAAGTACAAGATTCAGCTTAGATACTCTGCTCTTCTACCCTCGAAATTAATTCCCGGATCCCACTCACCGTCGAGAAAGTGTATCTGATCTGGGTGGACAAGTGCAAAATAAAAACACTTGGCGACTTCTTCATACAAGACACCTTCATAACACCCCAGCAGGCGAGGGAGAAGGGGGGCACGTCCTCCCTTGACATCTTTTTGTATTTCAGAGTGCGGTACACCTTGCAGGCCCTCATCCCATCATTCCCACAACAACCTCCCACCTGGCAACTGCTGCATGGAAACATGGCATTTTAAAGGTCATAATTGGCCTGAAGTCCAGAGGTATTGGCTACTGGTTGTATTATAAAAGAACACATTCAAAGGGTATATGCATACAACACTGTAATGAGGCGAAGGTAACACATGCAGTGATGGTTAATACAGCCCGTATTACAGATGACAACGGAATAACCATCACATATCGGACTTAAAAAATGGGTACTTGCACTGCCCTACCACCTCTTGCAATCCTGCAGTACATCCACGGGACCAGGTGACATTAACGGTAATGGAGTTTGATTGTAATATGGCATATTTTACTGCTGAATCATTGTAAAACTCATAATGATGCCCTTACTCTTTTGTCCAAACAAACATATTCCAGTACATTGTGCCTCTAATTTATTGTTAACTGTGTTTATTGGTGAGGTTACTGCAGCGTCATTTCACAAGTTACACAATCAGTAATCAGGTTATGATTCAGCAGCCAGTTATTTAACAATATATTCAGCATCGAACAACGCAACCAATATGAATAAACTAACATATTCAACAAGTAACCAGGGCTTGCATGCTTAAGGAGACTAGTTGTTGGTTATTACAAAACAAGGCAGAAAATGGAGTATGGGCAGGTCGGGCACTCCATGGTGGTTGCGGCTATAAAGGGTTCCAGGACCAAGAAGTTAATATCATTTAGTTGTAAAAAAAAACAAAAAAAAAAAAACAGGTACGAATGGGGGAATATTCAGGCCGATTTGTCAACAGATACTCAGTAAGCACTTTCCAGGTCTCAAAAGTGATGGCTAGGTCATCATAGTGTGCCTGTATTGCCCAAAGCCATGCTTTTGTTCCAGCCTAACACCAAATTCCGAACTCCCTGAGCCTTATCTCATATTGCGTGCCCTTTTTAAATTTCGAAAGACATGGCCAAGCGCCTTTTAGCAAGTATACATGCAAGATCCATGAATTTTGTGACAAGTTTATGTTTGCGTGGTCTACGACATATGCCCAACAAGCATTCAAGTGGGTCCCACTGGTACCTAGCGATTCTGTTATTTGAGCAGGCCCAGGGGCGTAGGAGACCCATAAAATCTGGGGGGGGCAGGGGACACCTTGGGACTTTGTCATTCTCAGCAGCATCCCCCTGCTCCCTCTGATTAGGAGTCCTGTCGTGGCTCTATATACAATTGTGATGCGCAGCCTGCGGGGCATCATGGGGCGTGATGTACTGTGTGCCAGCCTACCTGCCTGCAATGCTCTTTTGACACATCTTGCATCATAATAATCATTCTTCTACTTATTTAAGTGTGAGTTGTCCTGGTTGTGATGTCCTTTAAACCTCTTTGGGCAACCCTACAAAAGAGTACCTTTCTGACTTAAGCAAGTATCTTTAATTTTAACCGGAGGGTGGGGTGTTGCATTAGAAAGTACATTGAGTGTGTGCTTTGGTGAAAAATCAGATTTTGAAAGGTATACCACCCAGCGCCAGTGAGATAGCACCGTGAGCTAAGCGCTTGCCCCTGATATATGTGCGCAGATATCAGGGGCATGGTCCCGGCAGGGTCAACTCAGCCTTTCATCCTTCTGAGGTCGATAAATTGAATAGCACTCTGTGGGATAATAATGTCTTCTGTTATTTTAGAGCTCTAAGAGCCTATGGATGTGTGCACTATATTAGAAATGCATTGTTATTAGTGTAGCATTTAAGCAGAATGCACTTTCCCAAATAAAATCAGAATATATACTACTTTCTGCTGCTTGAATGCGTCTACTTTACCCTTGGGGGTTACACCAGTATGTTTTAGATGACTGAAGACATCCTGTTTTGGACTCGAACTCCAATTAGCCACGGTCCGCATAGACCAAACATCTGGAGGGACACAACATGAGAAATTATTATCATAATCATCACTTGTGATAGAAAAAAACAGACCTGGTATTAGTTATACATTACATATGCTGGATGGCAGATGGCAGATTACAAGCAAACACAAATCAGCCCTTAAAATAGTCCACAAATTGCACCTTCGTTTCTATGATCTGGTTCTAAGCTATAGCTTGAATCCCGGTAGCGCACAACTCCACCTTTCATCCTTCATTTATAAGCATTCAACTAAATTGGTTAGTAGTTCTCACACCTTCACATTCTAACAATAGAGACTAAGAAATAGGTCCCACTGCCCCCCACACGCTCAATATACGACTTGAGGCCCAGGCCTGCCGAATTCCTCCCATGAAAGTGTGCGACTGCACTAATTCTAGCGGTCCTCCATAGCGGTGTAGCACCCAGTTTCTAAAAGTGCTAGGACGCACCACACATGAGGCTGCATCTTAGTGCTATATAAATATCAGAAATCACAATCACAAGAGGTGGGCACTGCCCGGCTCTGCTGGCCCAACTGCCCCAGCCAACGCTCAACGCCCATGGCTCCCCAGTGCCACCAAACCATGTTGTACAATCCACGAGCCATACACAGACAGACAGACACACTCTAGTCTATTGTCACCATTTCCGAAAATCATGGGCCATCGCTCTGCCCGTACTACGCATACAGTTTGGAAAAGCCAGTTCGGGGAAAGGGACAACATGTTGGTGGTTCTGTTTATAGTCAAATATGTTTCGACAGGATTAGTTTGAAACTGAATCACGACAAAAATCCTAAGAATCAAAGTTGGACGTGTTTTATTTTTTTAGCTGCCCCCTTTCCATTTGAAGCCTATCTAGATGTCATGGATACACACATTTGAGAACATGCTAGAATGCTCAGCCTTGCAAATCATTTTCAAACATTATATGAATCTGTCATACATTTTGCACCCTCGCAAATAAATAAAAAGTAACGAAACAGTAGACTTACTGTCTAAATACATTATTTAGTATGCATTTCAAACACACATTGAAATCCCTAAAATGGCCTACAATAAAGCAAAAAGAAACTTCTTTGAATAATTCAAAGGGACTATTATGCATTCGAATATCACCTGCAATAGCACACAGGCCTCCCTTTTCATTTTATCTTCCCAGGTCTTAAAAAGGGACGTGTGCACGTTGACTGGATGGGTGGTGGTGCGGACCCTCCCATCTGCAGGTTTTAAGCCAGGTTTTGATCGAAATTAACACCCATTTATAGCCCAGGTGTCCACGAAAACCAGCAAAAATATAGCCCAACAGCTTGGCAGGAAGTCGGCATCAATCCCGTGGGTATTCCGTTGTTATTTCTGAATAGTACATAAATAGTACAGCTGCGCCATTTAAACATATTATTCTGAGACGTGCATTAAGTATTTCATCTGACGCGGTAAAGTGAATATACAGCTTACTTATTTTAGAAGCGTCCGCCCGTGTGCAGGGGACTTGGTTCTC
Organism: Ambystoma mexicanum; assembly: GCF_040938575.1. NCBI lineage: Eukaryota > Metazoa > Chordata > Amphibia > Caudata > Ambystomatidae > Ambystoma > Ambystoma mexicanum. The sequence goes on along the minus strand of NC_090926.1, from coordinate 702,784,219 downwards.
CTTTTGTCTGGCCCTGTGTCTGTATGCAACTAACTCTTCACTCCTCTCAAGGTTTAGGAAACTTTTGGACTTCAAGGTTAACTATTCGGACTGTGTCCTCCCAATTATACCCTCATGTCATAGAGCAATGTGTTCCCTGTGTGCGATTAGTTTGGCGAAAGAGAAGAAGGCTGCTTTACCTGGAGATTGAAGTCTCATTAAAGCTCGGATAAGCACTAGCCGCTAATGCACGAGGATGAGATGAAGCCCGGCATTCCAAGGGGGTAGAAGTTGAAGCTCATGCTGTGGGGGGAGATTGGTATTATAAAAATGGTTCCTCTCCCTACGTTTTAGTTCGCGTTTAGCATGCTCTTCCCCCTTTCCCCAACCCCTCCAGGTTAAAAAAGAAAGATTGTGACACTTGGACGCAGGACTTTAACACCATTGCTATGCGACAATGAAAAAACCCACAGAATTTCACAGTGCGTTTTAAAAGAGAGCGATGATTGAAGCGAGTTTGGCTTCCCAAATGTAGAGAACAATCCATCATAGAATATACATTTGTCCAGCACTAGACTTCTGCTAATCCCTCGCAGCCCATATTCAATGGCTACCCTCTGCTTTGCTACCAATGGAATTGTGGGGAACGGGACAAATGCTTGATCTTGTGTAACCTAATATTCTATTTGGAATCACCATTCACCATGAGTCAACCATATCATTGTTCCTCTTCTGTTTCATTAGATGACACAACTGCTTACATGCTGATTTTTTTTTTCTTCATGCCTGCTTGAACCTCACCATTCAGTCACACGGTCAAACCCTGTGCTTAACTCACGCACTACTCACCCCTACTGAGTCTTTCCCCACACAGACACACCCCGCTTAGCACCCCTCCTCCCAAACCATGCCAGCCCTGGCCCTCGCCCGCGGCCCGACCTGCACACTCAGCCTACTTAGGTAAGTGAAAGTGGCCCCTAAGTGGGTCTCGTTGAGTCTCAGGCTGCCTCAGAACTGGTTGAGTCGGCGTTACAGCAGAGCAGGAGTCCCACTCTCTCACCTCTCCTGAGCATGAGTTGCTGCCTGCGAGTGGCTTCTTCTGGAAGCTGTGGTCAGAACCTGCACAGCAGTGCCTGTGCACTCGAGTCGCAGGGTCACGTGCAGATTGCAGTATGTTGTTCCCTGGCCTGGCTGGGTACTCAGGTGATGCTCCAAATGCGCAGGCGCGGGGGGCAGGGAGGCAGAAAGCACGAGCGAGCTGCCTGCGAGCATCAGAGTTGTTGTTGTAACAAGATACAAATCTTTAATAGTACCTGCTGCTGCGTGCAAACTTCAGACTCAGACACACAAGACTCCAGAGAGACACACCAACTCGAGAAAACTGGGGGGGGGGGATAAATGCCATTGTATCCCTCCCCCTTTCCCCCCCATGTCCTACACCCATGAGCGGGCTTGCTTAATCCGGGACGGAAGCGCTGCGCAATCACAACATATGCATAAGATCAGCGCCATCCCGGTTACATCAGGAGCAGGTTGAGGGTGCATCAGAGTTAAGCTTGGCCACTCTGCTAGGGGTCATGTATGTGTGATAAAGTAAATTGATTTGAATTAATCTGAACCTTGCATTCCGGGACACATTCCTGGCAAAACTTTCAGTGTTTGTCTGTAATTTCTAAGCCAACATCAGCCTCCCAACGTGCTTTCAGTTTAGTGGTTTTAACGCTAGCCCCATTTAATAATTGTTTGTATAGTCTAGGTCTCCAGCCATCTTCTAAAGCATACTTTAAGGTCAGAAAAGTGTCCTCTTGCCATTCAGCAGGTCATTCATTCCATTTACCTCTGGCCAACCTTGCCACCCTTACATATCTCAGGGACTGACATTTGGGGATTCCTTCCCGTTGTGTCAGACTGGTCAGATCCCCAAATGTCCTGTTTTCGCACATGTCACCCCAGTTATTTTATATCTATCCTCTCTAGAATGTGACACACTTAGCTCATTTGCATTAGCACATGTGTCTGCAGCAATCGGGACATTGGGGGAGTAGGGATGTTGTAAACAAAGTAACTTAAGTGCTTTGAACCAAATCTCGCTACCCAATCGTAAAATCAGGGGCAGTGGGCCAGTTTGACATGCCAGGAGCCACAAGATTTCATTACGCCAGACTGGTCTCCCCAGTGTTTGGCGTAGCTCATGCTCACACGTGAGCTCACCTGACAACCATTTTGCAATAAAACCTAGTCGGACAACCAAATAATAGAGTTACAGTCATGGTAGTTGTACCCAGCCATCTTTGTAGGGCAGGCATAGAACATTGAGTGCCAGCCTGAGCCATTACGGGCCCCATAGAAATCCCACAACGTAGAATCAAGGTCACTGAAAAAAGCAGCCGCTATGTAAAAATGAACTTTGGTGAAACAATACACAAATTTGGGGAGGACAATCATTTTAATAAAATGAGGGACACCAGCAACCGTGACCAGAATGTTATATACTTCTTAACCCCCTCTACCACCCTGAGTTTGTTAAGCCTGTGCATATTCCTGGGCTTGTGTGCAATTTGAATTCCCAGATATTTAAAGAAGTGTGTCTCCCATTTCAGCCCCAAGCCAGGTAAAGATGCTTCATCACTCTGATATAATGCTGACAGAGGAATAATACATGATTTCTGTGAATTAAATTAAATCCCGGACAACCTCGCAAAGTCATCCATGACAAATAATACAATCAGTGAATTGTGGTGTGGTTCACATAGATAAAGTAAAACATCATCCGCATATAATGATGTGAGGTGTGTAGATCCCCAATTTTGATGCCCGCCTCTAAATATTCCTGTCTTAAATATACAGCCAAACGTTGTAATGCTAGTATGTAGAGCATGGGCGAGAGTGGGCATCCCTGCCGTGTTCCCCTTTGTATGTTCCACTTTCCTCGATATCTGTCTGCCAGATTTCACTGACTGTTAGGGAAGTGTACAATAGTTTCACCCAGCAAATAAAGTTTCCTCCAAACCTGACATCCTGTAATGCAGCAATCATCCACTCCCAGTATACGGGGTAAAAATCCTTGACGCCATCTAATGATGCGACTACGTAGTGTTCAGGGCAGGGATTAGTTTGGTCAATAATATGCTGTAATCTGCAGAGATTCAGGGTGGTGTTAACCCGTTTTGGTCAGTGTGTATTGGAGATGGAATACATTTGCGGAGGCATGCAGGCCATAATTCAGCATGGCTAGGGGGCAGTAGGAGTCACAATTCTCTGCAGGTTCACCAGGCTTAAGTATAGGTGTCACCAGCATTTCCTGTATACTAGCCAGGAGTATGCCTTTGTCAAATGCCTCCTCAAACACCTTTAATATTGTGGGGGCCAAGACAGTGCAGTATGATTTATGAAATTCTGCTTGGAGGCCATTGCTTTCTGGCATTTTGCCTGTGCAGAGGGAGGCTATCGCCTCACCTAGTTCTTCTATAGTGAAGTGTTGAACTAGGTAGTTTCTTTGACCAACAGTAAGTTTCAGAAGTCGGATCAGTGAAAAAGCCGCAGCTATGTCCTCAGGGGGTATTCTTGAGTCGTGTCTATATAGTTGGGTGTAAAAGGTAGCAAATATATCATTGATTGCTTCCTGGTCCCACCATGGAACCCCACACTCATCACATAATAACATGGTAAAGGGTCTAGGCTGCTCACGTATGCACAGTCAAGCTTTCCCAGATGTATCCCCTTCAATGTGGGCCCGGGCTGTTCAAGTGGCATAGTCAAACTTAGAAAGCCTTTCCCATACCAGTATGCATCAAGATCTGGTCTTAGCTAGTTCTCTTTCAACTAACTGCAGGCCAGGGTACAGGCCTTCGGGAGTACCTATTTCATTTTCCAGTGCTTCTAATTCCTCCCGCAACTTCTTGTGGAGGCCCCCCATGCCAGCAATAAGTTCTCCCATAATCACCACTTTCATGGTGTCCCAGACCATACCCCAGCTATCCACACTTCCAATATTTTTTTCAGGAAGGTGACCAATGTTTCACATAGCTGTTCCCTAAAAAGGATATCCTTCAGGGCTTCTGTGGGAATTTGCCACATCAGAATAGATGTTCTTGGAGTCCCGTTCTGCCATGTAATCACCAAAGGGGCGGGTCCGGCACTGTGCGGCCCATGTATTCTGCACCAATGAATTCAGACAGTTGTCCCGCTCCAGCAAAAACATAATCTATCTTGGTGTGAAACCTATGTGACGATGTGTAGAATGAGTACCCTCTGACACCTGGGTGCAGTTCCCTCAATACATCCACCAGTCTAAATCAGATAATGCATTATTCAGGGTGCTGGTGGCTGGGGAAGGACCACTGTGAGGGGTGGGAGGGTGAGGATCTGTCTAGTGTTATATTTCGTACACAATTAAAATCACCACCCATATGAAGAAGATGTCTCATTTCGAGGCAATGTGAGTGCACAATACTTGGATGTGGGCAGGCATCATGTGGTTAAGGAAATAAGAGTTTACAATACATATTTCTTTGTGACCAAGATTGGCCCTCAGGGTAACATTTCGCCCCTCCCAATCAAGTCCCATGTACGATCCAAAACCCCTTACATTCCAAGTCAGGAACTTAATTTGTGTCATAACCAATTATAGTTGTCACTCGTGCAGCCCTTTTACAGGGGGAAACAATAAGTGAAATAAGCCTTCCAGTAGCACATAGGTGGCACCCACACATCCAAAACCAACTTTGTGACTGTGATTATGAGGGAGACATGGTCTCTTCCACCATGTGTTTCCCTGAAGTCTATAGTGGTAAAAAATATGGTATTGTGGAAGGAAAAACCTGTACCGGGAACGTGCATGTCAAAAAGAATTAGTAATGGGGCTAGTAAACACGTTGATTGAAAAGTAGCTGCAGTCGTGTGGTAATTTAGGTGATCTTCAACTGTCACCTATATAGTAAACAAAAACTTGAGGATACTAACCTCGCAGGCTGCGCTATAACAACGTGTGTGCAGTATTTGTGTCGACGTTAACGTAAATGGATTTATTCAAATTGGTGCCATGAATAAATGAAACATATAACATCAGGGTTATTTGAATCATAGTGTTGTTTGATCTTAAACACATTTAGTCACAACTATATTAATCAAGATTGTTTTAATCACAATCTTATTAAGTTTAAACCCATTTAGTTACACAATATAGATTCTGATCACAGTATTGTTGAGTTTAAACACATTTAGGCACAACTGTGTTAAGTGTAATTTGACATTTGGTCACAACTGTGTTAAGTGTAATTTGAGTTTAAATACACGCTAAATTGCACTTAATAACGCCTAAATTGCACTTTATAACGCCTAACGCCAACATGTGTTTCAACCTAACAAGGTCAGCCTCAGGGCGTAAAAACCAGCTATGCAGTTTCAGCAAAATAAACTTAAAAGTTTTGTTGTGTAGCTTGTTGTCAGCTACTATTATAACTGTGAGGAGGGGGAGGGAGAGAAAAATAACCAGTGGAGGGAGAGAACACAAAGACAAAAAACAAATAAAGAGAAAAAAGAAAAAAGTCAAATATCGTCAGATGTATGTGGACTTATACAACAGAGATCTTAAATCAGTATAAATACATCATATAATAGATCACCGACCTGGCCAGAAAAAACTATACATATGCATATTGTGAATGCTGTTCTAATTAGTTTAAACTGCTGAGACAGAGGTAAACTTTGGATCATTAGACTGCTAAACTATGTGAGATTCACACTCAAAGCACAACAAGGTTCAGTTATGTGTAAAAGTACAAAGCGTTAAAATACCTATGAGTTCAATGACTTTCAAATTTTCTTATTGCTGGTTTTATGAAACGAAAAGGTACGTGGACGGAGGTTGTTGCATCACCTCTGGGTTAAAGCCTGTTTGTCTTCATTAATGGAGTATCTTTCGATTTGGTGAACTGCAATACAGTAAGCACATAATGCAGCAATTACTTAATGTGATCCATATATTGTATATATTTAAATGAGAGTAGTGCCTGGTTGCTTGGTAGTTGTCTACTGTGCGTTTTACCTGAGTCACGTTTAGCCGTTCTGGATAAACCAATAGCGAACCTCTATTACAGTGTAGCAGATTGTTCGAGTGGCTTCTTTAAATTACGGCCGTAATCTGAAGAGGTTGGATAGAAAAAATAGGGAGGGAAGTATTATTTCATGGCTCCTAATGTCTACGTGCACAACTAACTTCACTCGGTTTTACGTATATTATTAGTCGCATCATTGCTGTGTATCTTGTAGTCTTACCGGAAGGGACCTGGATAAGAAAACGCGCAATGGCGGAAAAGCTTCAGGCAGCACGAATGCTTCGGCAGTAAGGATTAGTTTCTATGGTAACGGGCCCAGGTTCCTAGTCAGGTGACATGTCATGTGACACCCGTTACTAGGTTACCAGCCTAATGCCGGAAATGTTGAAAAGCAAGTAGTTGAAATATGTTGGGAGTTTTTCATTAGCGATGTATGCGAGCAGAGTATAGGCTTCATATTATTCATGCCTGTAAGTTAACTATTTTATACTTAAACGTGTTATCACACAGTCTACACCTTTTTACGGCTCTCAAAAATTGTGGATTCGTGTCCAAGTGAATTCTATTTCCTACTCCATGTTATAAATTGCACCAAAATAGGTGTTGCCCTGTGTAACAAGTATAAGGAAGTATTGCAACAGGCAGAGTTGTGGCCTCTGATTGGGGCGCACTGATGTGAAAAATCAAGCTAACTCTTATCAATATAATCATCACTGAACTGCTGGTGTTATTGTTTTAAAAATGAAACATTTGAGTGTGCTAAAAAGTGATACTAGGAATCCTGCAGAAATTAGCCCTGGTTTGTGAGCTGAAAAACTAATATAGTACATCTTGTACCATTAGTACTTCAAGTATATTAGCTTCTAGTAGAAACAGTATCATCTACAGGGTTGATAGAAAGTTTTTTTGAACCACACAAACAGTTATTGCTGTCTATTTTACAATGAATAGTTAGAGATTGTTAGGGCGTACAAAGTTTGAGAGACATTATTGGATGATTATAAGAAAACATTCAGCTCATGTTCTTTGTTTAAACCGAGTGAGAGACAGTGTAGTTTACATATCATTCTTGCTTCCTGTTGTCGTAGCATCATCTCCCTGTCATCACCTCTCTGATGTGGTTTGATCGGTTGGAGTCCAATGTATTTGATGTCTTTGGCATTGTCCATTTGGTGGTGTTTCTGCCAATGCGAGGCTAATGGTAGTCTGATGTCTTGGCTGTTGAGGTTATTCAAATGTTCACGGATTCGAAAATACACTTCACGGATGGTACTTCCAATATATATTTTATGACAAACACACTGAATACCATATATGACATATTTTGAGCGGCAATTTATGAAATCTTTGATTTTGATTTTAAGTCCTCCATGGCAACTGAAAACTTTAGTTGGTGATAAGGCATACTGACAGAAAGTACATGAGTCACATTTATAAAAGCCTTCTGGCTTTGTACTTGCAGTTAGCCAGTTGTCCTGTCTGATTGGTTCAGGTTTGAGGAAAGAGGGACTCAAAATATTCCTCAAATAGTAGCTTTAGTGAAGATGATATTAGGTCGTTCCGGAAGGTAGGTGGTCAAATCTGGGTCTAGGAGCAGAATCTGACAATGTTTTTGTAATATGTAATACAAAAATGTGTTGTCACTGGAGTACTTGGTAATAAAATTGACATGTGTGGGATACATGGTTTCATTCAATTTAGTCTTGACTTCCAGTAGCTTTGGCCTTTCGACCTTTTTCACGGATTCTGTGGTGTGCCTGATTAGATTTTTGGGGTACACTCTTTCCCGAAATCTGTTGCCAATTGACATTCTGTTTTGAAGATATCTTCTTGGCTGCAGTTTCTTTTAGTTCTGAGGAATTCACCTCTAGGTATATTATGGATGACACTTCGTCTATGGCTACTGTTAGCATGAAGAATAGAGTTTACTGCAGTGGCCTTACAGTTATAATAGTAGCTGACAACAAGCTACACAACAAAACCTTTAAGTTTATTTTGCTGAAACTACATAGCTGGTTTTTATGCTCTGAGGACGACCTTGTTAGGTTGAAACACCTGTTGGCGTTAGGCCTTATAAAGTGCAATTTAGGCGTTATTAAGTGAAATTTAGCGTGTGTTTAAACTCAAATTACACTTAACACATTTTGAACAAATGTCAAATTGCACTTAACACAGTTGTGCCTAAATGTGTTTAAACTCAATAATATTGTGATCAGAAACTATATGGTGTGACTAAATGGGTTTCAACTTAATAAGACTGTGATTAAAACAATCTTGATTAATATAGTTGTGACTAAATGTGTTTAAGATCAAACAACACTACGATTCAAATAACCCTGATGCACACAAGTTGTTAGAGCGCAGCCTGTGAGGTTAGTACCCTCAAGTTTTTGTCTATAGTAGTGCATTGCAAGACAGATAACATAAGCATTCAAAGCAAAACAAAACCAACAAACTCCTAAACACAAACCACATACAATGCCCAACAGAACTACTCTGTTCAGGTGCACTGGTACCCACCGAGTACACCATAGCTATCGGTTACCAGGTTATTGGGCAGCAACGTGCTGATACCGGCTGATACCATCTGTCCATTTGACTGGGGTGGTCCGAACTTCATCCAGTAGGAGACAATACCTGCTTCCTCTGATGCACTGCTCATCATAGCAGAGGCCAAACAGTCATTGCAAATGCATTCTGTTATGTCCAAAGGCTTATGTGTCTTATCTCAAGTTGTACAAGCTGCTGTAGTGCCAAACTCCCGGGTGTTTCCCAAGGTTGCTTTGTGTGGTACAATATTTCAAAATATAAGGAAAGCTTTTCAGACGATAATGTAAAGAAATCTGGACGAAAATAAGTGAGAAAAAAAGAAATGAAAGGTGTTTATTTAGAAGCACATTTAAAAAAAAGGCTCTTTTTCAGAGCCACCATCAAAGAGGAAATGGAATAGCCTGCGTACATTTTCTTTCCCCACCCTCTCAGATTTCACGATATATCAGCAGACACCATGGTATTCCACGGAGCACACGTGTCACTTCCGGGGATTTTTAGGCTGACAGGCATGCAAATGAGACTGTACAGGCCAAGGGATTGATCAATAAGGTTTACTGGGTCTGATGTGTAAGGAGAAACTTTGGCAGAAAGTATGTCTGCTGAAAGGAGAGCAGATAGCTATGGCTGTGTCTTTCAGGAGACAGAGTGTCTGGATTTAGGGTGACTCCTGGATCAGAGTGCTGTGGAGTGGCTGCACATCATGGATTCCGTCATGTGGATGTGCAGTGGCATGGAGTGAGCAGGCTGGATTTGGCTCCTCTTTGTGCCACTTTAATCACACATCTTCTTCCAGACATGTTTATTATTCATTGTGGAGGGAACAGTCTAGGACATATTACTGGAATCTCCTTGAAGTTTGCAATGAAAGAAGGATTTGGGAAAGTCATGGACATGTTTCCAAAGTCCTGAGTAATTTTGTCTCGTATTGTGCAGAGACAAATGTGACTGCATTCTTCTTTATTTGGTACGCAAATGGAGAACGTGGGGCACAATGACAATAAGGCTGATTGCGCTTTTTTGAGAGATGTTGGCATGTCCTCTTTTCACAATGAAAACATTATGCTTCGTAGTACAAACATTTCTCACAGGGATGGAGTCCATCTTACTGATGCTGGGAATCAGATTTATTTGCAAAATATACAAAATGCATTGCAACCCTTTTTGGAAGTATAGCAATCCTTTTTGCAGTAGGCGTTGACAACTTGAACATTTCTAAACACAAAAAACACTACAAAAAGTCTCTTTCACTTGCTCCCGGAGAAGAGTGCAACACCCCAACAATTTTAAAAGTCTGGGGACTATCCACGGACTTCTAAAAATACTCAAACTGGAGATGGAGACACCCTGTCCAAGGCCAAGTGCCGATTGAGGCAAGAGAACATTGTGTTGGACATTCCCTTATGCTCTGGTGGGCCTGTTGGCCCAAAACATACCCCAAATGAAAAGACTAGAGAGAAAGTGGGGTTCTTTTATAACCAATTTAGATACAAGTGTGCACCTGATTTATCCTTGAATTCGTAAAATGGTGTTGCAAGCGAGTGTAGCAGAAAGAGGCAATGACCCCAAACTCTTGGATTAGCAAAATGAAATAAATTGCTGCACACATTAAGAACTGAGCCACACTTGATAGGTGAAAAGTATTTCTTATTTAGTGCTGCAAGTCACAATCCAAAACAGAGATAATAAGAAACAGATGGTGCCCTCTCAGATAACACGTGTTTCAACTGGCTGGTTTCAGGGTAATTCATTAACTCACATATGGTTTCAAACTTTGTATTCGTGTTATCACATACCTACCCCTTAGTGTTGAGCAGAACCGAATATTTATTTTGTCTTTTTTTATATGTCCCCCCTACAGGGACACCATGTCCTGGTCCTAGAAGAAGGCTACACTGTCTAAAAGCCGCAATATCAGGGGATGCCGCATTTTATATGCACTAACAGTCCCCCCTTAGAAACACATGCTTCTGATTAACATCTTGACGTAGACCTACTACTTGGTCACCCTTCTGCCTGGCTTACTAGACCTCAGTGAGGTCTCCATTAAAGAGTACAATGTGGAACATCCTACTCCAAAGTACAGCTTGTAGCACTCTGTTATACATATAGAGTTTTGAATGTGTCTTATTCTTTATCTTATTCTTTGTTTTTCTCTATTTTGAATTTGAATGTAATGAATGCCAAATAATTTTGACATGCAAAACTTGTGAAATTTAGATATGTACATGTTTAAGCTCTGTATGATTGAATGTTTTTGAACATCTTTGTTGTTGTTATTGTACTATGAGGATTGAATCCTATAATGTTGCAAAAAACTATAAAAAGTGTGCTGACAAAAATCAACACCAAAGGAAAAAGTAACAAAAAAAATATTCACAGTTAAATAATAAATGCTGTTGGACTCTAGCTAGTCCTAGTGTTTTTCTACTTAATGCCAAGGCTGATGACACGCAGATCCTCATTCCTCTCTCGGGTGATTATGAAGCAGACCAAATAACCCTCAACGCCACCTACGCCATCATCCAATCCTGGATGGCCGAAAACTGGCTCTGTCTGAACAGCAAAAAGACTCAACTCCTTATCATCGGCTCACCGAGCACAATTAAAAAGTTGGGCTCAAAATATGATGCCTTTCTCATAGACAACACCCGCATTCCCACATCTCAGTCAGTCAAAACTCTGGGAATATACCTGTACTCGAACCTCACCATGACCAGACAGGTGAATGCAATATCTTCAGCAGTGACTAACCACTCTAACCTGATCAAATCCGTCAGACCTTTCCTAACACAACAAAACTCCCTCACCATCGCCGGAGCAATCATCGGGTCTCGCCTCGACTATTTTAACACGCTCCTTCTAGACATGTCCGCAAAGAACATCAGGAAACTACAAACAGTGCAAAACAATGCCCTCAGAGCAGCAACAGGCATCTCCAGACAAGAGCATATCTCATCCACGAGGAAATCAGTCCATTGGCTTCCTGTTAAGGAACGTATCCTCTTTAAATCTCTGACACTGACCCATAAATGCCTCCATGATACACCACCATGGTACCTCTCTCAGAGACTCTCCGCTTCCCCCTCGAACAGACCCATTCGATCCAGGTACTCCAACCGCCTTGCCATCTCCAAAAGCCTCAAAGCCCGGGCAGGCGGCTCAAGCTTCCCGGTGCTAGCAGCCACCAACTGAAACCTACTCCCCCCCCACAATCAGGAGCATCGAATCCCACACTGCCTTCAGAAAAGCAATAAAAACTAAACTGTTTGTATAACCTCACCCAGGATCTCACTGTTAGGCATTCTGCCACCTGTAACCATGGCATTGCGTTTTACCGCTTGTACCTCACTGTAGGCACTTACTACTTGTAACCCCGGTAGTGCCTTCTACTTCTTGTAACTAAGACACTTTCTTGAAACAGCGCCTCGATGCCTCCGGGCTGCTAGGTGCTTTACAAATACAAAAATAAATACATAAATAAATAAATAGTAGATTTTGAACTATTCCTAAATCTGTGATACATGACAGAAATGTATATATTCACATAAATAAGATCTGAATGTTCGAATGTTGATGGCAGGATGCCCTCTCCCCCCCATTGTTTCAGACCGTTTTCAAGCTGCAGTCACTTAAAGACATCTAAAACATCTTCACCAGTGCTTCAGAACTGCCGATCAGCACTCAGGCAACGGTTCCTGACCCCAAGCCACCATGTAGGCCAGCCTGCAGCCGTTTATCATGCTTTGCTCGCCAAACCGTCTTGCTGCCTCATACCTGCAGCTGATCACTGTCTCAAACTCTGTCACAGAAGCCTGCAAAGCCGGCTTGACGCTGTCGAGCGCCAAGAACACCAACAGCCAAAGGTACATTGTGGGTCTTCCCAGAAGGTCCCTAGAGACATTTTAGGACCCTTTTGCACAATTGTGCTAAATCCAAGAAACCTTAAGACACTGCTGTGGTTATTAACCATACCAACTACCTTTCCTTTCAGAATCCAGAGTGCTTCCTCTTTCCTTCTTTGAAACTGTCTGTCTTCTTCATTCCTGTACAGGGTGGGTTGTATTTCATAGTGTTGTTAAACTTTCTGTTGTAATCATTTTAAAGTAGATATTTTTATACAACCTTGTCTAGAGACTGTTTTTATCATTGGGTAATAATTGTATTTTTGCTGTGTTGCAACTAACCAACGATGCACAACCTTTAGAAGAGATAAGCCTGCTGTTCTATCCACATTACCAACATTGGACAAGAATGTTTATCATTTTAATTGTATGCTTGATTATTCCATTCAGGTGTATTAGAGGTGTGAGGCTGATTGATGGTTTAGAAACTGATAATCATCCCTGGACAACTGGTGGATTAGAGGTGTGTGGCTGATTGATGGTTTAGAAACTGATAATCATCCCATGACAACTGGTGGCTGACGGTCGGGTCTAGTTGGAGCCTTGCGCACAGTTTGGTCACCCAATGATAAAAGTATGGCCACAGGTAACGTTTAGAACACTGCTAGATATTTGTTAATAATCATGGATCTTGACATAGAAATTGTGAAATGCATGAACAAGTATGTCTTGCATGTCCTATATCAAGAGAGGGGACTTTTCCACACCACCAGGATTAGTAAACCTGAGTTGTTGACCAGCCTCCAAGGTTGGATAGAAGTGAGGGCAGCTGGAGAATGGACCCCAGGGGACGGGCTAGGCCCATTGTACCCGAATGAAGAAGGCCTTCCAGAAAGGGTGGTTGAAGATGGCAAGGAAGTCAGCATGAGTAGTGTTTCCCACCAACCATTCCTCATGAGGGGAAAAGTGTGGTTTCCCAACACTCCAGAGGTCTGGGGTTAGTGTGGCATCACACACGTACAAGGCCTCAGCACAGTCTCTAAGTGGCCTAGTAATTGTTCCGCTGGTAAACAATCTAGCAGCTAGAAAGCTCCTGTTGGAGGACAGGAGACTGGTGCTGGAGGAACAAAAAGAGCACAACAAAGTCACCATAGAGTTATGCAAGCTGGCACTCGAAGAGAAGAAGGAGGCCAGCAGATCCACGTCTAGGAACGGCAGCAGTAGTGGCCCAAACCAAGGTTCCTGGGATAAGCACTGGTGCCACATCCTCAAAGATTTAGTGCAGGCTTATGAAGTGGGGAAGGATATTTTTGAATTGTTTGAAGTGCTCAGACTTGTTTTTCAGCTACAGGAGGTGGAGATGGTACTGTGGGGTGCAACCCTGATGAGTCGCTTACCGACCCAGGGGACTGATGCAATTCTTCCGTTGACTCCTGAGGAAAGGCCCATTTATGAGAGCGTGAAGGCGACCCTTCTCAGGAAGTTCTGTAAAATCCCAGAACTATATCTCAAGTGCTTTCAGAGAGCTCATAATTAAAAGTGGGCAAACATTAGAAGCGTTCACACACTTATTGTTGAAATATCTGAGCGGGTGTGTGTCTGGTAACAAAGTTCACACATTTAAAGGGATGTAAAATTTGATTGTGCGTGAGCATGTATTGAAGAATTGTGAGGTTGGACTACACCAGCATCTTGTGGACAAGACCATTACTGTTAAACCTTGGTACGGTGTCAATAGGTAAATGGTCAAAAAGGCACTAACCTGGGCCAGATGTGGTGAGTTTTCAGCTATGAGGCCCTTTCCAGTGCCCCTGCAGCTTCCCCAATGGGTGACCGCGAAGGGAACACACAAGCACCCTAGGGAAACCCTCTGGGGTAGAAAACCCTGTGATGTGGATGACTTCTGATCTGCAGTGTGCGATGAAGACTTGTTGCTCGGAAGTCTTCGGTTCAATGTGGAGCAGGGATCAACAGTTCAGAATGAGGCACTCAAAGCAAAGACTCTGGACAGTAGAAAGGACAGATTAAGTATGAATAGATCTGTAGCTTGGCAGTGGTGGAGGGAATTACCCAGGACAACAGGAGGTGAGAACTCATAGGTTGGATCCGGCTGGAAGATGTAGATTAACTGTTCTGTGAGTGAGCAGAGAGAAGTTAAGTACAACTACAGTGGAGAAAGGGCACCAAAGATAAGAAGGGAGAATAGAATCCCTACCCTTGAATTGTCTTTCGAGTGTTTCTCAGATTTGCTTCATGTGAGGGGTGCCGTTGATTGGAATGAGACCTGTTGTGGGGAGAATAGTGAGTACAAATCTACAGGGCAATGACAAACTCTGATATGGAGCTAGCTACTAAGCTGTACCGCTGGTAAGCAACATGTTAGCGTTCCAGGAAGTAAAGCGGGTCTGCGTTCTAAAGGCTGCAGGAAGACTCGCTCAATGAGTGAACACTAAGGAAACAGATAGTAGAGGATTAGATCAAGTAATAGGCATGGGACAGAATTCACAAGGAAGGCACACAAACTCACATAGCGTCTGCTGTAAGCAGTGGTCAAAGTGTACGAAAAGAAGTAGTGGAACTATGTTCCCTGCTGGCCTGCACCCACTCCCCACAAACCCCATCACTACGCCCCCTCCCACACACAAAACAAGCCCCCAAACACTTGCACCCGCTGTTTAAGGGAACGTTCAGTGCATTGCACTGAAAGGGCAAGTTTCAACTTCTTCCTACACTTTTATTTTAAAACGAAACCATTCCGGAATGGTTTCTTTTTAAAATAAAAGTATAGGAGCTGTAAAAGAAAATTTAAAAAAGTAGAGGAGCACCGCCTCCGACCGCTCCCGCTCACTTCGACCACTGGCTGTAAGGAGAAGCGATGCAAAGTCTGGAAGGCTGGAGATAACTGCTTCTTCTGTGTTTAGGGAGTGGAGCCAATGCAGGAAATGCAATGCTGCCTGCACACTAGGGTGCCATATAGGCAGAGGGACAGTGAATCATACCGATCCGCTTCCAGTGGCACCACAAAGACCAATGCTACCCATGAAGAATAACAATTACAGACCCTAGGGAGCTTGCAAAGGTTGCTGATAGGTTTGTAAGTACTCAAGTTCAGAAATAAGCTCAGGAGAGCACACCCAAATCAGATGAGGAATCCTCAGACAAAAAAAAGCAAAACGGATGGGAAGGACAAAGGTCCAACCCACTCCTCTTCTAAGTCAGGTCCCCAAACGCACAAAGGGAAATTCCACAACTCTAGTTCCGCTATGGACTCAGAAAACTAGGGTGCAGGCACCAATAACACTCGGGCATCAGCGTTCTCACAACCCAAAGTTGTTTTGTGTGTAATGAGCTGGGCCATAGGTAAGGGGGTCTTGCTTGCCCAAATAAGCCACAGTGAAGTGTGGGCCTTCCTAGAGGTGGACCTCCCACTAGGCCAAGGAGTGGCTGAATGTGGACTGGTTACACTGAGTGAGAACAGTACCGGATCTCCGAAAGAGGTCCCAGTTCCCAACAATACTCCAGTGTTCATGTGTATATCAATGGACACAAAACTCCTGCGGCAAGAGACACTGCAGCTAGCATCACTGCTGTCACATGGCACAACCAAGACGGTATATTGATAGGCCAGATTGTATCATCAGTGGGTTTGTCAGAAAGAGTAGGTACCACTTGGCAATAATAGAGGTCAGCTGGCTGGATGAAACCACCCAGCACTGTGTAGTAGTGAAAGATTCAATCCCTGTCCCATGTCTGTTGGGTGATGATCTTCCTGAATCAGAAGCAGTCGCAGCAGCTACTAGATTTAAGGCCAAAGACGCAACCAGTTTGAAGGCTCTCAGCGCCCTCTGGGATGGATTGCTTCCATAGGGTTTTTGTGAGGGACCAACGTGGCCGATAGCCCCAGGTCCAGTTCCACAGACTGCTGAGTCACTGAGTCCTGCAGGAGAGAGGGCAGTAGCAACTGAGAACTCTTCTTTGGTAGCATCAAACTCAGGGACTTCATTGTTGTGTGGCATAGCACAGGAACCTGAGGTGGAGGACCAGGTAAATTCAGATCTGAAGGACCTGCTCAAGCTGGGTAAATTTACATCAGCTGAGGGCGCAGATGAGCCTGACTTCTTAAAACCCAGAAAGAGTGTCCCACTCTGGCTGGCATGTCGAAGCAGGCAGAGGAGCAGGCTATGGGCGAGGCCCATGGACTGTTCAAAGTGTACTGGGAGGATGGACTCGTGTACATTGAGCCTAAAGACTCTGAAACTGAGATCAACAGGAGGTTGGTTATTCCCCAAAGCCACAAAAAGATCGTTTTTAATTTGGCTTACCAGATTCCTTTAGTGGATCACTTGGGATTAACATTGTACCGGTTGTTAGTGTACGTTTACTGGCCCCCCTTTGTGCATAAAAGTTATGGAATTTGTACGGTCCTGCCCGACTTGTCAAGCTTCTGGCAAGTCAGGCAGTACACCAAAGGCTACCTTAATTCTACTACCTGTGGTTGGGAGGCCTTTCGAGAGGCTGGGCATGGACATTGTGGGTCCTTTTGATCCCCAAACCAGCTCAGGGAACAGATACATCTTGGTGGTGGTAGACCATGTCACTAGGTACCCTGGGGATGTCCCTCTAAGGATAATCTAAGCCCCCATGGTTGTGAAGGCTCTTATTGGGATATGCTCATGTGTTTATTTACCCAAGAATGTTGTTTCTGAAAGGAGAACATACTTCATATCAGCGCAGGTGAAATCTATGTGGGAAGAGTGTGGAGTCACCAATTCTCCACATCCTTCCGTCCACAAATGAACTGTCTTGTTGAGTGGTTCCACAAGACCGTGAAAGGCATGCCAGGTGGAACGGAAGAGTACCTATGGAAAATGGATATTCTCCTGCCATGCCTACTGTTCACCTACATGGAGGTGCCACAGAACAGAGTAGGTTTTAGTCCCTTTGAGATTCTGTTTGGACACCCTATGCCAGGTCCCCTCAGTCTAGTGAGAGAGGGATGGGAGGCAACCCCTCATCCTCCACACGTGATGTTGTGGACTGTGTACTTGTCCTTTGCTCTATAATGTCATAGTACATGGAACAGTTGATAAAGAATCTAAAGGCCAGTCAGGAGCTGATGAAGCCCTGGCATGACCAGAAGGCTGCAGTGTCAGTTTATTCTTCAGTCCAGTGGTTGCGGATTATGGAACCTGTCAAGCCCAGTGCTTTTCAGGACAGGTTGACTGGGCTTTACTGTGTACTGGAAAAAATCAGTGAGGTGAATTATCTCATTGATGTGAAAGGGCCTAAACAGATGTGCAGGGTCTTTCACATGAACTGGCTAAAACCCCATTATAGACGGGATGACTTGGTCATGCCATTAGTGACGGATGGAGAGACTGAGGAGACCCATTCCCTTCCATACCACCTGCACACTGAAGCCACAGATAGGTCAGTTGAAGGTGGCAATCTTGCAACTGACCTGTCAGAAAAACAACTGACAGACTGTCACCATTTACTGGGACAGTTTGCTGGTCTGTTTTCGCTGACTCCAAGTCACGCAGATTGGTGCACCCATGCTGTGGACACTGGAGACAGTAAACCAGTGAATAGCATAATTCACTGGATGTCCAATAAGGTAAGGTATTATTGAATATCGGGACAAAAGCCCCTCCTAGTATCAACATGGGTAACATCGTGCCAAATAAAGCTGGCACTAGGATCAGCTGGTCAGATAAAAATGTCGCTCTTGCGGTGGCAGCTCTGGCTAACATTGATCTAAATTTGTATCGAACTTCCAGGAGATGTCGAGCGACGCCATTGAATACTGGATCTGCACCTTTGCTGAGAAACATGCGGTCTGTCGTATGGGGTCTATGATTAGCTGTGGTAGGGAAAAGCCACCCTTTGACATAGCTATGAGAAACCTGAAGAGAGAGCGTAGAGCGGAACTCCGGCTGGCCAAGAGACAAGCTTACCCTTCAGACCTATATTTTATTAAGGTCAGGAGCGTCAAAAACAAATATAGAGCTATGATTAAGGCCATATGGAATTTAGACAAAATCATGGCCTGGCAAAGATTAGTAAACACGATCTGTACAGGCAAAACGCGTAATATCTGGGCTCTGCTGGGTGATGCGCGAGGTATTGTACAAGGCAAATTAGCTAACCCTATTAATGCTGAAACATGGATAGCTTTCCTCGAAAATAGGAATTCCAAGGCAGACACAGAGGAACCCCATACATTGATCAATAGGCCGTCAAACCCTCCATTTAATGTGACATATCAAATGGTGCTGAATACAATCTCAGATTTAAAATCCTCCCGAGCCCCGGGCCCAAATGGCCTAGCAAATATTGTGATGAAGGCACATCCTGAATTCTGGGCATCCCTGTTAGCTATAATGTTTAAAAAGATCTTAAAAGAAGGGAGAATACCACGATCCTGGCAAACAGCGGTGCTCATACCAGTCTTCAAGAAGGGTAATCGAGCGGATCCTAGCAATTATAGACTGCTCTCAATGCTGGATGTCACGGGCAAAATATTTGCCTCTCTCCTTCTAAAGGAGCTGCAGCTCTGGGTAGAGCAATCTGATATACTCTGCAAATTCCAGAGTGGCTTTAGGCAAGGGTAGTCTACGGCACACAACATCATGGTGCTGGACCTTCTGAGAACACCAGCCAGATCAGGAGGGCAACCACCACTATATGCCCTCTATATAGACTTTTCAGCGGCATTTGACTCTATTCCCAGAGAGGCCCTCTGGCAGAAGTTAAAAGCAATGGATTGCCAGGAGGGCCTGACCTATTATCTCAGACTACTCCATCAGAACACATCTGCTAAAGTAAAATTAGACCAGGAAGGACACACTAATAGAAGTGTGCTCCAAAATAGGGGGGTCAAACAAGGTTGTGTCACGGCCCCGCTGATCTATAATATGTACGTATATGACATCCCGGAGGCCATTAGGGCTGCGACAAATTGCCCACCGAAAATAGGAGATTCCATCTGCCCTGTCCTGGCCTATGCGGACGACCTGGTTATACTGGACCACACTGTTAGTGGGCTTCGAAGGTCGGCCATCGCTTTGTGGGAATACGCTGAGAGAAACGGCCTCAAAATTAATCTGGAAAAAACTAAGGCAATGAGATTTACCAACAAGAACACCACTCGTGTACAGCTCAGAGTTGGTTCAGATACCATTGCCTATTCTCCTCATTACCGCTATCTAGGTATAGAATTTGAGAGTATCGGCGACTATGGACTCTGCAAGCAGTAACGCAATGTAAAGGCATCCCAACTGACTGCACTGTTCCATAGATTCACACTAAATCAGGGGGGATTTACCATCTGGGGCACAAGACAACTGTACATGCAGGTATTATCCCCTATGATCACCTATGGTCTAGAAGCCCTCCTCAACTCTGACCTGAAATGGCTGCAGGTGATTGAGGGGAAATTTTGGCGCGCTATCCTGGGCCTACCACCGGGAATCCCTATGGCAATATTAAGACTGGAAATGGGGCTAACCTCATTGAAAGCGATAGTACTAAAAAAGCGAGCCCTACTCTACCTGAGAATGAGGGATGAGACTAAGAATGGGCTACTCAAGGCGGTTTACCTAGAGATTTCGAAGGATAAATCCTCGTGCCCCTTGAAGGAGCAAATGTCTAAATTCCTGATGACCATTGGGTGGCAAATTAGGGAGGGCAGTGTAACTGTAGAAATGCAAAGGGCTCTGGTCAAACGCATAGAGCTCTGGGATTGGCTGGAGAATTACGCTCATCTCCAGAAGCTGAAAAGCTATCAGTTTGTCCAGTATAGGCTGTATAACTACAAAAATCTGCAGAGCTATCTCAATTTATGCCCAGATAGGAGACTTAGACGTTTCATATTACTTCTAATGCTAGAACAACTACCTACTTTAATGATAACAGGCAGAAGAGACATGATCCCCCCAGAATTACGGCTTTGCCGGTTATGTAAAGGAGTGAATCAGCTAGAAACGGCCAGACATGTATTGACTGAATGTCATAAAATGTTAAGTACCATAAACCTTGGCTTGGGTCAGCTTGTGCATAACCAAGGTTACATTAAAGAGGAGCTATTTTGGCATCACTGTATTAACTCCAACAGTATAAGGCTCCTGATGGCACTGTACAATGTTTGGCAGAAGGTGGAAACAAGACTTAACATAACCATATAGGAGGATATAAAGTGGAGTTGATGTATAGCCATCGTTGAAATCCATGAGGGGCTGTTGGCTAATACAGGCCCCTATTTATATAGGAATTGTAACAATACTGAAATTAGATTGATATTCCATCTGATACTCTTATTGGAGAATATACGGTAGGATGTGGTAAGATCTGGTTCCAGAAGTATTGTAAATGTGAATTTAAAATGAAGCTGTTTTATATGGTTTTTAGGAAATGTATATTTAGAGAATTTAATGTATTGTCTTTCTTGGTAATTTCTTACGCAACGTTTTTGTTAATTACTGATGGTTTTTTCTCATTATAATTTTGTTCCTACTTAAGGTATATTTTATGTGTAAAGTTTCATTGTAAACTAAGTCACAATAAATTATTATTATTAATAAGGTAAGGGACACCATCAAGGAGAACGTTTCCAAGATGTTGATCCAAGGAGTGATAGAGCCATCCCACAGCCCCTGGGCTTGTCCATTGTACTGTTCCCTAAAAAGACCCTTGGTGGGAAGACTGAAGTCCACTTTTGTGTGGACTACAGGGGACTCAATTCTGTCCCGAAAACAGATGCTATCCCCCCCTTTGACCTCACAACAGGCTACTGGTTGGTTGGCCAGACAGACAGAGCAACAGAGA
Source organism: Ambystoma mexicanum (assembly GCF_040938575.1). Classification (NCBI taxonomy): domain Eukaryota; kingdom Metazoa; phylum Chordata; class Amphibia; order Caudata; family Ambystomatidae; genus Ambystoma; species Ambystoma mexicanum. Next base: position 702,762,963 of record NC_090926.1, on the reverse strand, counting down.
GGTTTGAATTTTCAACCCCAGAAGTACACTATCAGTTCACTGTGATGCCCTTCGGATTGAAGGATGCCCCTGCAATATTTAAGACGATGGAAAATCAGGGTTTGGCTGCAATGGAAAACTGCACTGTCACATATATGGATGACATTGCTGTGTTCAGTCACCCATGGGAGGATCACTTATTCCACCTGAAAAAAGGGCTTCAAGTGTCAGATAGTGCAGGGCACAGCGACTTACCTAGGCCACCTGGTCAGTGAGGTAAGAAACATTCTTGAAGCGAATGTAGATGCTATGAAGGATTGGGACACCCCACCCAAACAACCACAAGTGAGAGCCTTCTGAGGTCTCACCAGGTACTACTGGTTATTCAACAAGGGGTATGGGACAATTGCCTTGGCCCTGAATGATGCAACTTTGAAGAAAACGCCAAAGACGGTAACTTAGAGCCCCGCCTGTCAAACTTCCTTTCAGGATTTGATGGATGGATTGTGCAGGGACCCAATTCTGAAAGTGCCAGACTACGGTCAGGAGTTCATTATCCGGACAGAGGCCTGTGATTTTTGGGATTGGAGCAGTGTTAGTGCAGCTGAACGCTCAAGGGGTAGAGTAACCTATAGTTTACATGAGCAGGTGATTAACAAAAAGGAAAAGGAACTGGGCCATTGTGGAAAAAGATGCTTATGTGGTCGTGTGGGCAATGGCAAAGCTGAAACCATTAATCTTTGGTTCGTACTTCACCATCCACACCACCAGTCTCTTAGATGGTTAATGGTCATGCAAGGGGTTAACCCTAAGCTTCTTCTCTAGGCCATATCCCTACAGTGATTAGATATGGAATCCAGAACAAGCCAGCCTCCCAGCATGAACATGCAGATGGGCTCAGCCGGACAAACCAGACTCTTTGTAGGATGGTAGTTGATATGAAGAGGCTGGGAGGCATGTGAGGAATCCGACCATCCACATTGTAGGCGTGTGCTCACCTGGGTTTTTTTGAAATGTTTACTTAAATGGAATGATGGTAGAAAGACCTCCGGAAAGTGTGTAGGGCTAATCCACACACATATTCCTATGCTCACACCATGACAAAAGCATAGACCTGTGTACTTTGTGCTGGACACTGCCTACATGCAGCATCGACCCCTGTCATATTTAGTTGCAATGTGACAGCCAAGGAGGGCACAATGTCACCGAAGGAAGAGGGAGGAACATCCTTCCCCCTGCAATGATGGTCAGCATGATAACTGACAAAGGCTCCATTGAAACACCCTGCTCTTTTGTTAGTCCCTGCAGCTGGTGGTAGCGATAATCATACCAACAGGGAGTATTTCAAACACGCCCACATGGGTACTGGCTGCAGAGGATAACAAAGGAGACAAGAAAGCAAACAAAATTTTATATTTAACTGTTTCAACCTGCAGCCAGCTCCCACCTTTATCGATGACAGTGAACTGTCATGTCTGGGTCTGTTGTTACAGTAGGCCACCCCGCTATGGGGGCCCATACATAAGGTACGAGAATGTGGTTTGCAGGAGCCAGAGAGTCTGGTCTCTCAGCAGCTTCAAGGGAGACCTGCCACTTTAACAGGAACCACACAGGATTCCTGTTAACCAGAGAGACTCTTTCAACACAACAGACAGGAAGATGGATGAGACTTAGTAGCAAGGGGTGAGCTCAGAGCTCTTTCTGTTGAGAGAAGGGTTCTGCCATATTAGTTGTTGGGCAAACCTTATTTCAGTTTTTCCCTCTTTACCATTTTCTGTTGTAAACCACTCTGGTTATGATCTCACACATGCAGAAGATTGTTAGCAGGGACCACAGGAATGGTTCACTAAGGTAGGCGCAGTCCACACCAATCACTGTGGCCCGCTTGGATTTAAAAGAGGGCCAAAGCCCCTCTTTTGGCAGATCATCGGAAGACAAAAGCAGTAAGAAAGAAGAACTCAACCTTGCACCCTGGAGGAATTTACAGTCTTCCTGATTTATTTTATTATTTATTAATGTTTTAATTATTTATAATGGGCCTATACACAAGTGTTTATGAGGCGCAACAAGACAGGGAGAGCAGGGGTACAAAAAGTAACAATCCTACTTGGCCATGTAACCTTGCGATCATGCAAGTGCAGTAACAAGAAGTGCAGGGGAGGAGTGCAAGCCAGGGAGAGGGGGCCAGAGAGAAAGGGAGTTCCAGTGGGAGCCCAGTGGAAAAGCTAGATAAGAGCAGAGAAGAACGGGGAAGGATGGACCGAGAGTTAAGTGCAAAGTAAGGGGCTGGAAGGGCTAGAAGGGTGCAGGTCCAGCCAGGATTGTGCATGCGAAGGGGCCCAGAGGGCAAGTGCAGGGAGAGGGGAGACAAGGGGCACCACATGCAGGAGTAGACTGGACTCAGAGAGGGGCAGGGTTTAGCCCTGTATGACCCATTAGGAACCGGGCACTCAGTCAGGGGCAGAAGGAGAGATTAGCATGGGAGGGAGAGAAGGAAGGAAGAAGAGAAAAGAAAGGGCTTGAGGAGATCGGCGAACTAAAGGAGATCCGGGTACAAGGCTGAGAGGGGCAGGGAGGCCATTCCAGAGGGAGGCACCTGTAGAGAAGAATGATCTACCCCAACTCTCTGCTTGGAGAGGCATCTGACCTGCAGGGAGTCAGAGCTAGATGTCCAAAGGGCTCTAGCAGGGAGGAATTTAGGGAGAGAAAGTTGGATGTAACATGGTCGCAGGCCCCTGGAGAGCCTTGTGGATGATGCAGATTGTCTTGAAGTTTATCCTTGCAGAAACCGGGAGCTAGTAGAGAGATTTTAGGGCTGGAGAGATGCAGTCCCTGGGCTTGAGGCCATGGATAAGTCTTGCAGTCCTGTTCTAGATTAGTTGAAGGAGGCAAAAGGAGGAGCTAGGCAGATTGAGGAAGAGGCTACTGCAGTAGTCCAGCCTGGAGAGAACCACAAGGGGGGTCATGAAAGATCGCTCACTAGTGATGAGGATGGGAGGGTGAAGGAGGTGTAGGAGGGACAGGAGAGTCTTACCAGCCCAGTGTGGCATGCCGAACGGAGTCGAGTAGAGAGATGAAAAAGAGATTGATGAGCAGAGGACAGGCCCCCTCTAGGCCTGGACAGGGGAAATACAGGCCCTTATAGGTGGCCCTTTGAGGGGGCAGGCATCACCTGCTGGCTCCTGGGCAAGGATGCTGTTTTGTCTGTGGAGAAGCCAATGAGGCAGCCCACAAGGAGCTGATGCAGTGGGTCTGGAGGTCTCAGAATTCACAGTGGCCATGATGGAAAGGGCTCTGCTTTACCGTAGACATTTAACCTTTCATATAGGTATGCAATTTTACATATATGAGATGTGCTGCATTGCAGTTCTAACATTTATTCCACCTCAACTGCCCATCAGTCTCGCCACAAAAACCTGCATCAGGAAATCGTCGCCCAGCAAACTTTCAGAAGTGTCCCAAAACTTCTCTCTGGCTATGTAGCTCAATACCTAGGCCAACGTCCAGCTGAGAAACTGCTGCATTCAGTTTAGGAAGGCACATCAGCACAGACACCAACTGTTAAGCAGTGCTGATGTAGGCAAGCAGTCCCCTTTGCGCACTGGAGACGGGCATCTCGTTCTCCACTTCTGCCAGTGAAGGAAGGCCAGGATATCCAAAGAGGGAGGTAAGGTGCCTCCCCAAAACTTCTCCAAGGGAAAAGTGGGAGAAAATAACTCAGAGTACCCTTTAGCTGCTCTTGAACCAGTTCACAGCCAGCACACAGCAGGCCCTGCTAGGGTCTGCAGCAATCTCCTTAGACAGGGAGTGCTAGAAGGTCTCTGAACTAGAAACAAAGGACGAGGCAGCTGCCTGCAACACACTCCACAGCTGGGCATCATCCACCTTACCGGATGACAAAAGCTCATTGAAGAAGTTGGGAGTAGTGCATTGATGAGCATTTACTGCCATCCATCTTAAACAACATTTCTGAGCCATTCGCGTCCCTCGATCCGCAAACGGCTGCAGCTTTGACCGTTGTCAGCCCGCAGTCACTAAAGACATCCAAGATGTCTCGACTAGTGCTTCAGAATCTCTGATCAGCACTGAGACAACGATTCCTGACCCCGAGCCGCTGTGTAGACCAGCCTGCAGCCATTCGTCTAGCTTTGATCGGCTAAATCTTCTTCCGTTTCATTATCCAGAGTGAATCCCTTTTCCCTACTTTGAAACTGTCTGTCCTCTGCATTCCGTAACAGGGTGGAGTTTACTTCATAGTGTTGTTAGAATGTCTGTTGTAACAATGATAAAGTAGATAGTGGTGTACAATCTTGACTTGATACTACATCCAAAGGTACATTGTGGTTCTTCCCAGAAGGCCCCTAGAGACATTTCAGGATGCTTTTCCACATTTGTGCTAAATCCAAGGAACCTTAAGAAGCTGTTGTGGTTATTAAACATGCCAACTACCCTTCCTGTCAGATGTAACGTTCACCTGATTCCCACGGAGGCGCAGGTCTGGCTTCGAGTGCTGATGCTTCTTCAATGGTGAAGCGCAGGACTCTGAAGATGGACAGGAAGGGCCCTCTACTCTGGCTTCTCAGGCTCGCAGGAATATTCCCCTGTGCATGAAAAGGGAGTATTACCTACTGACTGAGTTATGCTCAAGCCTCCCACTCTCTTCCAACCCTCCACAATACCCTTCCACGATTCCCCGTGAAGTCTCACCTTAGGGTCTGAAAGGACGAGCTCTCCATCCTGCTTCTGATGCAGGGGCGCGTTGAACCCAGTTACTTCACTGGATTGAGGTTGGATGGGAGTTCAGGTAAGCTTGATTATACTGGTAAGGCGCTGTAAAAGTTCTGTTGCAAGTTCAAAAGTTCAAGCTTTAAATAATAATGTTCATTGTCTTTTTTCAGGTGATGAATGAAGATTCCTTTGGAGACTTCTTGCAACAAAGCGCTGATGTTGATTTCTTTTCCCCATAGGGGCCGGGGTTCGGAATGCCAGAGATATGGCGCCGACCCGAAGTGAAACGTGCAGTTCCAGTAAATATCTGGTAAGTCCTAGATGAGCGCTCAGGTAATGTTTTTGCATTCGCTCATCTAATGTCTTTGTCTTTTTTCCCCATAGGGGCCGGGGTCCTGCTTGGAAGCAGCAAGACCCGAAATGAAATGGGAATGACCCAACAGGTAAGTCTTAGAAGGAAACTGAGCTTTTCCTATTCCCTTCCTTCTATCACCTCTTATTATTGTCTTTTTCTCTAGGCTCTGGGAAGTGGCTGTGTATCCGGATGATCGCTGCTGAAGATGGAGGAACCCAGGAAAGGTGAGTGAAATGCAGCGCTGCAGCGATCGTAACGAAATGCTTTTAAAAATGATGTCTTCCCTTTCAGGATCGTCGGTGATGTCTCAGTGGTGCAGATTAGCTGGTAGGTCTCTTGTCTCCCTTTGCAGGTGACCCAGGATGCTGACAGGCGTGGCTGAAGTCCAGATGCAGGAGCTGACACGGTGAGCGTCCAGCTGCGAGGAGCAGAACAACGCGAAGTGTGAGTTGCTGATCGGGTGTGGTTTAAATAGCTTTGGAAGAAGTTCCAAGTGTGTATCCTTCCTCCGATCAGGTATGTATCCTTCCCCGACCACACCCGGGTGGAAAGTAGTCCCACAGGTAAAGTAGTTCCTATTCAGGCCTCAAGAGGGCCTGGATGTGGCAGCATGGTCTGCATCAGGTAAGTGCACATTAAAACACTTGAACACATGTCTAGCCTTATGAGCCTGGCGCCTAAGGCGCCAGGACAGAGGTCCAACATGAGCCTGGCGCCTAAGGCACCAGGACTGAGTCCAAAGGGCCCCAGCTTGGGCCCGCTGGCACTCCCCTGGGGGAAATGAGGCCTGCCTCTGGGGTTGCTGGGTCGGACCTGGCTCCTTGGAGGTAGGCATCATGACATCAGAATCCAGAGTGCATCCTGTTTCCTTCTTCGAAACTGTCTGTCCTCTTCATTCCTGTACAGGGTGGGTTGTATTTCGTAGTGTTGTTAGACTTTCTGTTGTAATAATTTTAAAGTAGATATTTGTATACAACCTTGACTAGACACAGCTTTTATCATTGGGTAATAATTGTATTTTCATTGTGTAGCAACTAACTAACAATCCACAACCTTTAGAGGAGATAAGCCTGCCATTCTGTCCACGTTACCAACATTGGACAAGGAGGTTTATCATTTTAATTGTATGCTTGTTTATTCCAATCTGTTTGGATCCATTCCGGTGTAATAGAGGTGTGGGGCTGATGTAATAGTTTAGAAACCAATATTCATCCCTGGACCACTGGTACAGAATTCGATTTGTCACAATACCATTTTGTTAGTAGACTTGGTGGTGTGGTGACTTGGACAACCCCTTCATTCACTTGTCATCATGTTATTTTTATTTATTTGTACTTCATTGCGTTTAGTTCCTATGACTGTGAAAGTGTAAGGATTCCTAACATTTAATAAAGTACTTGTGCATTCCGAAATACAATCAAATTAAATTTAGAGTACTTGAAACAAAGAGAAACCTGTGAAGAAATAATTGGAACAATTAGAATAAGAAATGCAATACTCCTTAGAATGCAAGCACTGAGTATTTGATACTGTGACTTTCGGGTTTGTGCCTTTTGTTGTATGTTGTTTGGAAACCTATGACATTTTTTAAAAATTGTTAGTAAAACTAAAAACCTGAAATGAAATACACTAAAAGAAATCATTAGAAATTAAACAATTCGAATATATTAGTGACATATATTTTTTATTGAAATTAACACATTTTTATAAAAACAGAATTTTTAGAAAAATATTAGCTGGTTTGTGCAAACTACAAATTATACTCATCTGGTAGTGGTACAATCTGTAAAAATCCAGTGTATTGTCCGGAGGCATACGTAAATTGTTCACGGATGGCTCAAACTGCACAGGCAGGTTTGACACAGCAAACACTTGGATACAAATGAATCAAGTGGCACAAACTACAAGACTAGGACTTAATACAAAGCCGATGATAGAAGTCCTATCTTCATCCCTTGCCATTATGGACGACATAGTAGTGTATAATCAATTCAGCCCCATATCACAAGTAATTGTATTGATATGTGTCACCAAATGAAAGAAATAAAAAATGAAAAAGTGTGACAATAACCAAGAAATACTCTGAAGGAGATAATGAGAAAAAGGAGTTACTGTAGGAGTTATTCCTTCTAACTTGTATTTTAAAACGTTTTGGACCAGTAGAATGTGAGGCACCAGGAGAGAAACTATCATTTGTGATTATATCAAAAAGCACAGGAAATAATGACAACATGAGTAACTTTGTACGGTTCCCTATGCGTTGCTGGGTGACAAGTGAATCATTAACAGAAACAGATGCATAAGGCTGTATTTCATGGCCTGTGGCCATGTCATTGTTCATTTCAGTTATATTTGTAACATTGTCATGTGTTAAAGAACCCAAAGAGCAATTAGTAAGGGATCCTTTAGTAATGTTTGCATTCTTATCCCCCACTTTTATATGAACACCCCACACAAAACTACACCCTACATAGATTCATAGACCAAACAGAGAAATAGAGAATAGACCAGCTACACAGGGCATAACACAGATATACGTGGAGGAAAACACTGATCTAAGATAATATTCTTGGCAACAAGATTGTTGCTTTTTATAAATGGAGTTGTTGGACCCGTGTACATCCATTACAGGCTGAAGGAAACGAGAGAGAGCGGGAGAGAGCAACAGAGAGAGAGAGAGAGAGAGAGAGAGAGAGAGAGAGAGAGACAGAGACAGAGAGAGAGACAGAGAAGAGAGAGAGATAGCTCTCAGTGCAAACAACGAGTAGCAGTGTTTGTATGCATCACAAAGGTAGTTTTGTGTTAAAACTTTGAGAAAATAAAAACAAAAACACATCAGGAAGGAAACAAAATTAACTCTGCAGCTACAGCTGTTTCTTCAGAATTATTACCAGGAGGAGAGTACTGCTAGTACTTTACTGAATTTGGTGGGGGGTGTGGCATGGGGTGCCTTGCGAACATCAGATAGATGCACCAAGTACCGCAACTCTCTAACTTTTACCAACAGAGGAGTAGCATAGAAGACCTCAAAGGAGCCGTTGTACATAGGCTTTCTCCACTGCCGGACACAGTTCTTTACAAAGACAAGATTGCCATGGAAAATCTGGAGAGGGTGTGATGTAGGTGGAGAATCAGATGCAGCGCTGGTAATCTCTTGAGGCCTCAGCAAGGCATGTGTAAATCAAAGTATGTGGCCATGACAAAACGACAAATTAGACAATGGATCTTTGAGCACAGATCGTGTCTAGAGAACAAAATAGAGGATAAACCTTTGGTGTCACATTTTGTGAGACTCAGCATAAACAATTAAAATGTAACATTTTTTAAAATGTATTTATTTATTAGATATACATATAGCGACAAGCTTTGTATAACATAACATACAATACATATAAAATTCATTCAGCTTTACAAATGAGGATCGAGTAAAAACACAATTCTGGTCATTGAAGACATTTAAAAATCTCTACAAGATACAAATAAAACCTGACAACGAAATATATTAAATTGATATCATTGCCTTGCATAAAATCCAACCATAAAGAAGGTATATCTGTCACCTTTACTGCATTGTTATATGCCTTGAAATATTTCATGCGTAAAGAATCAAGACTTTCACATTCTGTGATCAGGTGGGACACTGTTTCATCAGTAAAATTACCACATAGACGATAACATGTATGTTGATGTACAGATTTGTTCTTCCAATTATTTGGTGATAGAGCTACTGATACATTAAACTTGAGTAATAGGTATGTATGAAAAATAATCAGACTACGGTAAGCAGTAGTATATTTCGGGATAGATGTACAAGACCATCTCTGCTTACAATAGTCTGTAGTAGATGTTAAGTTTTCAAGATGAAGCATATTATCTAAAAATGTGGACTCACTTATTTTTCTCTTCAGCCAATATTTTATATTGCCGGAGAGAAATGTATTACTAACCTACCATCGTACAGCCATTTCTTGTGTATTTTTTTCAAGACCCCAATTGTGCCTCTCGGTATAGTATCATCAAGTCTTAAAGAAGGCCTTCATATATGGAACGATGATGGTATAAGTAGGCACTGTGATTAAGCGTTGGTAGAATAATCCACATTGGGTTATATAAACATTCCAGATACCTTTGACATTGAATTCAAGATAAAGATATTCTACGCTTATACATTGGGGGAGACGAAATAACCTCCTCAGAAGTTTGGCTTCAAGCATAATAATAAGTTTTTTTAACTTTTGGCCCCAAATCGATACAGCATAGGACAACATTGCCAAGATCTCGGTGTTATATATAGACAAAACGGCCGATGCACAGTAGCCATTATTTCGACCAATAAATGCACTAAGGGCATTTAGTGAAATCTCACATTTCTGTTTTAGATCAGCCCAATGTAAGTTCCATGTAAGTTTGTCATCAACAATTACACCTAGATATTTGTAGGATGTGCCTTGCTCAAGTGGTTCACTGGATAGTGTCCAATGTAGTTTCTTTGGCCTAGGTTTCTGTGAAAAGGCCATGTTATTGCTTTTGGTGGTATTAATCTTGAGGCCGTTAGCATTCGCATACAAAACTAGGGCATTTAACATTAATTGCAAACCAGCAGGCGTGTAGACCAGGAGTAGGAGGTTGTTAGCATAAGCGAGCCAGCCCAGGGTCACATTCTTGATCTTTATAGGGTTGGCTGCATGAATGTTAAAGATGCAACCATATATGCCAGATATAAATTGAATAATATAGCCACAATCATACACCCCTGCTTTACGCCACATTGGTCGGCATTGATTTTGATAATTTGCCCATTGCATTGAGGCAGACACAAATTGCTGTATGAGCATGCAATAGCAGTAAAATACGAAGCAGACCAGATGGAATTCCCCATTCATCTAATTTGCGCCACAACTGGTTCCTGCAAACCGTATCGAATGCGGCAGAAAAGTCAATGAATGCACAGTATACATCTAGTTTACGCCGCTCCCAGGAATGTTCAATCGCAGAGCTTAAGATGAGATTGTGGGAGGTGCTTGATTTCACTCTAACTCCTATTTGATTTAGTGGAAGGATCTTATTTGTATCAATCCATGCATTCAATTAATGTAGAATGATTTTGGTGACTATTTTAGATGTAGAGACTAACATAGCCAGCATTCGGAAGTTCGATGGATCATTCCAAGCCCCCTTCTTATGAACAGTCAAGATGTTACTAGATTTCCAAGATGGGGGTAGGATTCCATGTATTCCAATATCACAAAATAATAGCAGCGCCCCATAATGGCGCATCGCTTTTAATTACAAGGTTAGATCCATCCGGGCCCGCAGCATGGGAAGATTTCAAATTTTCAATGATGGCAATAATATCAAGAATTGAAGCCTTGTATTCCCAAGGTGCATCAGGGATCGGTAAGGGCGAAGCAACAGATTCACCGCGGCCGAGGGTAGAAGCAATATGGTTAGCCCATGTGTCCTCCTATATACAATTTAATGTTAAATCCCTTTTTCTGTTTTTTGCGATCAGGTGCCATATCGCATTGCCATTTCCCAATAGGGCTAGTCTGGCTATTTTTTGCCATATTTTGAACTCTAGATCTTTTTTGTGAGTTTTAGCCACTGTTTATAAGAGATTTGTAAGGCATGGATTTGTGCAGTAATCGCGGACGCCGAGGTCACACTATTGTTGGAATGTACAATGTTTTTAATGTTATGGCGTAAGTTCCTGTTTGCTATTTGGATTGTTTTATCATTGCCTTTACGCACAGGAAAGGAAAGATTACCTCTCTCAAACACAGTGTTGTATGATCGTTGTTCTATAGTAGTACTTTGAATGTTGACCATAGTTAACGAGAAATTCTTTATCAATTGATCACATGAATTTGAAGTAGATGAACTCGAACAAATGAAATCGGGTAATAATCCTGGAGCCATAGTGCTTGCTTCTAAGATATTATGTTTTCTCCTTAGAATACGATATTGTCCATGATTTAGCAAGATCTGTCCGTTCTTATCATATACTGGTAGAAGTGTATTAGCTTGCTTTGTATTGATGAGGAGACATAAGGGCAAGTGTTCACTCTCCTCTCGACAAACAACTCACATGTCCTTAATGAATTGCATACCCGAGTGATTTGAAAAAATATAATCTATGGTGACAGCAGATGAACCCTCAATTCTTGTAGGAGCCATTAGAGGGTCACTCATTGTAGAGCCGTTCAGTCGTAATAGATTATAGGATTGTAGACGTCTATGCCACTTATTGCCTTGGATATTAAATAACAGGCTTGATGGCGTCCGATTTCTGGAGACCATCGGTCAATTGATCAATTGAGACAATCTCGCCTATTTTGGCATTGAAATCGCCAAGGAGCCATATTGGATAACGAGGAGAATAGTGTTTTAGAGCCATTTCGACTCCTTTGATATTTTTAGATATGCGTGACATTTTAGGAGGATCGTATACATTTATTATAATGATATTGGTCGCAGCATTAGAGATCTTAGCAAATAAAACATTTGGCGAAGATTGTGGTAGTTTTACAATTGACCAGGGAGCTTGCACTGATATAAATAGCTCTCCTTTCGGATGTCCTAAGTGGCCTTTTATAGCTACTTCATGAACTGTGGATCGATTGTCTAGTTGTATCTCACCGGTGATCCAAGTTTCTTGGAGAGCCACTGTATGGAACATGTCAATGTTGCTTATTAATCCATCGACATCAAAAATGTGTGCATGTCCACGAGTGTTCCAAGAATAAAGGAATTGGGGGTGTACTGGTCATTGGCGTGTCCCAGAAAATGTTTTTTGAACGTCAGAGGCAACCATTGCCAATAGCCTTCGGGAACATCTATTGATGGATTAGAAACATTAGCAACTGGATGCACGACATCTGACCCTGGCGTCTCAATTGCACGTCTATGTGCCGATCCCCGAAGCACGGTTTTTGATAGGTTTTTAAATCCGCAATGGGGTACAAGACCAAATTTGTTAGTGAGTTGAGAAGTTCCAATACGAGACACATCTAGACACTGTTTATTAGTAGGGATCTCCACATTTTGGGCACTATAGTCCTATTGGAACAGATTCTCTTCAAAGCCCAAAACATAGTTAAGAATGGCATCATTTTTGAAACACACATTCGATGTATAATGATTGCTCAACTCAATTTGGTCAACAAGATATATATCATTTGTTGTTATTACTCGCAATGGTACTATTTCATGAAATATCTTCAGTATAGCTGATCTGTTTAATGGACCTTGAGCTTGGACGACAGGGACTTGGGTCAGTTGTAAAGCTGCCATTAGAGTTTTTTTGTTTGTGGTAGATATATTTGGACTCGAGCAAGGGATGTCCTTCATTGCTGGGTTACTTGTTATCCATTCCTTCGGCAATGTCATTTGCTGATGTTCAGAAGCGCGAACAGCTTTGGGCTTTACCAGTTGTTTAGTTTGAGTTTTCTTTACTTTCACAGTTTAAGGAACAGCTAGAGAGCCAATCGAGGAATTACCTGTTGGCATACTGGACTGGATAGGGTTAGTTACAATTACAATAGGATCAATATGAGCAGAATCACTAGTAGTTATTGGTGACACAAGTTTAGGAGGGGGGCACCCATGGGTTGCATTACATTTTTGCCTTCTTTTCGTTGATAGATTCCCATACATAAAAGCATGAAAGACACGGTTTGTTTTACGAGACTTACACTTAGGTGGATGTACACAAGGTACATCTAACCGAGTCTTTGCGCAGGTCTGAGGATAGAAGGAAGAGATATGACCAGCGCAGGGATAGATTGTACTGGGCATTGTGCACCACATTTTCTCCTAAGACTCAACTGTATCAGCAAAGATTGGATGTCAATTTTAGATTCTAAGACAGTATATTTTGCCAATAAATTAGACAATAGATTTTCTAAGGCCTCAAATTTGTCATCAGAGGTCATACTCTGATCATAATCACTGTCATCTAATTTTGGGCCTCGTCGGTTGTAATAATCTTAGTCAATGGGATATGGACGGGATGAAGTGTCTTAGCGGAGGACTTAAACATGAACACGGGCATAGTATTCGAAATTGGCTTAACATGATGTTGGTTGTTTGGCATTGCTAAAATGGAATTAGCTAAGAATGACCCTTTCTGAAACAGGAAACTTATTAGTTTGAATGGTGGAGTAATTAAAATTAAAGGGGTAGTGATTGGCTCACCGATAGAATGGTCAAGCTCTTGACCTAAATATTCCAGCTCCATCTCTTCGAGCTTAGAGTTTGATAAGTCAATAGCATGATTTGTAATGGGATCATGAGGCGCAGATGGAAGCACCATGGTAGGCATAGCCTGAACAGCTTGAGGTAGAACATTGACACACTTGACGATCATATCGGACTGTGAGTTCAGATCTACATGAGGTGGGGGGTCGATATCATCTATCGAATCAAGATCATGCTTAATAGCGCCATGGTTTACCGCCTACCGTGTAATGAGGGCCTAAATCTTTGTGGTACAGACTGATACCAAAGGGGATTTATGGCTCTCACCTGTTGTCCCAATCTTGTGTAGTGCTCCCTAAGGGAACTGCATGGGATTCTGCCTAACAACAATACTGAAACTTTTTCAATGAAGCCTTATGCCCATGCTCTGCTAGATGAATAAGCAACGACATGGTACCCTCTTTGCAAGCAACTTCTGAGTCTGCAGCTAAAAGAAGCTTGTAAACGTACTGCAACAATGTACAAGTGGGAGGCACACAGGTGTATTGAGCTGCTCTTTCAAAGCTCTACTGTAAATGCTCGGACACTCTGTGTACCCTTGTGGCACACAAGTGAATGTAAACGAGCATCCCCCTATGGTGAACGGAAACAAATATCTACTATCAACATGTACAGGAATTAAATTACTAAAGTATGCATTCTTAAGATCCACCACACTGAAATGAGTAGCAGAAGCTGGAATGATCGTTAATATTGTGGTTACATCAGGTACAATTGGGAATTGTGGAGCAACAATCATATTGATAGCACGCAAATCAATAATAAAGCAGAAGGGAATCACATGATCCCGTTTCTTATACAACAGTAAAACCGGGCTATTACACAAACTTCCTGCAATTTCCTCAATCACTCCACGATGAACAAAATCAGAAACTATGCTTTTTCGAGCTTGCTCACCATCAAATGAAATCTTATATTGTGGAATACGTGGCAATTTAGCTCCTGGCTTCAAAACAATTTTAACAGGTTAAATTTGCAAAATGCTGACATCATTGTCGTCAACCGCCTATATAGATGCCGGAACTTTATTAAATTCAGACGGTAAGGGTCTAGTCAAAAATTGTGAGGCAGAAGATTTCTGAGGGGTACTCCATTCGAAGAACAATGAATTACCGCAAATAATTCCTTCAACAGATTCAACACCAACAAATACTCACCACAGTTCATCGTTAGAAGAAATGGACAGTGATCCGTGAACGGCCGCAGTGAAATCTGTACCGGATGAGAAGCCGGACTAACCACTGGCGTACCAGAAAACCCTACAGAAGAACAAGTTACTTACCAACTGTAACGTTCTTTCGATTGGATGTTCCTCCCACGTATTCCTCATCTTAGATATATCCTTACCTTTAGGTTTTGCATCGGAACATTTTTTCTCTCTCCAGCAGGGGGTGCTCCACTCGAGGCCGTGGCGTTGATGTCCCTCGGCGGTATCCGTTGAGCACCGACGTCATCCCTCATATAAGAGCCTCGAGCACGCCCGTTGGCTTCAGTTCTGTTTTTTCGTATATTATCGTCCATGGATTTTGATAGTCAATGACATGCCTCTTTTGACCCAAGCCCTAAAAGAGTTTAGAGTATAATTCACGTAAACTGTACTGTGGGGTTAGGATCGGAGGGTTGATGAGGAATACGTGGGAGGAACATCCAATCGAAAGAATGTTACAGTTGGTAAGTAATTTGTTCTTCGAATGGATTGTGTCCTACCACGTATTCCTCATCTTAGTTAGACTCCCAAAGCAGTTTTGTATTGGAGGTGGGAGTACAGTATCTTTTTCTAATCATGTACTGAATGTAGTACATATTTTGCAAACAGACCTCCCTGAGAAGAAGTCGAGTCCAATGCATATTGTTTTATAAAGGTGTGCATAGATGACCATGTGGCTGCTGCACAGATATCTTGCACAGGGACACCCCTTTTTAGTGCTGTTGAAGTTGCCATGCCCCAGGTCGAATGAGCTCTTAGTCCATCAGGTGGTTCTTTTCCAGCCAATCTGTAACATTCTGTTATGGCTAAAATTATCCATCTGGATAATGTTTGTTTAGTTACCGGAAGGCCCAGTTTACGTCCAGTTTATCCCACAAAAAGTTGATCACACTGACGAATTTTTGCAAATCTAGAGATGCAAAAACTAAGAGCTCTCGTGGGATCTAGTCTATGAAGTCGCTCCTCTTCCTTGCTTGCATGAGGAGGAGAGTAAAACATAGGTGAAGTTATTTTCTGTGACAGATGAAAATCCGAAACAATCTTTGGGAAAAAAAAAGTTTAACCCTAAGAACTACTTTGTCCTTATAAAAGATGGTGTGAGGAGGACCGCTCGAAAGCGCCTGCAACTCACCCTGCAGGCTGATGTCAATGCTACAAAGAGTATTGTTTTCAATGTAAGGAGCCTTAGTGGACAAGAATGTAAAGGCTCAAATGGAACACATGTGAGAAATTTTAGAACTAAGTTTAGGTCCCACACTGGAACCTGGAAAGGTATTGGGGGAAAAATATTATTTAAACCTTTTAGGAATTGAATTATCAAGAGTATTTTAAAGTAAGATTCCTCTTCGGAAGAGCGCTTAAAGATGGATAGCGCTGCTAAGTATCCCTTTATCGTCCCAACCTGGAGCCCCAGATTGGCTAAATGTAACAGAAAAGATAAAATTGTGGGGATATTACATTGAAATGGGTCCACATTCTTTTCTCTGCTCCAGCTACTGAACTTGTTCCAACGACACCCATACAGAGATTTGGTTGCTGGCTTTCCAGCCGAAAGCAAAATCTCCATCACGCCATCTGGAAGACCCCAATCCTTGTATCTCAGCCTTTCAGAATCCATGCATGAAGGTTGAGTGTGTTGACCTCTGGATGGAGAACATGACCTTCCTGTCGCGAGAGAAGATCCTCTCTTCTTGGAAGATGTATTGGAGGGCAGATGGACATGTCGAGAAGGTCCGGGTACCACGTTCTCGTGGCCCAATCCAGGGCAATTAGCACCATGGTTTTCCTGAACTTCCTCAACCTCCTGATTACTTGAGGGATCACAGGGATTGGAGGAAATGCATACAGAAGTCGAAACTCCCATCCCACCATGAACGCGTCCCCTAGAGCTCCTCTCGGGGTAAATTCCCTTGAGCAGTACAGTTCGCACTTCCGGTTGGCCCCTGTCGCGAACAGATCCACTTCAGGGGTTCCCCAAAGGGTGAAGGTCTCTTGAATGACTTCCTGAGCTATCTCCCACTCGTGAGAGACTGTGCTCTGCCTGCTCAGAGCGTCCGCTGTTGTGTTTTGCTCTCTGGCTAGATGAATTGCCGATAGAAAGATCCCTTCTTGTATTGCCCAGAACCAGAGTTGCATCGCCTCTCTGCACAATGGTAGTGACCCCACTCCTCATCTCTTGTTGAGGTAGTACATGGCCACTGTGTCATCCGTCATTATCAGAACATTCTTTCCCTGTACAGAGGGCAGGAAGGCCTTCAGCGCTAGTCTGATTGCCCTCAACTCCAAAAGATTGATGTGTAGTTTGGATTCCGAGGGAGACCAACGTCCGCTGATTGTCAGATCGTTAATATGGGCTCCCCACCCCGTAAGTGAGGCGTCCGTCACTACTGTTATCTCCGGCCATGGCTGCCAAAAAGATTCTCCTCTGAGGATATGATGTCTGCAAGCCCACCATTGTAGATCCTGTGCTAGTTGGGCTGGCACCTGCAGTAGATCTGACATTTCCCATGAGAATTGGGACCATTGAGTTCTGAGAGCCCATTGAAGAGATCTCATTCTCAATCTGGCTTCTGGCACCAGAAAAATGCAGGATGCCAGCAGACCGAGCAACCTGAGAAAATCAAAGGCCGGAAGATGCTGGGCACTCTGGAATTTTGTTACCATCTGCAGAATGTGTTGAGCTCTCTCTTCGGGAGGAGAGGCTATGCCCGAACAGGTATCCAAGACTGCTCCTATAAACTGGAGCTTCTGTGATGGTATCATGTCTGCCTTTTTTAAATTCAGAGAAAAACCTAGTTTGTGAAGTGACAAGTCTTGGACAGGTGATCCAGGGCTTGTTCTGGAGAACGTGCTCTGATCATCCAATCATCCAGATAGGGGTAGACATGAATCCCCCCTCTCCTGAGACTCGCTGTCACCACCGCCATCAACTTGGTGAAAACTCTTGGGGCGGAGGTCAACCCGAATGGCAGAACTCGAAACTGATAGTGAGAATTGCCAATCGCAAACCTCAGGTACTTTCTGTGCTTGAGATGGATTGGCACATGAAAGTAAGCATCCTGAAGGTCCAATGATACTAACCAGTCCTGGAGTTGGAGAGCCTGAAAGATCTGAGAAAGTGTGACCATCATGAATTTGTCCTTCCTTAGGAACTTGTTCAAGTTTCTCAAGTCCAAGATGGGCCTCAGTCCTCCGTCCTTCTTTGGAATAAGGAAGTGTGGGGAATACCAACCCTTGTTCCTCTCCGCTACAGGTACATGTTCTATTGCACCTTTCTGTAGCAGGGTTAAAACTTCCTGCAACAGGAGCTGATCCGGATGCTTGGCAGAGTTGTTTTCCGGAGGATGATTCTGAGGTTTCTTTAGAAAAGGAAGACAGTAACCTTGGGATACTGTTTCCAGTGCCCAAGCATCTGAAGTAATGCCCCGACATTCTTCTAGATGCTGTGAGATTCTGCCTCCCACTTGGTTCTTGTGGGTCAAAACCTCAGAGTGGTTTTTGCAGCAGCTGCATCTGCAGCTGATGGTACAGATGCCGTTGCTGGGGCTGATCTAGCACCTTTTCCGTGTCCCCAAGGACATTTTCTTTGACCTGTCTGATTGGCCTGCCCTCTTCCTCTTCCAATTGAGGAATAATTGCGAAAAGGACGACCCCTCCAGGAAGATGAGCCTGTGTAGGGGCATTGCTGAGGTTGTCTTATAGCGGCACTGAGAGATTTAGCCGCCGCTTTGGAGCTCTGTAGCTTCTCCAAACTTTCACCTGCCTTGCTACCGAACAACCTCGAGCCATCAAAGGGCATATTAAGAAGTCTAGATTGCACATCAGGAGAAAACCCAGACTTTCTTAGCTACTCAAATCTACGTAGCACTGTGCTAGTCGCCATGGACCTGCTGATAATGTCAGCTGTGTCCAATCCTGATTGAAGGCATTCTCCCGAAGCCTCCTTTCCATCACTTATAATAGGTAGAAAGCCATCACGTTCTTCACCTTCTGGGATGTGTTCAGCTGCCGCCGACATGCAGTCCCACACGGTACATGTGAACCTTGCCAAGGTACAGGTTACATTAGTAGACTTCAAAGCCATACTGCCAGATGTGAAGATTTTCCTAGACCATGCATCCACCTTTTTATCGTCCCTATCTGGAGGGACTGTAGGGTATGCCGCATTCTTAGTGGAAGTGGCTGCCTGTACTATTAAGCTTTCCTGAGTTGGATGTTTGCTGAGGTATTCCGGGTCAGATGTACAAGGTCTATATTTTGACACAAACTTTCTATTTACTGCCTCTATGGCTTCAGGATGTTCCCATGCAGAACTAACCCTTCTTTGTAAGGCAATATTAAATGGTAGAATGGGCTCTTGTTGGGGTATTCCAGATAATATATCCGTCATGTCATCATCATGACTGAACTCCTACCCCACCCCATAAATTCTGTAACTCTGCTCATGAATCTTCTATAACTCATATCAACCTGTTCAGATGGGTCTGGTTTGTCAAATTCATACTCTGGAGAAGTATCCAGGCCACTTGCTGTTTGCAAACATTCTTGCAGATCTTGAATTCTTGATTGAGGATTAATTAATTCCTCTGGGACAGAGGGTTACTGGGTTACTTCCTCCTCTTCTGATGAGTCTCCCTCATAGATGGATGACATGGTCCTAAAAAAATCATGTCGACTCTCAGGATGGAAAACCTTTTCAGGCATTACAGGTCTTTCCTTTATTGAAGGTTTGGGCGTCAACGAAAGCGTCGATGGCGCTGAAGTTTTAATCACTTCCTTCGACATCGTCCAAGGAACTTTCAATGACCTTGATTTAATCGTCGAGGAAGCCGTGGAAACCGTCGAAGGAGCTTTCGTGGTCTTCGAGCGTGAGCTCGACGTAGTTTCCTTCGAGGGAGTTGTCGACTCAAGGAGCTTCGAAGTCTTCGATGGCATTGATGTAGACTTCGATGGCGTATGATCTTTTGACGTCATTTTATTTCCCTCTGCCTTCGATTTATGCACCTAAGGATGTTACTTACGAGGTGATTGAGAAGAGTCTCTCGATGACTGTTAGGAAAGATTTCATAATAGTATGTAATTTTCCCTCCATGTGTCAACCCCCAAACTTTTTGCTGCTGTTTTACACCCTGATTTAGACTTTGCTAGAGAAGCGCTGCCTTCCGCCGCACTCCTGTGGGCTTTCACTCAATTCTTATGGGGAAAATGACATGCCCTTAAGAGAGTCAGTACTGGGAGACTTTGTTTCCCTTAGTCCTTTCCTCATGTTGCAGCTTTTGTGTAACATGAAACAAGAGTGCACTGTAACATACATTACCGCGCTCTTGTGTCTCTAGTCATTCCAAAGGCCCTAGCCACTCTCGCTGGACTTATTATGAACTGTGCAAATGTGTCACAGACAGGACTGGTGGCAGCTATCGTTTCTCTTGTGTTTTGAAGCCTTTTTCGCCATGTAATCCGCGCTTACCGCGTTTGGCACGAGTAAGTGGCCTGGCTCCAAAATGGCCATGCCACGAGGTTCTTTGTCCTGTCCGCTGACCGTCTTGCCAATTCACCTTCCCCCAGGTCGAGCCGACCCGGGGCAGTCCTTATTTGGTCATGCACTTTCCCACGAAACACAACGCTTTTGCTGGCTTCTGCATGCCTTGTGTGTGCCTCCAGGATGTGGGCTGGGATGTCTGGTCCAAATACACATCCTGGGTGCCAGAGAGTCTAGAGTGTCCTGAATGCCTGGGACCACCGTGGTCCATGACAGGTCCACGTATGGTGTGAGTGTTTGTGAGCAGATCTCCCCTTGGGTCCTCTCCGTTTTGGCACGAGGGGAAATTTGGATAAGAGGAGGCTGGAAACACCACTTCCATGTCGATCTCCTGAGTTCACACCGAACAAGGGAAAAGGAGCCAAGCATCCTGCAACAAGAAGCTGAGTCGATGAACCGCTGGTGACTCGCTGAATGTTTGGCACCCTGAGCCGATGTCGTCCTGCGAGGCCCCTCTGCATCTGATCGTCCTAGAAGGTCTGCAAAGGCGCTTCAACCCATTGGAATAGTGGGATCAACTATTCCTGGCACCTTCATCCAACCCTGCAAGTAAGCCTCTTCGGAAGTGTCCCTGGGCCAACCAGTGGGCTGACCAGCTTACGCAGGATGCTTTGCTCTGTCACCCCCGCCGTTTCAGGGAAGGCCCCAAAACCTGGTCTACTGCTTGCTCTGTGTCCTCACACTGAATTTCGTACACTTGGCATTCCCAGGTCTGAAGTGAGATGAGTGCGCCCAGACCAGAGTAAACGCGTTTTTGCGTGTTGCCCTGCTGTGGTAACAACCTGTGAACGTGTGCTGCATTTTGGGACGCTGTCGACCCTGCATCCTGCTAACACAGACTCTACAGGGTGTTGAGACATCCTGAACATCACAGCTGAACCTGCCAGCAACGTGAACTGAACTGGAGAAGTCTGGGTCTGCCTGCATCGGGGACTGGTGAGTAGTCCATACCCCAACCGGTGGTGCCTTGTGCAGGAGCCTGTTTCTTTTCTACCACTGTTGCGAAATAGCGACTCTATCCCGCACTCTCGCCCTGCCTCTGCCCACAAGTGGAGGCCTTGATGAATAGTGGGGACTTGTTCTGCATCGCTTCATTCACCTTCCTGAACTGCCTGATATCCTTGAAGAGGCCCTCTTTTGTCCATTGGCACCAGCGCGTGCAGGTACTTTTGAGCACAAGACTCCTCTCTTTGTAGGGCTCAGACTTCCCCCTAGTTAGGTGTATTTCAGATGTCGAACTGGGTCTAATTATTACTTGCACTGCCTGTCAACTCCTTAGACCCCTCGGTCTTGTATATATATTGTATTGATTGTGATCTGTTGGTTTACTTTAGTATTATTGTGATTCTTTGCTATGGTCGATGTTACAAAGGCCTTGTAATAAATGTGTCTATATTTTTAATATAACACCTGTCTGGAGTAATTTGTAAGTGTCCTTGCTTTGTGTGCTCATTGCGGGCTTTCAGTCACTCTCACCTCCCTTGAGACTTAGGGCCTCATTACACGTTGTGCGGTAATGGAATACCGGTACCGGTAAATCTTTAATTCCCTAAGCCAATCACGGCCCGAACCCACCGCTATCTGCGCACCCGTTAATTACGGTGCCACTAATAGCGATAAGGCCGCGGGCGCGCGACCCCCAGGCCGGAATTAGCGTCATGGCGCTAATACCAGGCCATCACAAGCCATGCGGACATGGTATTAGCGGCATGTAAAACACCCAAAAACCCCTTACCGGCATGGCGCTAATAACGGCATCGAAAAGCACCCGTTAAGAGACCTGAGCAGTGTACCCATCAACTACAGGTGGACACAATCAGCACAGGTGCATGCAATGGAGACAGGCAGCACAAAAGAGCACACCACACCCCTACCCACACCCCTTCCCACACCAAGACGGTGCCAATAGCAGCAGCATGACATGACAGCCTTGACTACATGATAGCAGTGCAGCACCAACAACAACAGCCCACACCAGAGGTGACCCGTAACAGGTAACCATTCCTCACACCATACAGGCAATGCCAGCGATCCACTGAGGAGGTGGCTCCCAACACCTGTACGGAACCCACAGAACCAGCAGGAAGAGGACAACAATATAGTACATCCCTCCAATGACAGTGCTCCGCTGCCTAAGCGGCCTGGGTGTGGCACTCCTGTACGGCCGTGTCAAAGTGGCAAAGACAACCATGGCATGTGTAGAGCATCACAAAATGTGCATATGATGGAACGTGCCTATGCCACCTGAAATTGACATGCAACCACCAAAAGAGTATGATGTGGCTGAGGATGAGTGCGGGTGGAATGCCCCGGCAGGACATGAAAGAGGCAGTGCCAAGGAGGCACACGATGTACATCAGCATCTGATTCTGTAATCTCATCATGCACCAAGGTGAAATAGCATGGACGTAGATGGGAATTGTTGCCCTGGTGCATGTTTCGAGGCCCACAAAGGACCCTGTCCACAATGAATGACACATACACAATAATGGAGACCACGCTTGGGTTTCAAACTCTGAACAGTGTATATTGAACATATTGTGGTACGAAAGTGCATTACCCAAACTCCCAAAATACACCCTTACCCCCCTCCCCCCTCAACACACCCAAACAGACCCTTACCCCCCTCACCCCTCAACACACCCAAACAGACCCTTACCCCCTCCCCCCTCAACACACCCAAACAGACCCTTACCCCCTCCCCCTCAACACACCCAAACAGACCCTTACCCCCCTCCCCCCTCAACACTCCCATGTGAGTCTCATGACGTGATTGTGTCCATCGCCACATGTGGCACACGAATCCTGGTGGCCCTATTTGCCAGTGCCTGCACCGTCATCTGGTGGTTGTGAAGCCGTGCGCCGCAGGTTCCGCATAGACCGGCACAGGGGACTAGTCTGGCGTGAACTCCCAGACAAGGAGGGGCCTGGTTCTTCCTGGCCCGTGAGTGGGCACCGACGCTCAATAGTGTCTGCTATGCGGTTCATGGCCTGCCGCAGTTGGGCCATTTCACTGCAGATTCGGCTGGTGCATGCCTCCATGCCCTCCCTTGTCTGCTGTGCCAATGTAGCAATGTCCTCCCTCAGACGGACTGTCTCTGCCACATGTTGACCTACTAGGCCACTCATCTCGTTCTGCCTCTGGTAGATGCTCGAGAGGTCATGTTGCATGGTGGGTGCTGGTGGGATGGCTGATGCACCTGGTCCCATTGCACTTGCATCAGGAGAGGATATCTGGGGGCTCCATATCCCTTCAGGGGTGGGTGAATCTCCATGACTACCCGGACCTGAGGAGTACCTCGGGCTTGCCAGTAAGGGGCTTGTTGGTCTGGGGCTCTGGCTATCGGCATCAATGGCAGGTGTGTCCTCCTCATCTGAAGGTGGGGCCGTGGCTGCTGCTTCACCCGTTGAGCTGGTGGCAGCAGAGTGCATTCCCTCGATGCTGCCCTCACCTGCTGGGAGACCCACTTCCGTGGGTGCCACGACGGGAGCAGCCATGGCCTGTGGATGCGTGCAACTGGTGTTCCGGCTGCTTCTGTCCCTGTGGTCATGGACACTCGTCCTGGCTGCCCTTGTGGATGTGGCGGTGTCCCCTGTGGCATCCCTCCTTGCTTTTTTGCTGGATGTGGGAGCAGGTGTGGAAGTGCGTGCCTCCTCAGTGTCAGTGTGTGATCCTGCAAGGGTGAGAAATGTTGACAACCATCAGTAATGGGTCGACCTGCCTTGAGCAAAATGAATACGTCATGCCGTTCTATGCATTCCGGGCTCTTCAGTGTGGATGCAGGTAATGGGGATGTTGGGTGGGTCATGCATGAATGGGTCTGTGTTGTTTGGGCATGTGGTGATGCATGCATGTCTGTTTGTGGCTGGAGCCACGGCATTGATATGGACACATGATTGGGGGGAACATCACACTTCACTGTGCATTGTTTGATGCATACACTCACCTCCATCGGACGAAACGGCCACGCCATGCTCCATTTGTCCAACTCCCTCAATGCATTCCACCCCGATGGTTGATGCGCATGTCTCCTCCCACGCGGTGAGCTTGATTGGCGATTCACTGCCTCCTCCTGTGCCCGTAGCCAGGTTGCGGTTCACAGATAGAATGTTCCGCACACGGAGCCGGAGGTCATCCCACCTCTTTCGGCAGTCTTTGACTGTGCGGGTTGTGGTGCCTACCGCGCTGACCTTGTGGGCTACCTCTTCCCAGATGGCCTTCTTCTTCACAAAGGTCGTTGTTGAAGTCGACATGAGCATTGTCTGCTAGTGTCTGCGTTAGCATCAGGAGCTCCTCCTTGCAAAACTTCTCCTTGCGTTGCCGCTCAGACGATTTTTTAATGGCCTTGGGCATCTTCACGGTGTCCTTGGTGTATTTCCCAACGTGGTTCCTGGTAAGGTGTCCTGGATAAGGGGGATGGCAATGGATTGTGTTTTTAAAGATGGCCGCCGTGCTCTTTCCCGTTCCGGTGCGATGACGATATTTCCGTTTCCGCAATATAGCGGTGGCCGCTATTAGCGGTGACCGCTAATGGCGGTCACCGCTATTTGCGGAAACCGCTATTTGCATGTGGCGGCAGGGCGGAAGTGCTAACAGCGCTTTTTTCGAGGATGCTGTTAAGGGACTTTTTGGGGACTTTTGCGGCATGGCGGTAGGCTCATTACCGGCATGGCGGTAGGCTCTTGCCCGCAATCTCGTAATGGCATGCAATTTGCGGCCTCTTGCGAGGGCGGACACGCTATTTACGCCATGCCGGTAATTGCCGGTTTTTACCGCATACCGTGTAATGAGGCCCTTAGTCTTGACCGCCGCCATTGCTACCCTGATTAGTCTGGCTTGTCCAGAGGTTACCCTGTTCCAGGAAACTAGGCTGGCCTTCTGTACCGCTGCCCCTCCAGGTCCGAGTTCAGAAATCCATCTTAATAAATTGGTGTACAGCGGTGGTATAGGACTGAAGGTATCCAGTGTTGCTCACGAGCGAAGGCATTTCAAGTTATTCCTACCAGGACACATAGTAAATTGTTGTAGTATAACTTTTTAATGGCCATAATCCTATCTAACAGTATGGAAACAAGTACCTTGTTAAATTTAAATGCTTCTACATCTGGAACATTGAAAAAGATGTGTGCAGAGAGAGGTGTCTCCTCTCAAGGCACCAAAATGGAAATGATCCAAAGAATCATGGCGTGGCAAGAAGCTCAGCTTAGCGCTATAACTTCAGAGGACAGTGCAGAAGGAAGTGGGGCTGCTCTCACTGGTAGAACTGACAGTTCTGCCGCTGCACTGGTCCACAGCGACCATGAGGACAGGGAGGATGAAATGTCCAATGTTTCCTCTGCCAGTGCTGATGGGGAAGCCATGCTTGAATTCAAGAAGCAAGAGCTGCTGTTTAGGCAGAAGGACCTTGAGTTCAATATGGGCAAACACCAGGAAGAGCTTCAGTTCAACGGGGCCAAGATAAAGATAGAACAGGCAGAAAACAGAAAGACAGGGATCACCAGTTGGAACTGGCCAAGCTTCGACATGGGTCTGGGGCCTCCTCTCATCCAAGGTTTCCAAAATATCTGCTCAGTGTCTATGAGGAAAAGAATGACATTATGGACAGGCTGAATACATTTGAGTATGCATGTGAAGTTCAAAAAGTTGACAATGCTGATAAAATTGCCTGGTTACTTAGCAGAATGCCCCATTCTGGCTGCAGTGCCATTATGGAAATGTCGAAGGCTGAGAGAGCAGATTTTGCAATGTTGAAGCAGACTCTCATTTTAAAGTTTGGAAAGACTCCTGCCCAATACTTAAACAGATTCAGAGAGTATAAGAAAAAAGAAGGTGGTACTTGGGTATCTTCTGTAACGGAATCCTTAAAAAACTTGACTGGCTGGGTCGGAGGTTATAAAGTTTCTACCTTTGAAGGTATGATAAGTCTTGTCATGCTGGAACATATTTTTGCATCTTCTTCACCTGAACTTAAGCAGCATTTGGCAGATTCAAAGGAGATAGATCCTAAGAAACTTGCCATTGCAGCAGATTTATGGGTGTCACATCGAGTGTCCCATAAGGACAAGACTCATCCTGGTAAGCAGGAGGAAGGGAAAACGTCCGAATATAATGAGGGTGGGGAAACTGATAAATCTTCTTCCCAAAAGGGCCACAAAAAGAAAAAAAAGAGTAAGACACAAGAGAACTCACAGGGTAGTGGAGGTCAGCCTCCGAAACAGAACTCTGGTTATAATAAGCCTCCCTATGTAAACAGACCCAATGGATCGTGTCTTGCTTGTGGAGCAACTGACCACGTTGTCAAATGAGAAATTATATCGTGCCTCCTATTGCAATAAATATCTGTATATTGGCCTACGCCAAGCTGCATATAAATCGCTTACAAAGAAATCCGTGTTGCAAGCTCTTGACCTTAGAATCAATGTAAGCCTCCATTTTAGGTCAATCCGCCATTTTAGGTTTGCTTTGTAAAGTCACCCTGTGAGTTAAAATGGTGGACGATGTCATTCCAAAATACAACATGGCCGTCTTGACCTCTGTATGTAGCTAATATGTAACTTGCCTGCAGGCCACTTGTTGAGGTCGTGAACTGAGACCTTGTCCTTCGTTGACCTGTGTATAAAGGATTACTCGTGCAATGAAACTAATCCGCGAGCATATGTTAAGAAACAATGGCCCTCATTACAAATCGCCCGGTATGGAAACAACGGTGGCGGTAAACCCGCCACCACCGTTGTTTCCATGACGGGCAATCACAACTCCTGCAGGCGGTCTGACCTGGCGGGTTTAACACCGCCCGCCTGCAGGCGGACGAGGAAACACTGGCAGCATTACGAGTTGCTGCCGGTGTTTCCATGATCACCATTTCCATTGAGTCCCATAGGACTCAATGGGAATGGGGATTAACACCATTCCGCCTCCGTGATTCCCGGAAAACCGGGGTTGTAATGCCCCAGTAATTCCGGGAATCACGGAGGCGGAATGGTAATACGAGTCCGGCGGTAACCAGGCAGTTTTACCGCTGCGGTTACCGCCGGACTCGTAATGAGGACCAATGTATTCAAATACTGAACGTGGAACACTTCTTTAAATACATTGTATTAATGTTTGAGAAGACCTGCATTGGAAATCCCAGAATACACATTTGCCGTATAGGCTTGTTGATATATGTATTGAAAGCAAACCAGTCATATGCGGATGTGCGAGACTTCGCATGGACCCTAGATCGGTGATGTATTAGCGAAAATATTAACCCGAAGTGCGGCTGGACATAGGTGCTCACAAAGAGTCTAAAAACCAATGCATTCTAATGTACAGCGTCTCTCACTGAACACACTGAACCACGCTGGAGTTCGTTGTGTTGCATTGAGGGCCGAAAGCTATCTAATTTTGCTCTGTTCTTAGTGACTGGATTCAGTATAAAATCAAGTACTTTGTATGTTCCTTTGTAACCCATGTTCGGTGAATTTCCTTTTGGGGTACTCAGCCTCGATATTTTGATTTTTGTTTTCACAGTTGACACCCGAATAGGGACCCTCAAGATTGATGCCGGATTGTTGAAGGTTGACGCAGGCTATCGCACCTGGATCGGAGGGTGTGATAAAAGGAGGCCCCACTGAACGAGACGTGACACCTAGCAGCGCTGCACGACCCGATCCCTGGACGATTAGCTTGTGGTCCTAGACGGCATCTTGACAAGGGTACACTTATCGAGGCAGGCAGATTTGCCGAAATCACCATACACAAGGTAAAATTAGTTAGGTAAGATTCTTTGAAATCCGATCGGACCTCCTTAAGTTTGTTCAGGTGAGTCATGACCCGACTTTTAATTCAACCCTGATAATTTGAATTTGGCGCATTGTATCTGCAGACACAATTATTGACCAGGTCACACCAATAATTTGATATGCCTGGGAAATTGTCTACCTGCTTCAGGGCGTTGTTCTGCAGCGATAATCAATCTTTGAAATTTAGCTGTCCCGCACCACAGGAGGGGTCGCCGGCATGTACTATGTACTGTAAGCATGGCATTGGAAGTATAGTATTTAATGACATTTGGCACAGACAAACCAAACATGCCTCCGAACTTCAGTGGCCAATCAATGGTAGTTTTGAAATCCCTCATATTGAGTACTTAGAGTCAATTCTATTAAAGAAAAAGGCTAGACCTGCAGCATTTGATGTTTTGCAGAATTGGAAAAAAGAAGCGTTGCTGCAACTTAAAAGTAGAGAAAAACATGCGCGCTGTCATAAGACAAACGCCGAAAAGGCATAATTGTATGACCAAGATAAACACTCTGGATCGACTAGGAATATGGATAGGGCTTAATCACTTGGAATTCAGAAAATCTATCCTTCCAAAGACCTCCATGCTTCCGATGAATTCAGGGGCAAATTGTTAAATGAACGAAGGCCTGGTGCCTCTGCGTCACCTCCTTATGTTCCTCTTCCTGCTGCTTTGCCTCTTCCTCCTGCTAGTCCTGCTCTACCTGCTGTTGTTCTCGTTGTTCCTGTTCCTTCTAATGTCCCCCTTCCTCCAGCTCCTCCACCTATTCTTATTGCACCTGTGACAGTACCTCCATTGAATTTGCCTGCTCCCTGTCTTCCAAGTGGTCCTGAGCCGCTTGTAGTCGATCGAGGTGCAGGGTCGAAGGTTTTCACTCGCAATACTGTACCATCAGAGAAGAAACGTGATTTGATTGCATGGGCTAAGCATTGTATGGAGAGGGATGATCAAGCTAATGTTTTTGCCACCCTTTGTAATATGGATAATTTTCCTGAGAAAAATATTTTTATTGAAGGTTTAGGGATTCATTTATGTGCAATGTGGGGTAAATTAAATAATACAGATCTCCCGCAAGGGTTAAGGGATCTAAATACTTTAGCGTTTTCTAGAGACACTGTGGAGAAAGTAAATGACCATGTTGAGAGGTTATTTGGCTATAGAAAGGATTTCAGATATGTCGATAACTCCAGTTGAAGTATATGACACATATAGGCCATCATTACGACCCAGGCGTTGGACCATGGTGCTAATGGCACCATGGTCCATGCCGGTAACTTACCGACTCCGCCATGGTGGAATGGGGAATTACCGCCCCATTCCGAGGTTGGCAGGGTGGTAATTCCCCATGCCGCCATGGCTCTTCCCCATTCCCATTTTTGCCCCATAGGGCTCAATGGGAATGGGGAAGGCGCTAAGTACGGTGCCGCAAACTGCAGCACCGTACTTAGCACCAAGGTCCCTTTGCGGGTTGCTTTTTTAACGCCTGCTAAAAGCAGGCGTTAAAGTGCCACCCGCAAAGGGACCTCGTAATCAGGCGTTAAGGGTTTAATGGCGCCGCCACCTTTTACGGCGCTGTTAACCCCTTAACGCCTGGGTTGTAATGAGGGCCATAGTCAGTATACGCCAGAAATGCAGAGGAAAGTGATACAGGTAATGATAGAGTACCTACAGGATGATTGTGTAAAAAGAAAGATTAGTTGTCCCACAGAGTTATTGAGTATTTACAAGAGAGCTTTTCACTTGACACTTCTTCGACTGCTTTAGCGCTCGATTTAGCTCTGTTGCTTAGTAAGCGTTCGGAGCCACCTACTTCTCAGTTGCCTATGAGAGAGGTTCCTCCGACATTTGTCCCAAAGGTTGAGATTGCGGCCGATGCTGCACGGGGTATAGTCGCTGTGGACATTCCTGCACATTATGTATCCCAGTCCGTTCACGTCCCGTTCTCAAGACAGGAAGTGAATACTAATAGGCAATCTATTCCTGATATTAGGAAAAATCCAATAGGATTCTATAAAGAAATAGAGTCCGTCTTGCCAATCCTCAGTGTTCACCTTAGGCGATATCGATTTGTTATTCCCTGTACTCCTGCCCGTAGATTTGTGGAAATAAGTTAGAACTATAGACGACGTACCAGGGTTGGGAGATACATAGGTGAATATAACTAGACTCGATAGAGAAAGGCCAGCTGGTGAAAGACCGCCTCAAGTGATATTGATTTTGCCTGATAGAATTATTGCAAAATTAAAAACCATAATTCCAGAGAAAAGAATTATTTGGGACAAACTTACGGCCTGTGTCCAAGGAAAGTCTGAGGGTGCTACCGAGTTCTTTAATCGGTTCGAACAGGTATTCTCGCATTTCAGTGGACAAGACCTAGGCACAGAGTCTAGGAAAAGGTTATTTGTGGACAAATTTGTGCGTGGATTGCTGCCTGACATCCAGTCACAAATTATGTCTTCTGAGAGTGCTTGGCAGGCGAAATCGCAATTAGAAGTACTGCACATGGCTCAGTACTACGAGAATCGTGTCAATAATTAAAAAGATAGAGTTGAAAAAAGAAAAGGTGATTTGAAGACTAAAGTGCTACTACAGCAAATTGTTAGAGGCCCCAGAGGGGGTAGTTCTCAGATTAGAGGTCAGTATGTCCCACAAGGGAATGTGCCCTTGGGTCCTGTGAACATTAACCAATGCGCCTATTGTCATCAAGAGGGTCATTGGCGTGCACAATGCCCCGTCCTTCGACAAAGGTCGAACAACACGTTTGGGAATATGGGTAGGCGATCCAGAGGTCGCCCGGGTGTAAGGGGCCCTGGTAGAGGTCAGTTTACACAGGATCCTCAGCAACCTTTTTGACAGGATAATCAGATTTCGAGTGTGGACACCGGGAACATATTTGATCATCCTTGCGATGCATATTTATCTGAATAGCTTCCTTTTGATAACATTCTGTTTCGTTAGGATTACCCGAAGCAGGGTTTGGAACCTATATTGAAATGATAGGGGGAAATAGGAAACATCAGTTTTTGATAGACACTGCAGCACAGAAGTGTTCCATTGATCATTCGCGGGTTCCAAACATTCCACTGTCAGGGCAAACCAATGTTTCTGTAGGGTTTAATGGCACACCAGTTGTTTGTCTGGTTTCTTCGCCGGTACCCATTTCTTTGGGTCCCTTTACGGACCACTGTCCATTTCTGTTGACTTTGAATTGTGGAGAGAACTTGCTGGGGGGGTTGAATCTGTTAAAAGAATTAAATGCAGTGATTTATTGTTCTTCTGATGGAGTGCGCTTGACGATTTCACCACAGCAATTTTCTGTCTCGCAATTCTTGACTAGACCTTTGCCGCCAGAATTCATTAATGCACCAGAGAGTTTATGGGCTGTTGATGACTGTGATGTCGGTGTTTTACAGATTGAACCTGTTAAGATAGTTTTGAAACATGGAATTGAGTGGTATAAGATTTCAGTTGAGGGCGAGCAAGCTTTGAAATGCATTGTTTCCGATGATTTTGTGCATCGCGGGGTGATTGAAGAAATTTCAGGAAGTTTGTGTAATAATCCGATTTTACCCCTGTACAAGAAAGGCGATAATGCAATTCCATTCAATTTCATAATTGATTTACGTGCCATTAATAAAGTCGTCCCTCCACAATTTCCAATTGTGCCTGATGTAACGACAATTCTAACCATGATTCCAGCTACAGCTACTTACTTTATTGTTGTGGATCTAAAGACTGCTTTCTTTAGTATTCCTATACACAAGGATAGTAGATACTTGTTAGCGTTCACCTTATATATATTTTAAGAATATTTATTCAGCAACAATGGTCAAAACTACTAGCTGCATAGTGAAGTAACTCCTCAAACTGGCCCACATTGGCCATAAAAGTGGCCCATTTTGACTGCCCTACACTAGCATTTTGCATTTTTGTTTCGGTCATCGCCCTATTGCCCTATAGGCCAGTCTAAGCCTGCCGGCTCATCCATAATGGTTGAGGGTGCGACCGCCCACTGGCCATCTCACCCTTTATGGAGAAGCCGAGGAGCCAGCCCAGTGAAACACTGAGCACTCCCTCAGCTGCTTTTTTCAGCTGAGGGAGTGCTCCTGGGCTGGCTGAACTGTCAAAGGGAAACACTGTTTGCCTTTGACAGTTCATTTCCCCAGCCACACATGATCCCTGAGCCATGCAACGGTGGCAGTGTTTTGCTTCGCCAGCCTTGCATAGCTCATTGGAAATGCTGGCTGGGGTCCTACATGTACTTATGTGTGAGGGGGTGCTCCTGAGCCTCCTCGCACATACGGCCAGAGCAACCTGGAGCGGGGCATTTTAGCAACCACATGCAGACCCCTTCAGAAGGTACGTTTGTGGTGATTTATTTTTTATTTAAATGTTTATGGATGTGTGTATGCTTGTGTTATGGGACTGTGGTGGGGGCAGGATAGGCGGCAGCACTGGGATAGTGGTGGGAGTAGGGTGGGGAGAGCCCAGGGTCTGTACTGGGAGTAGGGTGCGGTGACGGCCCGCAAAAGTTCATAGTGATTTCTACATACTGTCCATCTGGCACTTTTCGGGGGGCCCGGACTGTCCAAACTTTGCTCAGGGGGGGCCCAGGCCAAAAAAGTTTGAAGACCACTGCCTTAGGGGGACGCTCATTCACATTTACTCGTGCACCTCAAGGGTACACAGAGAGTCCTAGCATTTATAGTAGGGCTTTGAAAGAACAGCTTGATACCCTTGAATTGCCCTCTACTTGTACATTGCTTCAGTATTTTGATAACTTGCTTTTAGCTGCTGATTCTGAGGGCGCCTGTAAGGAGGGCACTGTGTTATTGCTTATCCATCTAGCTAAGCATGGTCACAAAGCTTCACTTAAAAAAATTCAATATTGTTGCCAGGAGGTCACCTATTTAGGCTATCTCCTGTCAAAGGAGGAAGAAGATTGACACCTGAAAGAATAAAACACATTTCTGGCATGTCTGTCCCAAATACACAGAAGGAAGTTAGAGCCTTGATAGGTATGGCTTCTTACTGTAGGTTGTGGATCCCAATTTTTTCACTAGTGATCAAACCGATGTTGGCTTTGACAAAGAAGGGCATTTCTTCGCCATTGCCGTGGAACGCGGAACACCAGCAATCATTTGACTTGCTTAAGACTGCATTATGCTCTGCACCAGTTTTGGGCACACCAAACTATGGAAAGGCCTTTGTGTTGTTTGTGCATGAATGTGATGGATGTGCTTTGGCTGTATGAACGCAGGAACATGGAGGGAAGAATAGGCAGTGCGGTTACTTTTCTTCCGCCCTTGATCCTGTAGCATGCGCTTTGCCAAGATGTTTGCGAGCTGTCGCTGCTGCTACTGCATCTGTAAAACAGAGTGAGGGAATGGTCCTAGGCCATGATCTAACCCTGATGGTGCCTCACTCTGTAGATGTTCTACTGAACCGAACCCAAACGCAACACCTAATTTCTGCACGGTTGACAAGATATGAATGGATCTTGTTTGCTCCTCACATTCAAAGTAAGAGGTGTTGTGTTCTTAATCCGGCTGAACTCCTACCTTTCCCGCAAGATGCTACTTGCGGCGATGAAGAGTCACATGACTGTCTGTATACTACCGAACAAGAGACAAAGGGTAGAATTGTTTTGAAAGATACTCCTTTGGATAATCCGCAAGGAGAGCTGTTCTGTGATGGCTCTTGCTTCAAACTTCCAGATGGTACATCCACAGCTGCTTATGCAATCACCACATTAAGCACGGTCGTGGAAACCAAGAGAATTACACATAACTCTGCGCAGGCCCAGAGATTATAGCATTGACCCGAGCTTGTGAACTTTCCGAAGGGCTTGCAGTAAATATATATACTGATAGTCAGTATGCCTTTGGGGTGGTTCACAACTTGGGGAGACTTTGGTCAGAGAGAGGGTTCCTAACTTCACATGGCACTAAAATCCAACATGGCTCCCTAATAGTACAACTATTCTCAGCGCTTGTGCTCCCTACTCAGTTAGCAGTTATGAAATGTGCAGCACATCGAATGTTTACAGATGACATAGGGAGAGGGAATGCTTGCGCTGATCAGATAGCTAGACAAACTGCTATCGGTCCTCTTACAGAGATGTATGTTTCAAGGGAGACTGTAAATGCTTATGCAATGGATGAGGGTGTTGGTTCTGTACGGGATATCCAAGCTGATGCCACGTTAGAAGAATCCAAGAGGTGGAATGAAGGCTTGGGGAAACTTGATGATGACGGGTGTTGGGTGGACATAGCGGAAGGGAAATGGCTACTCCCTGATGCGTATATAATGATGATGTTCGTCATGGCCCATGGTCCTACACATGTATGTGCCCAGAAGATGACAAAAATGTTAGAGAAAGTTTGGGCAAATGACAAAATTTCGAAAATTGCCCAGCGCTACGTCCAGGATTGCATGATTTGCCTACAACACAATGTGGGAAAGGGGACAGTAACTTGAAGTTATCCACTTTGACTTTATTGAAATGGAACGATGTGACAATAAAAAATATGTGCTGGTGGTCATCTGTGCTTTTAGTAAATGGGTTGAGGCTTTCCCCATCAAAGATGCTACAGCCATGACTACTGCGAAAACCATGTTAAAGGAGTACTTCCCGCGGTTCGGGCTACCAAGAGTTATCTGGTCGGACAATGGTCCACATTTTGTCGCTGCTGTAATTCTGCAGATATGTGCGGCATTACAAATTGTCAAACGGTTCCATTCGGCCAGACATGCTCAGAGCGCCGGACTAGTAGAAAGACAAAACGGTATCATCAAGAACAAGCTCACTAAGACGTGTGCCCGCACCAAATTAAAATGGCCGGACGCCTTACCGATCGTGTTATTATCCATGTGTACAACCACTCAACGAAGACTGGGCACTCTCCATTTAAGGTGGTAATGGGGAGACCTGCCAATATCTGGAACCTTCCTAAATGCAATTCATCGAGAAATGTTGAAAATGTATTACTTTCAGATTATTGCAGCCAGTTGACTAAAAACCTGTATTTGATTTATCACCAGGTATGAGAGGCTTTACCTGTGCGATACGAGAGCCGGGCCACAGTATACAGCCTGGAAGTTGGGTGCTCATCAAGGCTTTTGAGCGCTCTTCCTGCCTTGCACCTTGCTGGCGTGGCCCGTTCTATGTCCTGTTGGTCACCCAAACAGCGGTGCGGGTCTCTGGAAGAAAGAACTGGATCCACGCGTCCCACATCAAGAAACTTCCTCACCCAGTGCCACACGTTACAGAAGAAACAGAACCCCTCGCTAATGCTGCAACGAACAATCCCAAAGCAGTAAATAGCGCCGACAGTGTGTCGGAGAATCTCTATGAGCCTGTGAGGCTTGGTGAAGCCGCCATTTTGTCTCCACACTCTCCAAAAGTTTTGCATCTGGAAACTGCTGTTTCAAATTCAGCATCTTCAGTTGTCTCTGATACGTTGCTTCCAACAGGAAGTGATGACACATTGTTTCCGGATCAATCAGTACCGGGAAAAGTAAGGTACAATCTGCGTCCAAGAAAATAGACTTACTACACGGTTTGCTGTGCATCTGATAGACTTACGGCACGGTTTTGCTGTGCATCTGATAGACTTACGGCACGGTTCGGCTGTGCATTTGAAGAAGAAAAGGACCATCGAGGGCTTGTTTTTGCCCAAATTTGAGAAAGGGGATTCTGTTGGCTAGGGTTGTGGAAGGACTAAGAAGTCGTGCGGCCAGAGGTCACCAGCAACGAACATTGGGGTATCTGTCTGAAGACTACAATGCCTGCTACCGCTACCGCTCATATGGGACTTGTAAATGAGAGGGTGACCAACCGGGACAATATGCCTGGGCCCCGAAAACGTATTGCTGTGTTTTTATAATGATATTTGGGTTTTTAATAGTCACTGTTTTGGGATTGTGGTACCTTGAGGTAATATATCCTTTAGAATCTTTGTTGCCCACTGAAATTATATCTACTGTTCCTACTCCGTTTGTGCATTTGCATACTCTTTCCCCAAGGGAATATCAGCATAGACAAAGGTACCACAATAATACTCTACTACTCATCATGAATGCCACGCATGCCATTTTTAATAAGTCTAACTGTTGGGTCTGCTCACATTTACTGCAACACAGGGATAAGGGGCTAGGTTGGTACATCCATCCTTTACCTTTGAGCTTCTCTTAGAGCACTGTTCGTTGGCTGTTCGAATGATAGCATCTCAGGGAACTTTGATGGCACCAATTTAAATAGTTTTGAGAAACGTGTTTTGACTCCCCTGGGATGCTCGCTTTTCGCAAACAGGAGTAAACCTAATGTTGCTTCTATTAGGCCTTCTGATAGACTGTCTCGTCCTTTTCAATCTTTGATTTCCTTTAAGATGGCTCCGATAGGCAATAAGGATAACATGCCTCCTTCTTACACTATTAATCATAGCCCCGATTCTGTTTCTTTTTGCATACAAAGGAATGGAACTCAGTCAATGGGAGATTTTCTAGGTTGTGCCAACGTTGCAAATTTGACTGGGGAAAACAGACCTCTGTATGTAGGCGAACCTGTCTACTTTGTCTGCGATAATGTAGCATTCCCTTGGTTGCATAGGGATTGGCAGGGAACCTGTTATTTAGGGATCCTGTTACCTGGGGTGTTTATAGCTAGTACAAAAGAAGTTTCAAAGGCTCGTCCACGGCGGGACGAGAATGGTGACACCTCAGCACAAATCTTGGGAGATATAGCAAAATCAGTTGTGCCATTTTGGGGGCAGATAGCAAATTCCGAAGATATCAGAAAACTAGCAAGAGTACTGGAGAGAACCATCAACCGGACCACGGACTTACTCTATAATATGACATTAGAACAGAAGGCGATAAGACTAGTAGCACTTCAAAACCGGATAGCATTAGATGTCATTCTGGCTGAACGTGATGGAGTGTGTAAATTAGTGGGGTCCGCTTGCTGTGTTTTCGTACCAGATTCCTCCCCAACCATCTTCAAGGCAATACAGAATCTGCAAGTCCTAAGTTCAGAAGTGCATGTTCCCGAGGGAAACTGGGATCTTAGCGCTTGGTTCTGGGACTTCTTGCGATCTTGGGATTGGAAGGTACTTTCGGTCTTGCTGATTATTTTGGGAATCCTGTTGTTTCTTTGTATTCAGTGTCTACCTAGTATATGTTCGATGCTAGCAGGATGTTGCCCACAAGCGATAGGTACGATAGGACGTAAAGTGTATGCCCCAGATTAAACTTCCAAAGAATATGTGTTGAAAGAAATTTTAGCGAGTGACCTAATGGCAATAGATATTTCCGACAGCTATTCAGGGTGCATGGACGATGATGCATGGAGTTATTTGCAAGGAGATCCAAAGTAGTTTTAGCACTTGGCATAGGCCAAAAGGAGGGTTTGTCAAATGACAAATTATATCCTGCCCCCTATTGCAATAAATATATGTATATTGGCCTACGCCAAGCTGCTTATAAATCGCTTACGAAGAAATCCGTGTTGCAAGGTCCTGACCTTAGAATCAATGTAAGCCGCCATTTTAGGTCAATCCGGCATTTTAGGTTCACTTCGTAAAGTCACCCTGTGAGTTAAAATGGTGGACGATGTCATTCCAAAATACAACATGGCCATCTTGACCTCTGTATGTAGCTAATATGTAACTTGCCTGCAGGCCACTTGTTGAGGTCGTGAACTTAGACCTTGTCCTTCGTTGACCTGTGTATAAAGGATTACTCATGCAATGAAACTAATCCGCAAGCATATGTTAAGAAACAATGTATTCAAATACTGAACGTGGAACACTTGTTTAACTACATAGTATTAATGTTTGAGAAGATCTGCATGGGAAATCCCAGAATACACAGTTGCCGTATAGGCTTGTTGATATATGTATTAAAAGCAAACCAGTCATATGCGGATGTGCGAGACTTGGCATGAACCCTAGATCGGTGATGTATTAGCGGAAATATTAACCCAAAGTGGGGCTAGACATCGTGCTCACAAAGAGTATAAAAGCCAATGCATTCTAATGTACAGCGCCTCTCACTGAACACACTGAACCACGCTGGAGTTCGTTGTGTTGCACTGAGGGCCGATAGCTATCTGATTTTGCTCTGTTCTTAGTAACTGGATTCAGTATAAAATAAAGTACTTTGTATGTTCCTTTGTAACCAGTGTTCGGTGTATTTCCTTGTGAGGTACTCAGCCTCAATATTTTGATTTTTGTTTTCACAACGTGAAGGGGGATCCCAGATGTAAGGTCAAAACCTTGGGAGTCCACTCTGCTAATCTGGCCTTCTCCTCCTACGAGGAAGAAGAGATTACCGGAGCATTCTTCTCCTCGGACTCCTTCCCCAGTGGGATAGAAGCTGAGGTAGTTTTAGTTTCCCTGGGTTCCTGGGAGCCTAAAGTCACAGAGGCTTATGCTAGGATTCCAGATAACACCAAGCACTACTTTAAAGACAGTGTGCTGATCAATGGAGTAGATACACCAGCTCTTAGGGATAGTGGGTGCAGTCGAACTGTAGTGGATTCTACCTTGGTAGACTAAGAGGAAGTTCCCAGAGCTACTCTGATGCCCACTAAATTGGCTGACGGCCCACCTATCATGTTCCCAGTAATACCTGTAAATCTTACTATCAATGGTACAGCAGTCAGGATTCCAGTGAGCATTCAGAGGAGTGTCCCAGGAACGGTCTTGATGGCCAATGATCTCAGACCTTTAAGGCTTGTGGGAGATACTGCTGACAGACCCTGCACAAGGTCTCAAACGAGGGCTGCATTGGCCAAGACCAATGCCCTGCCCCAGCCAAAGGGGAAACCCACGGCTAAAGGAGTCAGAAAATCAAAAAAAGGGAAAGAAAATATTCCCCCTAACTCATCTACCACTGTGGTGGAGGTAGTTGGTCAAACACCCGGACCTACCATCCTGAACTAAACGATTTGCTAGTAGAAGGTGGTCCTGACAGGGAAGAATTCAGTAAAGGCCAACGTGAGTGCCCATCTTTGGAAGGCCTAAGGAGACAGGCCTGCTCCCAGCTTGAGGGTGAACCTCCTGGGAAGCATCAGATTTACTGGGAAGGTGGACTCCTGTATAGTGAGCCCACAGAGTCTACAGAAGGAGACCATAGGAGGTTGGTGGTTTCCCTTGCTGTAAGACCCTTCCTTCTGCAGCTGGTGCATGAAGTGCCCCTTTCTGGTCACCTTGGTATTAAGAGGACCAAGCAAAGGTTATCCATGCACTTCTACTGGCCCAAGATGGGGGTGCAAGTAGAAAGTCACTGCAGGAGCTGTGCCTCCTGCCAGTTATCTGGTAAGAGAGGTTCAACAATCCAAGCTCCGTTGGTACCACTCACAGTTGTGGGCGTACCATTTGAGAGGGTAGGGATTGACATCGTTGGTACCCTTGACCCCCAAACATCCTCAGGCAATAGGTTTATCCTGGTATTGGTGGACCATGCAACCAGATATCCTGAGGCCATCCCATTGAAAACTGTGACTGCTAAGTCAGTCGCACAAGCTTTACTCAGCATCCTTACTAGGGTTGGCTTCCCTAAAGAAGTTGTGTCTGACAGAGGCAGCAAATTTATGTCGAAGTATATGCAGGCTATGTGGAAAGAATGTGGGGTCCCCTACAAGTTCTCCTCTGCATACCATCCCCAGACCAATGTTCTGGTGGAACGGTTTAACAGAACGTTAAAAAGTATGATTGGGGCTCAGGATGAACCTCAAAGAAGAAAATGGGATCTTCTTTTACCATACTTACTGTTTGCCTACCGAGAGGTACCACAGGAGGGTGTTGGCTTCAGCCCCTTTGAACTTCTGTTTGGTCACCCTGTGTGGGGACCCTTAGCCATAGTCAAGGAGGGATGGGAGATGCCCACTCCCCAAATTACTACCAACGTAGTAGACTATGTGTTAGGGCTCAGAAAAAGGATGGTACTCCTGATGGGTCTGGCTAGTGATAAGTTGAAGGCAGGACAAGCCCTGGTGAAACATTGGTATGACCAGAAAGCTTCCCTCATAAACTTCACACCTGGTCAGCAAGCCGTGATCATGAACCCCATAAGGCCTGGAACTTTGCAGGATAAGTGGTCAGGCCCTTACACAGTGGTGGCGCCCCTGGGTGAGGTCAACTATTTAGTGGACCTTGGAAGGCCTGGACAGGCTCCAAAAGTGTTCCACGTAAATAGGTTGAAGGCTTTCATCCCAAGAGTTGACATCGCAGCACTGCTATTGGCTTCAGATGTTGAGGAAGAGGAATCTGAACCTCTCCCTGACCTGTTTCAAAGCAGTCCTTCATATAGCTCCTTTGAGGGTGTCTGAGTGGCCCCTCACCTGACTTCTGATCAGCAAGCTGAGGTAAAAAGTTTGCTTAGGCAATTTTCCCCCCGGTTTTCACAGTCCCCTGGTTTGACACCTTGGTGCAAACATAACATAGTCACAGGAGACAGTGTACCTACGAAAAGTAGGGGATACATGATGTCAGACAAAGTACGGTCTTACATTAAGTCAGAGATCAACAAAATGTTAGATCTTGGGATGATTGAACCCTCTAGTAGTCCTTGGTCCAGCCCTGTGGTTTTGGTTCCAAAAGCAGGTACTTCCAAATTGAGGTTCTGCATGGATTACAGGGCTCTGAATGCTGTCACCAAGACAGATGCCCACCCCTTGCCTCGGACAGATGAGCTGGTGGATACCTTGGGTGCCTCCAAGTACTTCAGCACATTTGGCCTCACTGCAGGCTATTGGCAAATAGCCCACGCAGAACATGCTAAGCAGAAGACAGCGTTCTCAACTCCAGAAGGTCTTTACCAGTTATGGATAATGCCTTTTGGATTGAGAATGCACCTGCCACTTTCCAGAGGCTTGTGAATCATGTGTTGAATGGGTTGGATGAATTCTGTCTTGCATATCTGGATGATATCGCAGTTTTCAGTGCCACCTGGGAAGACCATGTGAAACACCTTGGGATTATGTTGCAGGCTCTTCGGAAAGCCCACTTAACCATAAAGTCCAGTAAATGCCAGATTGGACAAGGCTCAGTGGTTTACCTTGGACATGAAGTAGGTGGAGGGAGCATACAGCCTCTACCCAGTAAAGTACAAGCCGTACAAGACTGGCCTACCCACACTACACAGACCCAAGTGAGAGCCTTCTTAGGACTCACTGGGTATTACAGAAATTTAATGGCAGACTATGGCACCATAGCTGCCCCTCTGACTGCTCTCACCACTCCGGATAAACCCAAAAAGGTAACTTGGACTGAAGAGTGTGAGAAGGCCTTCAATGGCTTAAAAGACTCCTTGTGCCAGGCCCCTGTTCTCAGGGCACCTGATTACCAAATACCTTTTATTGTGCAGACAGATGCCTCTGACACTGGGATATGAGCTGTACTATCACAAGTAGATGAGAAGGGTAAGGAACACCCTATTGGTTTCATTAGTCGCCAGCTTAAGGACAGAGAGCTCAGATGGTCCACAGTAGAGAAAGAATGTTTCTCTGTTGTACGGGCTCTACGGAAGCTGAAGCCCTACCTCTATGAGACCCACTTCACTGTGCAAACTGTGCAAACTGACCATAAGCCCTTAAAGTGGCTGATGAACATGAAGGGAGAGAATCCAAAGTTGCTTAGGTGGTCCATAAGTCTACAAGGCTTTGACTTCACTATCTAGCATAGGCCAGGTGTCCAACATAGCAATGCTGATGGGTTGTCCAGAATATTTAACCAACCTGAACAAGAAACTCATCCAGGGGTGGATTAGTTCCACCTGTCCTTAGTCTAGGAGGGGTGAGTGTTAGGAAAGATTTCATAATTGTATGTAATTTTCCCTCCATGTGTCAACCCCCAAACTTTTTGCTGCTATTTTACACCCTGATCTAGACTTTGCCAGAGAAGTGCAGCCTTCCGCCGCACTCCTCTGGGCTTTCGCTCAATTCTTATGGGGAAAATGACATGCCCTTAAGACAGTCAGTACTGGGAGACTTTGTCTCCCTTAGTCCTTTCCTCATGTTGCAGCTTTTGTGCAACATGAAACAAGAGTGCACTGTAACTTACTTTACCACGCTCTTGGGTCTCTAGTCATTCCAAAGGCTGTAGCCACTCTCGCTGGACTTATTATAAACTGTGCAAATGTGTCACGGACAGGAATGGTGGCAGCTATCGTTTCTCTTGTGTTTTGAACCCTTTTTCGCCATGTTATCCGCGCTTACCGCATTTGGCACAAGTAAGTGGCCTGGCTCCAAAATGGCCATGCCACGAGGTTCTTTGTCCTGTCCGCTGACCGTCTTGCCCCTTCACCTTTCCCCAGGTCGAGCCGACCCGGGGCAGTCCTTATTTGGTCATGCACTTTCCCGCGAAACACAACGCTTTCGTGGGCTCCTGCATGCCTTGTGTTTGCCTCCAGGATGTGGGCTGGGATGTCTGGTCCAAATACACATCCTGGGTGCCAGAGAGTCTAGAGTGTCGTGAATGCCTGGGACCACCATGGTCTGCTGCATTTGGGACACCCTCGACCCTGCATCCTGCTAACACAGAATCTACACGGTGTCGAGACGTCCTGAACATCGCAGCTGAACCTGCCAGCAACGTGAACTGAACTGGGTCTGCCTGCATCGGGGACCGGTGAGTAGTCCATACCCCAACCTGTGGCCCCTCGCGCAGGAGCCCATTTCTTTTCCATCGCTGTTGCAAAATAGCGACTCTATCCCGCACTCTCTCCCTGCCTCTGCCCACAAGTGGAGGCCTTGCTTGAGTAGTGGGGACTTATTCTGCATCGCTTCATTCACCTTCGTGAACTGCCTGATTTCCTTGAAGAGGCCCTCTTTTGTCCATTGGCACCAGTGCGTGCAGGTACTTTTGAGCACAAGGCTCCTCTCTTCGTAGGGCTTGGACTTCTCCCCTAGTAGGTGTATTTCAGATGTCGAACTGGGTCTAATGATTACTTGCACTGCGTGTTTTCCTCTCCACCTAGGTGGTCTACATATTACGTGCTCCTAACTCCTTAGACCCCTCGGTCTTGTATATATATTGTATTGATTGTGATGTGTTGGTTTACTTTAGTATTATTGTGATTCTTTGTTATGGTCGATGTTACAAAGGC
Organism: Ambystoma mexicanum; assembly: GCF_040938575.1. Taxonomy (NCBI): domain Eukaryota; kingdom Metazoa; phylum Chordata; class Amphibia; order Caudata; family Ambystomatidae; genus Ambystoma; species Ambystoma mexicanum. Next base: position 702,720,001 of record NC_090926.1, on the reverse strand, counting down.
CTTGTAATAAATGTGTCTATATTTTTAATATAACACCTGTCTGGAGTAATTTGTAAGTGTCCTTGCTTTGTGTGCTCATTGCGGGCTTTCAGTCACTCTCACCCCTCTTGCGACTGAGGGGCCGATTCATTGAACAAAAGTGCGCCGAAAATCTTTGCGCAAGCAGGCGCAAGCAGGCGCAAGCGCGAAAAAACAGGCTCACGCGTGTGATTCATGGAAGTCCCTGCGCATGTTGTCCTCGGGATGTGCGCCAAACCCGTGCATGGCTCACACGTCACTGCAAAATCCCAAACGGCGTGCGCAACGCGCACAGTGAAAGCGCACAACCTCGGCGCACACACCAAAAAGGGGGCGGAACACGGGGTGTAACGCGCGGAATGGGGAACAACGCGCGAAAATAAGGGCGTAACTGGGATGTACCGCTGGGAAGCAGACGGAACGAACCACACGTATTCATGGAATCGAATAGGGCAAAGCCGCACACGGCCAAAGACACGCACAGGCCTAAACACGTCCGCCACACGAAGGCAGGCGGTAGCTTCCCTGCGCATCACAAAAGCACCAATATACAGCAATGATGAATGTCCCATACTGCTATTGTGCCTGTGCGAGCGGGGTACGTGTATTTCAGGGGTTCGCATGAAGTTTTTCACGCGATCGGGCCTGGGGGAGTGGGCTACGTGTATTTCAGGGGTTCGCGTAAAGTTTGTCATGGGATCGGGCCTGTGCGAGCGGGCTACGTGTACTTCAGGGGTTCGAATGAAGTTTTTCACGCGATCGGGCCTGGGGGAGCAGGCTACGTGTATTTCAGGGGTTCGCGTGAAGTTTTTCATGCGATCGGGCCTGCGGGAGCGGGCTACGTGTATTTCAGGGGTTTGCGTGAAGTTTTTCACGCGATCGGGCCTGGGGGAGCGGGCTACGTGTATTTCAGGGGTGCGTGGGAAGTTTCACACGCGATCGGCCTGGGGGAGCGGGCTACCACTCACCGTCTGCCTTGCGTTTAGAAGAACGCGTAGCAAACACCCGCTGTGAAGTAATAGCGTGTGAACCCCAACGGCTGGAAAACACATGCACCGCACCCCACGAAAAGCACATACAGAGCAATATAAAGGCACGTGGGATCTACAAGCCCTGATAGGGAAACGCCTGTGCGTGAAATGTCACAGACGCACTTACGCGCTAAGGGCCTTTGGTCCAATGAAATCGCGTATGCATGCTGACGCGATTACGCGCTAAGGGCCTTTCCTCGAATTACACGCAGACGTGCAAGATTTTCACGTGCCAAATCACTCCATATTAAGCTGGCCACGCGTAAGCACACGGAAGACCACGCTCCTGCCCAAAAGGCCGAATTACTGCCCCCCAGAGACCCGAGCAGCCTCCCACGAGCCATCTGCTGCTGCATGCCTGCCTGCCTGCCTGCTGCCACCGTGCCCTGCCATTTGGTGCCTGCACATCAGCCATCTGCAGGGGTCCATTTGCTGTGTCCACCCCTGCTGGAACAGAAGACTCCCGAATGGGATACCATTGCTCCAAAGCCCAGCCCCAGGACCCAATTGCCCACCCACTCCTGCCTCTGGGGTTGCCATGTCGGGCACTGCAACATCTGGCACCACTGGCAACCCCCGGCCAGAGAGGCAGCGGGGCACCAGCTTCACTGCCACCGAAGTTGGTGTCCTGGTGGAGCAAGTCCTGGGGCAGTTTGATGCCCTCTTCGAAAGTAAGCGCGCCAACAAGGAAGGACGGACTCAGATCTGGACGGACATCGTGACTGCCATCAATGCGGAGGAGGTGGCAGTCCGCGACTACCAACATGTCAAGAAGCGCTGGGATAACTGCAGGTCCAGGACCTTCTTGAAGGCCCGGCGCCTCGTGGAGGGGGGCCGGGGCCGCATGAGTACCATCCAGCTGAGGGTCCTGGAACGCGTAGGCCCAGCGCTCCACGCCCAGATCCTTGAGAGGCAGACCCGTCTGGAGTTGAGCAGTAAGTGGCCAAGAATTGCTCTGTGAGACAGGGCATGTCGCAGTGTGCTGGTTGTCTGATACTTGCCTGTATGTGTGACATAGGCCATGTATGCATGTGTTTGTGCAGGGACGTCATGCATGTGAGACCAGTAATGTGTGAACCACACGGTTGGTGCATGTGTTCAAATGCAACATGGGGTGCCCTATGCGGAATGGCCACATGAGAGCATGCCAGTCTCTCTTCCTGGACATGGGTGGGGGTGAGGATGGGTGCTGATGCCATGTACATGTATGCTGTCCATGTCTGTGTGTCTGACCTGCGTGTCTGTGACTTGTGAATGCCAGGGATGCATGACACATGTCTGTCGCAATGTTCAGGTTCACTGATGCAGCCTAATCATCCTTGTATCCACTGTGTCTGTGGTGTACGAGGCCAGATGGATGAAACTAGGGTGAAGTGTGTGTATGTGATAGGCATGGCCCATGATGTATGTGAGTTCCAAAACAACATTGTATGTTTCAAGAATCCCTTGGACATGTATGTTGATGTCCATAGCATGTGCCATGCGTGTTACTGCATATGTTTTACCTGCACTGACCCATGTGTTGTGGAGGGACATGATGGAAGTGATCTTTGACAGTGCCACTCATCTGCTATTGCTTCCTGTCTAGGGGACCATTGTACAGTACCCTGGTGCTTGTGTTCTATGTCTCCCTCTACACAGCGCCAAGTGAAAAAGAGGGCGGAGACAGTGCTGTGGAGCAAAGTGGCGGGGATGCCCCCACGGTTGCAGCGGAAGGGGTGGGTGAGCCCCCACAGGGGCTTGCAAAGGCGGAAGACGGTGTGGAGCCATCCAGGTTGGTGGTTTCCACAGAGGAGGAGGAGGCCGCTACTGAGGGGCACATGGGGCCTGGTGGGGGCATCCCTGCTGGTGCAAGTGTTGCAGTCCAGGGGCAGGGGCAGGAGGCAGCACAGGTCGCCGTGGAGGGGCCTGTGCATGTCACTGTCCCTGACACTGTGACTGCACCACCATGCACCAGCAGGGATGCCCCATCCCAGGCCCGTCCGCAGGTAGGGGGGATGTCCATGTCATCTGACTCCCCTCCACCTGCGGACGAGGGGACCCCTGGCCGTATGGAGAAGGTCCTGATTGGTGTCGCGTTGCGCACAGGTGCAATTCGTGATGAGGTGCGTGCTTCCCGGGAGGAGCATGCACGTCATCACGGAGAGCACTGTGCCGACGTGTCCCAGTTGGGATCGGCCATGGTCGGGGGTTTCCTACATGTGTCGGCCAATCTGGCGACCCTCTCCTCCTCTGTGGAGACTATGCACCAGTCGTTCTCCATGCGTCTTCAGGCCCAGATGCCACCAGGGCCCCCTGTGGACCTGCCCCGACCAATGCAGCCAACTCGGTGGGGATCCCATCCCTGCCACAGTCGGGAGTCGGAGGTCCAGCAGGGGTGGACACACCAGCAACTGGACCCCAGCAGATGGAGGATGTGACGGCATCATCGGGCAGGGCATGTGCACGACGGCGTTGGTGGATTCCATCAGCCTGGATGCCGTCGTGCTGGCACAGTCAGTTGCGTCGGAGGCAGCGGCAGGCTCGACGTGGGAGGCATCATGGCTCGGGGCCATCAACATCAGGGGTGCAGGCATCGGCCGGAGGGCAGGAGAACCCTGGAAAGGGAGTGGCTTCCGTGTGGGAACGGTTGGGCCAGCAGATAGGTGCGGAGCGGAAGCGGGCAGAGGAGGAACGGCTCACAATGGTCAGGGCGGAGAACTCCATGCGGAGGGCGCTGAGGCGGGCTGAGTGCCTCGAGGGTCTTCGCAGGGAGTTGGAGCTGGACACTGCTTTATCCCTGCGAGACCTCGGGCCAGGGAACATGCCCGCCTCCAAGCCATTGAACAGGAGTTCGATGATGCCCTGGCCCTTGACAACATCCAGTGAGCCGTTGGACTAGCCCGCTGCCCTTGTAAATAGTTATGTAGTTAGTGTTAGGTTTCCTTTGCTTTTTTCTTGATTTTGGACCTTTTGGACAATGGCCAAAATTTTTATATATAGTTTTTTTATTACATAGTATTTTTAGATAGGTTTCATTTCTTCAGTTGGGATCATGGACCCTGGATTGTTTATCTGTATATAGTTGACTGTTGGATTATGGTTTTGTTTTTTGATTTACCCATGGAGCAATGGTTTTTGGTTTTGTTTTTCCCTTGGGTGTACTTTTTTGAACTGTGACTTTGGACACCTTTCCTTTGGATTATGATTTGTGGTTTTTCATTATTTTACGGACATGCTGCTTTTTTGTTTTTAATTCCCATTGTCGTTTGTTTATTTTTAATCCCATTTATGTTGCTTTTAATACAATTTTTTTCATCAAACTTCAATGTGTAGTATCATATCATTGGTTTCATGCATGTCATGATATGGGGTTTGACATTCACTTACACCCATTGTGTGTATGTGAGGGACATGTGTTCATTTACATACTTGCCATTGGGGTTGTATCATGCAATTGGCAATTCTGAGTGGGTGGATGCAATACTTGGGTGGGTGTTTGCTTGTGGAGGCTGCCCATAAGGACCAGGGATCTAGATTGTGATGACGTGTTGGCTGGGGGACATGTGTTAGGGCCTGCTGGCAGGTGCCTCGCAATGCTGGGGGGTGGGGGTGCTGGGAGACATGTTTGGGGGCCTGGTGGAGGGTGCCCCACAGTGCTGGGGGGTGGGGGTGCAGGGGGACATGAGTTGGACATGAGTGGGGGCCTGGTGGAGGGTGCCCCTGGATGCTGGGGGGTGGGGGTGCTGGGAGACATGTGTGGGGGCATGGTGGAGGGTGCCCTGCACTGCTGGGGGGTGGGGGTGCTGGGAGACATGCGTTGTTGATCAGTAGTGCAAGGTGACATGTGGCTTGGCTGGGGGGCATGCCCATGGTGGATGGGCTGCCTGCGGGACATGAGCAGGGGTGCAGGGTAGTCCCCCGTGGTGTGGGCTGCCTGCAGGGGCTGTGGAGGTTGTAGAGCGAACACCTGGGAGGACCCACACGGCCAATTCACGTGTAGTACTCCCCGGAACCCCTGAAACACACGTACCCTGCTGAAATCGCATGTGAAACTTCCCGCGCACCCCGAAATACACGTACACAGGACATTCACGTGTGGAACTTCCCGCGCACCCCTGAAATACACGTACCCTGATGGAATCGCGTGTGGTACTTCCTGCGCACCCCTGAAATACATGTACCCAGCTGAAATTGCGTGTGAAACTTCCCGCGCACCCCGAAATAAACGTACACAGGACATTTGCGTGTGGAACTTCCCGTGCACCCCTGAAATACACGTACCCTGATGGAATTGCGTGTGAAACTTCCTGCGCACCCCTGAAATACACGTACCCAGCTGAAATCGCATGTGAAACTTCCCGCGCACCCCAGTAATACACGTACCCCGCTCGCACAGGGCCAATCGCGTGTGGAACTTCCTGTGCACCCCAGTAATACACATACCCTGCTCGCACAGGGCCAATCGCGTGTTGAACTTCCTGCGCACCCCAGTAATACACGTACCCCACTCGCACAGGGCCAATCGCGTGTGAAACTTCCCGCGCACCCCAGTAATACACGTACCCAGCTGAAATCGCATGTGAAACTTCCCGCGCACCCCAGTGATACACGTACCCCACTTACCGTGCTGGTACAGGGTTAGCGCAGCCCTTTGCGCTGGATTGGGGATTTTGATGGCTTTTCCCTGCGGAAGGGGCGTTCTTGGGGGCGTAACTGGCGCTGCTGCAGGGTCGCTGCGCCACTGTGCGCCACGGCTGGTTTTGGTGGCTGGAATCCATGAATACGCTGTGCGCGGAATTGTATTTTAGCACACGCGGCTGGCGCAGGGATTCGCTCGCGCACACTGTGCGCGAGCCGCGTGCGCCACTTGTGCGCTGAATTCTATGAATTACCCCCTTAGTTTTGACCGCCGCCATCGGTATCCTGATTGGTTTGGCTTGTCCAGAGGTTACCTTGTTTCAAGAAACTAGGCTGGCCTTCTGAACCTCTGCCCCTCCAGGTCCAAGTTCAAAAATCCATTTTACCAATGACGCTCTCAACGTCTTTTTATCAGCCTTACTTGTTTTGGACCTTCCTCTGTCACTTTTCTTGTGAGCAGGAGCATGGTCTTCTTTAGCTATTTTTGAGGGGGTTCTCAAACATTTTTAGCATGGAAACTCGAAAAGCTTCCCATTTTCTCAGAGAGTCATGTTTAGATGGACAAGTGATAACCTCTTCCGAAGATGTCGAAGAGGTTGGGGGAGATCGATGCTGTCTCTTCTTAGCCTTCATAAAAGACGAGGAAGAAGACTTCCTCGATCTACTTTCGAATTATGTTTTTTATGATATGACTTTGAAGACTCGTCCGAGTCTCTCTTTTTTAAAGTGGACTTCGAAACACCCTGCCCCATCGCCAGTTTACCTCTATGCTCTTTTAGGGCTTTGTGGGTCATCGACTGGCACAAATCACAGTCTTCCGTACGGTGGTCGGGACCAAGGCACCAAAGACAGTTCTTATGTGGATCCCTCAGGAACATTTTCTTTCCACATTTTAGGCATTTTTTAAAGCCTGTCTTCGGCGTGGAAGGGTTCAAAGACGACGACATCACTTTTTTCTCACAAAATACTGAAGCACTGTTTCAATAGATCCGAAGCGAAGATAACGGAAAAACGGAACTGAAGCCAACGGGCGCGCTCGACGCTCTTATACGGGGGATGACGTCGGTGCTCGACGGATGCCGCCGAGGGACTCCGACGCCGCAGCCTCGAGTGGAGCGCCCCCTGCTGGAGAGAGAAAACATTTTCCGAGGCAAAACCTAAAGGTAAGGATATATCTAAGCTGAGGAATACGTGGGAAGACACAATCCATTTGAAATGTTATTCTGCCCTGACAGTGGAATATCTGAAACCCGGGAATGATCAATGGAACACATCTGTGCTCCTGAATCTATCAAAAATAGATGCTTCCTATTCCCCACTTTCATCTCAATGTCGGGCCCTTTCTGATCAACCGGAATAGGCACCGGTTCCAGACCCAGCTTCGGGCTGTACTAACGAAACAATATATCATCAAAGACAATATCCTCAGAAAGATAGGCAGTTGAAGGATTATCAAAAATATTTCTACTATCTATACTAGATTGCTGATTATCTTGAGAGAATGACGGTGGATTTTGAGCAAACTGGCTTTTACCATCACCTCCTACTCCAGGGTGGCCACTGGATTGTCTACCCATGCCACCATATGTGTTATTTGATCTCTGCTGAAGGATCGGGCATTGGGTTCGCCAATGACCCTCTTGTCTGCATTAAGCACATTGGTTCATGTGTACAGGACCCAACTGTGTATTACATTGTGGAGCAAACTGGCCTCTAAACTGTGTACTCTGACCTCTGGTTCCTCTGACTATCTGCTGCAACAATACTTTAGTTTTTAAGTCTCCCTTTTTCTTTTCAATCCTCTCTTTTTCATTATTGACTCTATTTTCATAATACTGAGCCATGTGCAATACTTGTGATTTAGCTTGCCAAGCACTTTCGGAAGTCATGATTTGTGATTGGATATCAGGCAACAATCTGCGCACAAATTTATCCACAAACAACCTTTTCCCTTACTCAGTGCTTAAATCCTGTCAGCTAAAATCTGAAAATACTTGTTCGAACCGATTAAAGAATTTGGCAGAACCTTCAGATTTCCTTTGCATACAAGCAGTGAGTTTGTACCAAACAATCCTTCTCTCGGGAACCAGAGTCTTTAATTTTGTTACTATTCTGTCTGGCAATGTCAGTATCACCTGCGGTAGTCTCTCACCGGCTTTCCTTTCTCCGTTTAACCGCACCAAGTTAACCCACGTGTCACCCTATCCTGCTTGTTCATCTAAAGTCCTAATCTGTTTCCATAAATCAGCAGGTAGGATCACTGGGAACAAGTCTATATCACCCAGGGTGAAAACTGACGAATGCAAGACAGATTCTATTTCTTTATTAAACCCTGTTGGATTTTTCCTAATGTCTGGAATTGACTGCCTAATAGTGTTCACTTCCTGTTTGGAAAACGGGACATGAACAAATTGTGATACATAGTGAGCTTCAATAGTATTGGCTGCTGCACCTGTTGCAACATTAGCTGGAATATCAACTTTAGGAACAAATGTCGGAGGAACGTCTCTTGTAGGCAACTCCGAACGTTTGTTAAGCAATAGGGCTAGATCGAGCGCTAAAGTAGTCGAAGCACTATCGGGCACAAATGCTCTCTTATAAATAATCATCAAATCTGCGGGCCAACAAATCTTTTTCTTCATACACTCATCCTGCAGGTAACACTTTATTCTGCATGTCTGGAGTATACTGACTAAACGTATCATATACTGGGAGATATTGACACATCCAAGATCCATCTAAGTGCATCCCTTGTGCAAATTCGCATCTCTTCACTCGTTGATTTACAAGGAGGAAGGAACCGTTTCTGCACAAACAAAGCGTCCAATCTTTCACAATCTATGTCATCATTCTGTAACCATTTTAACTGCCTCCTAAACTCAAAAACCCTCTCGACATGCTCATTTACTTTCTCCGCAGTGTCCCTTGAATAAGCCAAGACATTCAAATCCATTAACCCTTGTGGGACAGCCACATCACTGCCAAGTGTATTCCCATCCCCTCAATAAAAAAATTCTGTTTGGGAATACTTTCTAGATCAAGAAGTGTAGCTAAAACAGCTGATTTTTCACCTTTCTCTATACATTTCTTAGCCCATGCATACAATTCTCTCTTCTTATCTTTGGAAACTATACTACGAGTCACTACCTTTGATCCAGCACTCAGCCCTTCATTTGCTACAAGTGGAACAGAACCACTTGGGAAAGAGAGAGCAGACAAATCCTGTACAACAGGTAGTGGAGACACATATCAGGATGCTTAGGAATCGGGGCATGACTCAACTGATTACAAAGGACTGAGGAGGTCCGATCGGATTACAAAGGACAAAGGACCCTCGTGGTTGGGGATTTCAGCTAAACTGCCCGCCTCAATATGAGGACCCTTGTCAAGATGCCCTCTCGAACCGCGTGCTCACCGTTCAGGGATCAGATTGTGCAGTACTGTCGAGGTGTTGCATCTCATACAAACTGTCCGATCCCGGTCCGATGGCCGCGTCTTCTTTTCAACGAGGTGGCATCAATCCTGAGGATCCCTATTTGGGCGCCATCTGAAAGACCAAAGAATTATCGTGAGTACCACAAATGAAATACACCAAACACAGGCAGAAAAGATGCAAATATCTTGTATTACTGTGCAGTTTATAAAGCAAAACAGATAGCTATCTGGCTCCCAACACCTCGCACTGTGTACCAGCAGGCACAGTGAGGAGTGAGAGTGCTGGATATCTAAACACAGACACATTCATACAATTTTAGCAATATGGTCCAGCCTCTCTCCAAGTTAATAATTCGCACGCTGGAGTTTGTGCCTAGTTCACATGACTGATGTTACAATATTATACAAAGGATTAAACAAGTTTACATGTCCATGAAAATACAATGAGGCTGTAGGTTCTCAGATCCACGCTAAGCCTTATTCCAAGAGTCGCTACAATGCAGCTCTGCCAAAGCATACGACCAGAGTTTACTCTTCATTGTTTCGGTGTTTATACGAGGATGAGGCTTGTGAGCGCAGACAACGCTTAAATGACAGTTCGTATGCAGCGCAAGATTTCTTTGCATAAGTTAAACAGTCTGCTCTCGGTCAGCCTAAACATTAACTAAACTCAAAGGTCGTTTGGCTCGACTGCAAGTCGAAAACACAGTCCGCCATTTTAGAACATAGAACATGAATCAAAATTAAAATGGCGAATGAGTCTTAAAATGGCGGCGAAGTTAACCGAAAATTGGAACTTTGTGAACACTGATTTCAGCATAACGCGAATGTGCTTAGGCCAATATCCATAATAAGGAGGCACTATATGAATACTGTTTAACACCCTATCAGGGTGGGTAGTCATGGACAGACCTGGGCACGCACACGTTTTCTGTGGACTGTCCTAATCAGGGTAGGTATTGGCACCTGACAATGTGAAAGGGTTTCCTCCCATTACACAGACCCCTCGATACAGTGCTACTTTTCATTTATGATGTGATGTGGGCAGTTGATCTCTGCACACAACATTTTGCTGGGCTGCTTGTGGGTGGGAGTGTGCATTAGGTGGTGATTGTGTCTGCATATGTGGGTGTCTTGGTGGCAACTGGGTATAGGCCTCGTGTATCTCATTGGGAATAGAGGTGAACCTCGGGGTTGGAAGGAGCATGGCTGTGCCGATGCAGGGACAGGTTGGTCATGTGAGTTGTGTCCAGGCCCCTGCCTGCTTTTACACTTTCTACGCAAAGTGTCCCCACTTCCCACAACTCTAATACTGGTTTGATCCCATACAACAACTGAGTCCAATTCCCCAAGCCCCCTCTGCCCGTTCTGAACCCTCCTCTTCCCCGCTGTTGATCTCCTTGGTGCCATTCATGATACTGATGCTGAGGTCTCCCCTTCCCAACCGCCCCCCACTGCCCTTGGCCTCCTAGGGCCAAAACACTGCTATCCTCACAACTGTGAATGCGGGAGCCTGCTCCGCCGAATTGGTCTTACATTGTACTTGCTTTTACCACCCCTTCAACTGCTATTTTAGCTAACTTTTCATTACTAGTTTCGCTTCATCAGCCTGAAATCACTGAGCCATTTCCTTTTCTCATTCTTTATTCCTTTTACAATGATGCAGAATGATAGAATTAATGTTGGCCCACACCTTTGCCTCTACCCCCACTATCATGTTGAGAGCTTTCTGAACTTCCTTAGATAATCCCCTTTTAAAAACAAAATAGAAAAGAGGGAGAGATCTGTCGCACTGGTCACCCATCTCTGCTCTCCTCATCTCCTGAACCTTTCAAATGTACTGCACCGGGTCCTCATCGTCCCCAATATTGTGATGCATTATGGGCTGAAAGTCTGGTGTGTGCGGGTATGCCCACAGTAGTGATCCCACACCTACACTTGGATGTTGTTAAAAGAAGCCTGTCATGCACACCATCAGATAACTTCAACCCTGGATACATGGCCTTAACCCACATGTCACCCGCATCCCTGACCTCCCACAATTGCGACAAGTAAACTTTTCATTTCTCCCACTACCAAGATAATTCTGTCTATCTGCTTTTCTAAGGCATATATACACTTCCTGTCCATGGCAGTAAGGTGTGGGAGCGTTTTGATCAAATTATTCTTGTCCATTTGTGCAAATGGCACATAATGAACCCTCCTGTGGCTCTTGTGCAATAGAGGCAGTTGTGTGGCCCACACCTCGCTTTGCCTTGCGTCCATCATGTCCCTTTTTCCTTGCATCTTCTACCCACCCATATCTGCCCCTCAATTGTGGTGCCCACAAGCTCTCAACTCTGGACAATATTTCTGGTGCTTTCTGGGCATCCCCCTCGCCATCTTCAACTTCATCCATAGTATCCCATTCTCCTTCATGCTGTTCTCTGTTCACATCCCTGTCTGACCTCACCATCCCATAGCCTACACATCCCACTCCACAGTGGTCACACATCCCTCTCTTAACATGCACATCTTTTATTGTGGTGCTATCTAGTCTGAACAAAATATCTCTGGCCCTCCATTCATCCAAACCACACCCCTTCTTGCTCTCCCCTTCCTTCACTGCCGTCAGATGGGCCAGCTCTGCTTGTGTTGCCTCTAAGGCCTCCTCGAACTCCTTCTGTGCTTTATTCTACCGTGGTGGAATGCTGTTCGGTGTTGGTCGATATGGGGGTGGGGCGGTGGCAGACGTGGGCACATATGGTGGGTTGTTGTATCCTGTGGCTGGATGGACGATGAGTGAATAAAGCCCCTCTCATGACGCTGGCTGCAGCGCTTCCTCTGGTGCTGTTGATGTCGATATATTCAAGGTGGTACTATCATTGTGTCGGGACAAACATCCAATAGTATCCTCTACATCCTATACCATTTTCCATAAGCCTAAAATCTCTTTTCGTTTCTGAAGTGGTTTGCTTTTATATTTTGCAGTTAGGAACGTGCTCATGTGCTCTAATTTCTCTCTATTATTAGTACCTTGCTCTGGCCGGGGCGAGGCATTCCCCCTTGCGTCTCCACCACTTACTGCTTGTGATACTTCACTCTCTTTCCCTGTACAATGGCAAAACACTATACATGTACTCCAATGGAGTCATTACCCCGTATTGACATTAATACATTCACAAAAAGCTTCTAGTTATACATCATTCACAGTGTTATTATAAAGGTCACTGCCAGCCCTCAGTTCCTGCCCCCCAGTTGTTTCTTGTCCACACACCCTCCCTTCGCACACACTTCTGTACTCCTCACCCCTCACAAATCCTCCCTCAGCCTCCACCAAATTCACAATAATAGTTAAGTACACTAAAACAATAAACTAAAATAATAAGCCATAACAACAACCACTACTCTGCCTTTATCCCCACCCAAAATATATTGGGTACAGGAATCTGAACTCTCTAATTATATAGAGCTCCTACTTTTGTATCCCTTTATCACAATACAAAATTGTGCGGAGTCAGCTGGGTCTTGAGAGTCTTTCCCAATTTCCCTATTACTCTGCTAACTGAGGAACTTTTTCATTGCTGCTGCTCGGAGGCGGAGCCTACTGCTACCTGGACCATAAGACCCTAGCCTCTACGCGGAGAGGACGCGGAGTCAGCTGAGTCTTGAGAGTCTTTCCCAATTTCCCTATTACTCTGCTGACTGAGGAACTCTTCCATTGCTGCTGCTCGGAGGCAGAGCCTACTGCTACCTGGACCATAAGACCCTAGACTCTCCGCAGAGCGGACGCGGAGTCAGCTGAGTCTTGAGAGTCTTTGGAGGCATGGTGGTGTGGCTGAAAACAATGGTGGAGCCTGAGCCACGGCCACTGCCGGGTACAAAAGGGCGAGGACGTGAAGCTCACCATCTCTTGACGCGCTTGCGTCTACGCCAAGGGATTGAAGTTGTACCTAGACTGGAAGCAGCTCAGGACACCCAAGTAAGATCAACCAATGATATTACCTACTTGACTAACAGTTGCAAGGGGGGAAACATATCTAAAAGCCGGTTGCCATCCACCACTGCTTTGAACATATAAAGCTCTCCACATAGTGGGGCTAAAGCAACAAAAGCGGCATATACGGCACACATAGTTGAACAGCTCGCACCTCCTGTTGTGCCTTTACATTTCCGAAATCAAGATCTCTCTGGAAACACGAAGTTGCCGCCAAGTAACAGTAATTCATTTAATGGACATGCTTTGTTTGCCCATGACAACATAACTGTTTCGGAATCTTCGGATGAGGCTTCTTCCCCCCAGAACACTATGACCTATAGGGTCAGAGGAACTATACAGCACCCGCACAGCACCTTACCTTCTGGTTTCGCGGTGTCGAGTGGCGCTGTGTCCTCGATCCATCTGGGCTCCGCTGGAGCTCTGCGGCACAGTCCCTGTGGGAGGGTGGTTGGCGTCGGGGCAGGCGTGTTGCCTGAGGTGGCGTGAGGAGCGCCCGTGGAGCCGCGGGATGGTGCGATTGCGGGGACAGTCCTCGCGGGTGTCTTGGGCCCGGCTGCTGATGGGGCTTCCCCGGGGGGGGCTCCGTGCGCTGGGCCTCAGGCAGTGGTTGCTGGGAGGGCTGATCCGGCCCTGGCTGTCCTGGCCACGCATATGCGGTCCGCATGCTGGGGACAGCTGCGTAGCTCTGAACAGGCGCCGAAGGGCAGAGAAACGGAGCGCAACACACAAGCGACTCCTTACTTCTCTGCATATGAAAGGACCACAGATTTCACGCAAGAGCGAACTGATTGTAATTTAGTAGTTCACTCAAACGCCTTTGAATGCAGGGTGTTTAAGTCTGGAACACACTTTAAATTTCCGGATGTTGACTCATCTACCTTGCACTATGATCAGATTAACGGATTGCACAGAAATTCATTGCGCACTGAAATGCCAACAGAACCCGTACTTCATGGACAGAAAAATCTTGAGACAACCACTATACCCTTGCTTAGTGAGCAAGTAGAGGCCAAAATGAGAGAGACTGTACACGATACTCCAGCCATTAATAGTGCACATGACGCACCCTGTAGAAAGACTCAAGAGATTCATGCTGTGAGCGGAACAACTGTAGGGTTGGATCCATCGATTGAAAATACAAGCTGTGCACAAATGAGGCCTGAAGTGTGGCAAACCATAGATACAACTTCTATACTAGATCCTAATGAACTTACTCACAATGCTGCGAATGCAACATCAAGTTTAAATTCTCTTGTGGTTGTCAACAAGCTTTTACAGGATCTAATGAAAATAAATCTGGCGCAAACTGCTTCAAAAGCTGAAGAGTCAATGAATGATTGTAGTAATAAGGCTGTGCTAGATTTCGGCACTAATCAACACAAAACAAAAAGTGTACAAGTTATCATAGGACGTTCTGTCCCTTCAAAGCGCAGAAGGATCAATGATAGTGATCCCCCAGGCATCATCTGCTCACAAATAAGAGCACAGAAGTTACAAAATACACAATTGCCTGCTCAAAATATTGAAGATCTGGTTCAGAAATGTACAACTTTAAACATAAACAGGAGCCGACCAATTAGTGAAAAAGAGTCCAGCTCTGGTGATTCTTCAACTGACTCGGCGTTCGTAGAACGAGAATATCCGAAAATGTGCAGATTACAGCGCCGTCCCAAGACGCACATAACAGAAAGGCTAGTAAATCAAGACGAGCTGCTCACTTCCATCATGCGAGACTTGCAACCAACTTTAATATCCACATTGACCCTGTCTGATGATTTAACTACGTTAGTCGCCTTGATGAATTCCAAAGTGGTCAACTTGGAATATGACAAAGGGCCTCATTACGACCCAGGCGGTAAGTTACCGTCTGGGCCGTGACTTTACCACGTTTACTACGTTTACGCCATGGTGGTTGGCGGACTTACCGCCCCATTCCGACCTTGGCGGGGCGGTAAGTCCCCAATCCCCATTTACCCTTCCCCATTCCCATTTTTGCCCCATAGGGCATAATGGGAGTGGGGAAGGCGTTAATTACGCCACCGTAAATTACGGTGGCGTAATTAACTCCATGGTCCCTTAGCGCCATGGATTTTAACACCAGCTAAAAGCAGGTGTTAAAAGCGCCATGGCGCTAAGGGACCTCGTACTCAGGCGGTAAGGGTCGGCGCTGTTAACGCTGCCGTAAACCCCTTACCGCCTGGGTCGTAATGAGGCCCAAAAACGTATTCAAGCAAATGTTCTACGAATCAACAAATACAATTGACAGTTCTTTGGCGACCTTAGTAGACCAAAAGCAAATGAACAGTGAGGATAAGAAGCTTCTAGCTGGAGTGGCCAAAGAAGCTCTCAACTTATTAAGGCAACATAGATATCCTGCCCATGAGGGGCTAAGCCCCCAACTTAGAGCGGACTCCGGTGTCCATGACTGTGAATCTTCTGGGGTGCGACCTGTAGTAAAGGCTGTAAACAAAGAGTCAGTTACTAAAGAAGTACCTATTGAAAGGTCTGTAGAAGCATTGACTGTACTCAAACAAACAGATCAGAACCTGAGAGCAGGTCTAATAACAACAGACACTCCAGTTGCAATAGACGAGCAACTAATAAATAACGGTGAACTTGGTGAAGTGGCCCGTGAAGCAAATTCACATACACTCATTCCCCAGAATGGAGTGAATGACCTTTTGGGGGAAAGGCTGCTTGAAAGAACAACTGAGCCATGTAGTGAAATCACATCCTTTGCTATAGCAGTAGAAAGTGCTCAAAGCATAGGAAACAACGCAAATGGCGATGCCCAGATGCCCTCAACATCATTTGACCTTAGAGGACACACCATAGATCTTGTGAGCCCTGTGCTGCCTCCTCATTCAGACACAAACGCCACTGAAAAGGTATTTTCGATCTTTAAAGTGCTGCAAAAAGAAGCTGCAAAAGATGCACAACCAAAACCACTTCCAAGTAAAAAATCTAAAAACCAAAAAGGTAACAGAGCTCGGTTAGGTGACAACTCGAGAAGATTCCTTAGAAATATAAAAGCTCTAAGCTTTACCATCAATTCAAATGCTGTGTGCACACAAGCAACTACTATAGCTCCGCAAATTGCGAAGATAAGTCAAGTGGCTCAAGATGACACAAAAAAGAACGAGGTAAACAACTGTGATATTCCATCTGACCTTCTGGATTTATCAGTCTAGGAGGATGTCGATTTGGATGATGTCGAACAAGAGCAAGAGTTCAAAGAGGTTGAGGGTGCCGTTCATGAACGTGGTGAACTTTCCGTGATGTCGCATCCCATTAAAGATAAATCGGGAAGAATATGTACGATCTTGCCACCCATATGCTTAGCACTGAGAATGTTGGCAGAGCCCAAGAAACCACAGTGCCCGCCTTTTGTGACGCTCTTTCAAAAATGGGACAAACTCACCGTTCCTCAGCGTAATGTATCTAAAGACCCAATACAAATGAACAAAGGTCCGAAAATAGACATTGTAGTGGAAAAAGGATTCATCATCAAAAGAACTGTTGAGGAAAGAGTGAGAAATACTAATCAGCAAGTCAATTCACAGTTGAGAGGACCTACTCTGAGTGAGGGCCATAATGGCCACAAGACAACAGCTGTGAAAAGAAATTATGAGAGGCAAATCGCTAAGAATCATTTAAGCGTGAAGTAGTGTCTGTGCCTGGAACGCATAGAGAACATTGAAGATGATTTGTCTTTGAACCGGAACAACGTCCTACAATTGTTGCATTACGTACCGAGCCTGCGTATGATTAACTCAAACGACATAAAAATTGTCGAATTCTTTAAAGAAAATCAATCTGATGCAGTAAAACTCCACATTGACTCCCGCATAATTTGTAATATCATATTGGATGCTGCGTCCGTTTTAATATCTATGGGATTCGATATTACAGAATCGCAAGTAAAGTTGAATCTGGAAGACAAACAATATTCATCTGATGCTGATCCTTAAAGAGATAGAATGGAAAATCAGAGTCACAAACTGAATAAGATAAGACAGAAAGAACCTGGAAGCAATCTACACAATTATCAAATACATACTGTCAAGAATATATTACAGTCCCAACAAGAACTTTTGCAAGCGCCAGAAATTAGAGAACCAATCAAAATAACCTTTGCTCATAAAGGTGCAATATCAGGCGGAGAAAATATCATACCCTGCACAATTCAACCTTGGAGTGAAGTCAGTGACTGGAGCTGGATTATTGACATTTGTGCAAAGGAAATCTGGTCATAAAATTCTGGAAGTGCTTAATATATCACCATACATTCAGAAGGTAGTGGTGATTTTAGAAGGACCGGCTTAGAATGCACAAAACTATCTACACCTATTCAACGTATACTGGCAACACAGCTCCAGTGACTCAGCCAACGTTATAGATCAAATTACACACTCTATAGATCAAATTTATGAGCAGGAAGTGGCACCGAAAATTCTAATCTGCGTAGACTTGAATATCAACTGCTTAGGTCTACCCCATAAAAACGAAATGTTGGAAGTGCAGGTAAAGCAGCACAATGGTGTGCCGAAATGGACATGCAAATTTTACATCTTCTGAATGGCAATACACCAGGTGACACCCCACCAAAACCAACCTGGAAGAGACAGCAACAGGAATCAATATTGGATTATTACTTTGCCTCAGAAGCCCTACAAATCCATGTCAAAGAACTCTGAGTGGTGTCTAAAATTGAAAGCGACCACAATAATTTTTTTTGAGCTTCCACTGTTTGCAATATAAGCAGTCTACATTATGGAAATATGATATAGCAGTTGAGCCAAGTTGAACTAGACTTAGAATTAAAGAAGAGCGTGTGAGAATGATTAACCACGCCTATCAAGAAGAAGCCGGCTGTGTGGAATATCAACATCTTCTAGCTATCTTTGCTGAAACACAAGGTGCCAGAAAACAAACTTTTACAAATAAACATGCCTTCGATCTTGACATCATGAAACAAAAAAGACAGCTAACAAGCAAAATTAGAGCATACGATAAACCGTACACCGATGAGATCTTGGCTAACATCAAAAAGGCTAAAGAGTCCTACAAAAATTGGTTGAAGTCACATCGAGCAATCATGCTATAGCAAGATGCAGAACTGATGCTGGCAAAAATACAAAACAAAAACACCTGTCAGTTGTGGGCCCTAGTCAACGAGGAACAGGCTTCGCAGACTGCCCTACAATCAAGTATGGTCACGGAATCCGATTGGATAAGGCACTATGAACATCTATATAAAAAGAAAGGAGATTCCGTTGACCCAGAATTGCCAGTCCTGGCTAGGTGGGATTTGCAATTTGAACGTTCTGATATTCTTGAAACCATCAACAGAATAAGTACCTTGTGCGCGCCAGGTCCAGATGGGTTAACCAACTTCATATTGAAAGAAAATCCGGAAGACTGGGCAGACCTTTGTACTTTATTTGAAGATATCGCATGTGCATGCACTACCCCAACATCCTAGAAAAGTGCTTTAATCATACCTATGTTTAAGAAGGGCAATTACGCAAAACCAACAGATTATCGCCTTATTGTTCTACTGGATGTCCTAAGCAAGATTTATGCCACGCTCCTTCAACGCAAACTTTTAGCTTGGGCCATAGCTAGTGAGCACATCGACCAGAGGCAAACAGGGTTTGGTAAAGGAGTGGGCTGCAGCCTAAATCTCTTAATTGTCAACATACTGAAGATGGATGCAATAAGATCTAGCACTAAGATCTATCTAGCCATAATTGATCTATCTCATGCATTTGACAGTATAGATCGCGAGAAACTATGGTCTAAACTGTAGAATTGGAATTGCACTCCGAGCTTGTTGTTGGCAATAAAAGATCTACACACGAACACAGTGATAAGAATTTGTTTGGATAACCTGGGTAATCTATCTGCGCCCATACAAACCCGATGTAGAGTCAAGCAAGGTTGTCCCTTGGCTGCGATTATCTTCAATTTATTTATCTCTGACATTGATCAGGCCATTGAGAGCCCAGGTCATTTTCACCAAAAATAAATGGAGCTGCTATAAGCCATCTCCTATATGCAGATGACTTGATATTATTAGATTTAACACCTATTAGCCTCCAAAGAAAATTGAATGCATTGAATCAATATGTAAGAAACAACGGGTTGTCCAGTAATGCATTAAAATCTGAGATCCTTGTTCTGGAGAACTTAAGCGGCCAAAAGAAGAATTTTCACCCAAATTTTCGATGGCATGTGGACAAATCTGTGTTGAACATCACAATGAATGCGCGATATTTGGGTATGCAAATCAATTCAAATATCAATGACTCCCCGTGGGTCGAAGGAACGAAAAAGAAATGTCACATTATAGCAGTTCAGGCGACGGTCCTAAATTGAAAATATGGGAAATACTCTCTGTTACCTGCTTTGGCCTTTTATAAACAAAAAGCAGTTCCTGCATTAATTTTTGGTGCAGAATGCACATTTGGCTGCCCAGAAGAATTTTGGAGCTCACTTGAGAATATCTTTTGGTCTAGAGTTTTGTGCCTGCCCGAGGGAACTCCCACCAATTGTATCCGACACAAACTCAGCCTAATATCTATAAAAGCTAGAGTGTGTTGGAACATGCTTTACCTATACAGGAAAATCACGATGACAGATTCTCCAATACAGTTTAAGATTTTACAAGCATCCACTGAATATAATGAGAACTCAGCCTTTGCTTTATGGATCAAACGATGCAGTTATATAATGCTAGATCTCTATATCAAGCTGGAGACTTTACAAACAAATCCAGAACACGCAAAAAATATGTTATGGAGACGTGATTGGTGCTCAACCTGCGATCAAAAAAGAAAACATTGCATAATGAAAAACGTTCCACAAGAGAAGAGAGCATACAACGAAATTCAAAATTTTTGAAAATTATTCCCGGATCCCCATCGAAGAAAGTTTTACATGCTATTTTGTCTACATTTGTTCAAATCAAGAGAAAAAACTAATATATGGGCTGGCAATAGCAATCCAAGTGATGAATGTAGACTGTTTAAAGCTTCGGAGGAAACCCTCAAACATTTAACATTGTTCTGCCGTTCACTCAGGAAGAAAAGAACAAATCATTTAGGAAGCTTCATCCTAAATTATTCAACATTAACTGCTCTAGACTGTTGGCAATTAATGTTCGATGAGACCGACAGGGCATTGACGATAACAGTAACTTTTTTCTTGAAGACATATTGCTTCGATTTCGTGCTGTAAATGAGGAACTGTAATAAGTTGTTTTCCTTTCTCTGGGTTTTCATTTGATATATACCATAATGATGTGAGCTGGAAGGACCAGTATATGCACTTGAACTATTTTTACGTATAGTGTTCATACTTGCTTGTCTTCTTTTGTTTTTATTCTGCTTGTAAACTATGTAATTTTACCTGTAAACATTGTAAGTACTGCCATGTCTGCTTTATCTTGTTGTATCCAAGTGATGCGCCTGGTTGCCCCTGGGCCTGGTGCGCTATAGAAATAAAATAAATACAAATACAAATACAAATACAAATACTTAAGTTTTTCTTGGTTGTTATACTCATTTACAGGATGACAGCTCAGTCTTCTTTGAAGAGTGTGTTGATCTTATCAAGTTAATGTTGATGCAATTTATGGATGATCTGTAATTATTTCTTTTTTTAAAGGTTTGTAATAAACCATACAAAAATAAAAAAATAAAAAAATGGTGCCATCTTCTCCCCTTACTCACAAAGGATCCCACAGACCTGTTTTACTCCTTGTTATCTCCTTAATAATAACAACAATAAGGTCCCACGGACCTGTTTTACTCCTTGTTATCTCCTTAATAATAATAATAATAATAATAATAATAATAATAATAATAATAATAATAATATAATAATAAAATAATATGAAAACTACAAAACCCGCCACGTGGCTTTTCATGCTCTCACATCACCCTCACACACACTTCACCTCTCCACTCACTCTTTCTCCCATTGTTGACGCCCTCAAGAGGGTGCATGTTCATCCAAGCTCCTCCATCACAGGATTACAATAGGAGCCTGCACTCTCCTAGGAGCCACGCCCCGCTCCAAAGAGCAGACAAGGATTATGTTAAAACAGCTCCTGTACAGCACTGCCGGTTACACGCTTTGGACTGGTCACTGTAGGTGGGCGTGGCCCCTCCAGGGATGTGGCCTAGAAATCTCTGTCGTCGCGGAGGTCAGTGTGTTCACGCCCAGGTCATCAACTTGTAGAGAAACCCCTCAACACTCACACCAGAAAAAATGGAAGCAACTAAGGAAAAAAGCCTAGCACACCTCTTGCAAGGAGAACTTTTTTTTTTCTCTCCACAAAAATAGAAATGCACTAGCAAAGCACTCTGTTGCCACAGAACACTCTGTGAAAATCAGTATGATCAACACTTTATGAAGGCACACAGCATCATCAGTGATGTATATGTCATCCTGTTCAAATCCAAATGGCTTGCTGCTGAGTCCCTATACATAGGATACCTGCTCCATATAGGATGCCAGGCCATTGGTCCAAGCCGGTCTGTCAGTCTTCTTCCACATGGGTTCTTCCTTGCGTGTCATCAGCCATGAAGTCACAATTAATTGGTGTTTAGTGAAGAAAAACAATGCAGGCTCTGACTCTAACCTGATGTGCATCTGGTACTGCAGACAAGGGCTAAGAGGATACTTTGAAGTCATTGCCTCACACACACTAACTTGATTCCAAACAGTTGGCACCCATCCCAAGCGCCACACCCTCCTTTTGGCTATGTTGTTTTACCCCACCCGGCATCTTGCAGTGCAAATCAAGTGACCTATGGTAGAGCATCTTATCCCTGTTTTCTGATCTTTTCTGATCGATTAAGGTTTAACAGCTTTATGGTCGGTGGTCTGGTGGGACAGACCGGTACCTTTAAATGATGGGGGTCTCTGGATGGTGGCATCTAGATACTATTACTTAGAGCTGGGACAGTGAATGTTGGAAGCTTGTGCCCTCTTTCTCATAGGTTTGATTTTTGCAGAGAGCTCTTAACCCCCTTGTGGTGCACATTCCTCCTGGGATACGAATGCTGGCAACAAGAGGGAATGAAGGGTCTATTTACCTCTGCAGCCCGAGCCTTTCTCACTGGTGCCCATGCTACAACCTAGTCGCTATTCCAGCATGAATACCCTTATTTCCATGTGTGTGTGGTTTAAGCCGTGGCACTGACTGCAACATAGAATTTGCCCTCAATTTCAATATGGCTGCTACTATCTAATATGGTGTTTCATTCCCTATATACTGTACGCTAAAACATGGGCCACCCTCCCTGCACTGTAGCCCCTGGTGACATTCTCCTCCCCCCATAACCTCCCTGAGCCCCTATTGCCCACTCCCAGGCCTTTGCCGCATCTGAAACGTTTGGGGGCTGGGATGATCGTACCCCCTTCCCAACAACTGCCAACCTGTTAGTGATGGTGGCTTCATGGTTTTCCCGGCATCCCTGTTATTTCTCCAGCTAACAAGATCTATATTCCCTGTGAAAAAAGTTACGGCACATTTAGTACCCCTGGTAACCCCTAAATGACGTCCCTGTTGACAAACAGTCCGTTCTTCTTCAGCAACACCACCCCTTATCATGGTTGCACTTCCTCCGTATTTGCCACAGCAGCCTGTACGACCACAGTCCTAAAGTAACATACCACTGGCTTCCACTTGGACACTTAAAGCATTATCGATCAAGTCCTGAGAAAATGATTAAATATATAGTGAAATAGTAGCACATATAAATGAGCGTGGAAACCCATATAATCCTTGATTGTTCTTAGATATACCTAGATCACATGTTCTTATGTGTTTTAGCGTCAATAATATGAGTTTTGTGGTAATTCCATAGTAAATCCACTGAATTACAGCCATACTCATTGACTGTCAATAATGTGGTCCTACCACTGAATTAATAATGGTGGAAGAGCGGTGCTAATTCTGCTTTTGTGGATACAATCGGACTCCTTGGGGATTTTTTCAGAATGACCACAACTGCAAGTGATAATTCTTCCATTTATTTATTTATGTATTGGGTATTTATAATGCACCTATACATCACATGGTGTTTCACGGCGCATCAAGGCAAAAGGGAGAGTGAACATACAGTAACATACACAAATTGTTCCTACAAGGCAAAAAGACATTCAAAACGTTCAAGTACCATACCATGATGAGGGGGCGAGTAGGGGCTGCAGGTAGGGAGGAAAAGGAATAATAAACAAACAAGAACGAGTCCTACTAGGCAAAAAGACATTAGGAAAGTGCAAGTGCTGTAAGATGAAAGGGGGTGCCAGGAAGGAGAGTGCGGGAAGAGGAGAAGCAGCACGTTTAAGAAGGGAGGGGGATTTTTATTACCTTAAAGTAGAGACTTTAACTCCAATGCGATGCTGGACATAAATCCTCCACTTCAAGGTCAAACTCTGAATTCAGTAGTGCAGTAAATACAGCAGTCAATCCATTATCAACCAGAGATTTGATGGTAACAGAATTATCGCCTCTATTTTACTGCACCGCCAAACTTGTAATGACGCTAAGTGTGTTGGCCAGCATCAACTCCTGGACATTTGCTATCATCATTCTCTCCATGCTTGACTATTGCAACAGCCTCCTCCTTAATCTACCTTCACCCACTCTGTGACCCATCCAGCTAATCCAGAATAAAGCAGTGAGGCATATCCTTGGCCTCAAGCCCAGGGACTGCATCTCTCCTGCCAAAGCCTCCACTGGCTCCCGATCACAGCGCAGATTAAATTCAAATACCTCTGCATCATTCACAAGGCTGTTTGAGGTCGGTGACACTCTATCTGCAACTTTTTCTGACCAAATACTCCCCCTCTAGACATCTGCATTTCTCTGGCACCAATCCCTTGCATGTGAAGCGGTTTGCTAAACAGAGAGCAGGTGGTTGTTCGCTTTCCTCAGCAGACTCCCTTCTTTGGAATAGTCTCCTACTCCCTCTTCATCCTGAACAGAACCTCATTACGAAAAGCGAAAGAGCCTCAAGACATTCCTCTTCTCCTCTTCCTTCGCTCCCTCTCTCCCCTGCAAATCGTAAAATAGCTTGTCTGAAGAGCAGGGCCCTTATGCATCCTCGGCGCCCTGACCTCCCACTTTCTTCATCTCAGCTGCTGTACATCCTCTGCACTTTCTCCTGCTCACCCTCCCCTTGGAGGTTGCAATTACCCTTTCTTCATAGCACTTCACCTGCTGCTCACCATGAGCACCACAGCACCTCTCCCATACCACTCTCTTTGAACTTGCACATTCTGAACATTCGCAAGGCATAGTAGCTTTGTCTTCCCCTCCCCACTATCTTCTTTGGTTTATTTATTTATTTAATTAATTATTATTGTTGTACTTACATTTTGTTTCATCCCCTGTCCCGTCCCTATTGCGCTGTGGGTGTTTTGAAACAGTATTTGCTTCCTCTATAAGCGCCTAACAAGTGAACAATGATAAATGAATAAATCGTGTTTCATGTTGGGGTAAAAAATTGTTATGCAGGAATAACAAGACATTGAACCTCATTACGACTCTGCCAGTCCAGAAAGAACGGAGGTGGTAAAACCGCTGCCACCGTTCGTTCCTGACCAGCTGATACAGAGTCCTGCAGGCGGGAGATGTCACTCCCACCAGGTCAGACCTGGTGGGAGTAACGCCACCCCCCTGCAGGTGCAAATGGAAACACCGGCTCCGTCATAGACGGAACCGGTGTTTCCATTGTCCCCATCCCCATGGAGTCCTATGGGACTCCATGGGAATGGGGACTTACAGAATTCTGCCTCCGGAATTCCCGAGTCACCGGGGTTGTAATGCCCCAGTGTTTCCGGGAATCACAGAAGCGGAATCGTAATACGGGTCCGGTGGTAGCCTGGTGGTTTTTCCGGCACGGTTACCGCCAGATTCGTAATGAGGCCCATTGTATTGTTCTGTAAAGTGACATTTGGGATAAGAATATCTGGACAATTTAACAAACATTTTACAAAAATTAAAACACTGTGTAGTATGATCTTCACATTTTTATAGAGAGACATTTATAAAAAAAAATAGGTATAGGATATACCCCAGAATTCGTGGGGTTCATGGAACACTTTTGGGTTGGTTGAGCCAATGTAAAAGAAAGACATAGCCAGTGTGAGTAAACAGGTTAGGAGAGGTGCAGTTGAAGGATTTGGGAGAGTTGAGTCAGATGAAGATTGTTGCAACAGGATTCAATATGTGGGTGTGGGAATGGGAAGTGGACCAGGAGATGAGGCTAGAGAATCTGAGAAGAGTGACACACGGGTAGGATAGAATATGATAGCTGCTGATTGGGATAGGGAGTATAAGTAGAGATGAGTGGTCAATGATTTGGTGCAGCGAGTGTCAGAAGTAACAGTGTGTGATTAGTTGAGAGAGAGTTTACATGTGGAGGGGAGTATGTGTGTGGAAATTCAGTGGCGGTGATGGTCCCTGCAGAGAAGGATCAAAAAGGTGAGTGAGGGAAGGAGGAGATGGGTGTGGGTAGAGGTCAGCATGTCTCAGTGGTGGAGAGCAGAGTGAAGTTGCATCAGGAAGGTTTGCTGGCAAAGAAATATGGAGAAGTGGTCAGGCAGGTGAGGGAAGGGTGGACACTAGGGTTAGATGCTTTGGTCCAGAGAAAGGGAAGTTGGTCCATGTAAGTTAAAAGTCGGTTTATTTTGAACTATGGCTGACTAAGCCTGGGTTGCAGAGGGACAATACAAAAGCTGAAATTTGGCAGTAAGGGAGAAGCAGGTGTCTCAATATAAGGTAGATCAAATTGGTAGGTCTCAGGTAAGACCAGTGTGAAGAGAAGTGGGTAAGGTGTCCCGGTGCTGGAATCAGGTTGATAGACATTTTTTGACATTGAGGAGCAGTTACGAAATCAGATGAGAAGGGATTCTTTATGGGCTGAGATATGGAATATGCATGGGTGGATAGGTAGGAGACAACCACAGAGGTGGAAGGGGATAGCAGGTTGTGTGGGCAAGGAGGTGTGAGTTGACCGGAGGGAGATGGATTGCTAGGAATGGTTAGGGGGGCAGGGTCAGGTAACTTCAAACAAGGGTTAAAGGCAAGAAAGGTCACTATGTGCTGTAAGTGGTCACTAAAGAGGGTTAAGTGTGGATGGGAAGGGCCAGGATGCGCCAGTAAATAGAATGAACTGTCTGGTGGGCAGACTGGTGGGACTGAACAGTAGTTGAGTGTGAGATCCATGAGTGAGGCAAAGATTGTGTTTGAGGATAAATGGATATGGTAATAGACATGGTTTGTGGGGCGTGGGGAGTGTTGCCAGATAGATGTGATAAAGGTAGGCCGATGTGGTCAGAAGAGAACAATGGTGGATAGTGTGTGCTGGGGCAAAGAGGGAGCTAGTAAGTTTGTGTGGGGCTCATCTGGGGAAAGAGGCTTGAGGATTTCTTTGCATGGTAGAATGATTTGTGAAGGTATGGGAGGTGGTGGGAAGGGAGGAGGATCAGGAAGAGGATGGACAAAGGTAGATCCTAGTTGGATGATTAGGTATTGTGTACATAGTAGGCTGGATGAGGGAATGGCTGATTAAGATGCTAGGTGATACAGCACTAGTGTTGGAGCATGGCTGTATTTTCAAGGTTTGAGCTGGACAATCAAAGTTATGGGTAGCAGAAGGGTGTGTGTGGGTAGGACAGATTGGAGCAAATCTGGTGAGTGATTGAGTCTGTGTCTGGATTCTGTAGAGGATTTTGGGCTTTAACGTTGGAGCAGCAAATAGAAGATAGAGAAATAGATTAATGGCTGGAAATTGGGTGTAAAGCAAGACTGGTAAAGAGGGTATGAATATAGGAAGCAGAAAACCTGAAGTAGGTAATAAACAGGGAAGATCTGGGTGTTTGTGGAATTTTTGATAAGTATTTGGGAGGGAGCATCAGTTGGGAGGATTGGATGCAGGTGTGAGGTAAAAGGGCACTGAAGTTTAAATCTACTTCGTAATGGGCCGGTTAGGAATTATGATGGCGTTAGTGGCCTTGTGCTGGTAGCCAGGAGAATATGGTAGTTGTCTTTTAGTGTGCATGGCCTGATGGGCAGGGCTTTGTAAAAATACAGCATGCTAAGCCATGATCCTCAAAAAGCTTGTCACTGGTCCACCGTACCACAACTGTCTCAAATGCATGAAATGCAATGTTGTTCACCACCCCTTGCTCTGACTGATTCCATAATTTCTTTGTCCCCAAATCCAGATGGAGTCTCACTCTAATAAGGTATAACATGGGAGTCTGAGGACAAATAATGGGGAGGGCACACACACATTCTCTCTCACACACATACACAGACTGTTACTGTGCAGCTCAGTGTAACCCTTCACTTGATAAGAAAATACTTTTCCCCAGTCATGCATTCATTTTCAGCAACAGACATAATCCATCATAGACCAAACTTGAACCCCTCCAACCATTGCAACCTGCAGTACTATTCTGCGGTCACATGCTGTTTGGGGATAGACTGCGATGCACATGTAGGGCCTGATTAATAGAAATGTGCGCAGAAATCCTGAAAGGGTTGCATACCACGAAGGACACTGCTTGAGCCTGAGCGAATAAGTAAATCCGACCGCTCTGTGTATTCATGGATCCAAATGCACAATTCTTGTTGACACGCAAAGGGAAGGGATATGCGCGAGGAACGCCCACAACACGTCCCCACGCAAACCAAAAACCAAGCCATACCCCATCCTAAGCGCAAACCTCTGCAGTCTCCCCTAATCCACCATCCAGCACCACTGCGAAAACACGTGGGCTCCCTCATAAGCAGGCGGCACCCCTTCGAAAATGCAAGATCTTCCTCTTAGGTCGAGGCTGCACCCCCCACCAAAAACGGACAGGCTCCCACGTAAATTAAGGCAGTACCCCTGCGACAAACCAAGATCTTCTTCGTAATTCGAGGCTGCACCCACAACGAAAACGCACAGGCTACATCGTAAGCTAATGCGTCACCCCTGTGAAAATGCGAGAGCCTCTTCGTAAATCGAGGTTGCACCCCAACGAAAATGCACAGGCTCCCTTATATGCTATGGTGACACCCCTGTGAAAATGCAAGAGCTTCCTCGTAATTTGAGGCTGCTCCTCCAGTGAAAACGGGTGGGCTACCTTGTAAGCTAAGGCGACACCCCAGGGAAACTGCTAGTCCACCCCCCTGCACCCTAGGCACCTAATTTACTGGCATATACCCCTATTGCACATCAACCTCTCAAGTCCAGACACCACCCACCAGACCCCTCACCTCCGGCACTACCCAGGCAACCCCCTCAAGTCCAGACACACCCATCAGCCACTTCACCTCCGACACTACCCCAGGCAGACCCCTGACCATCTTCCACAGATGCGATACAATGTATGGCTATGACTCACCTGAACCTTTGTGGTCTGCCTCCAGCATGAAGCACACACCCAACATGTCCACCATCACCACGACCAACAGAAAGCACTGAAGACCAATCGTGGACGGGAGCATCTGCTGTCACTCCCTGGCAGACCGGAATCTGCAGCACCCCAGTCAGACAGCACTATATTGCACCAATTACACCGTGGCCACCCAATCAACATGTGACAAGTGGCATGTGCATGTTGCCCATGGGTAATTGCAATGGCATCAAAGCACAACAACTGAATGTGTGCCAAGGACAGAAGTAAACCTATTCATATATCGGCCCGATCCACAAGTAATGACCAGATGAATCACAGCCTGAGCACAAGTGACCTTGGTGGAAGTGGTGGCAAAGTCCCTGTCAGGGACCACAACATGACAGGCACG
The DNA here is from genome assembly GCF_040938575.1 of Ambystoma mexicanum. Lineage (NCBI taxonomy): Eukaryota > Metazoa > Chordata > Amphibia > Caudata > Ambystomatidae > Ambystoma > Ambystoma mexicanum. Next base: position 702,691,098 of record NC_090926.1, on the reverse strand, counting down.
TGCATGGGTGATGGGTGGGCAGTCAGAGAGTGCATGACTCACTGAGGCAGGAAATGTGTGCTGGCACACAGGAAGAGCAAACATGGGTCACACATGCATTCCAGTTGCAGAGGTGGAGCAAGACATGAGAGCAGGCAGTGTGTGACTGCACATACTGGTGGGCGTGTGCACATGAAATGTGATTGACACAGTAATGACAAACAAATGTGCAAGTAACGTGACCAGGGCACCCCTCTACAGTGAGCCCACTGCATCAACCACAATACGAAATACACAATACAGTGAATACAGCGTGGGCCCATGTACAGTCCCAAGCATGTGCAAAGGGGACACATGAACAACATTGGACCTGAAATGTAAACAAGGTGAAACTGTGTAAACACACCGGAAAAGGTGGCATCACATCCACAATCTGAGTAAACCAATTAAAACTAAACACATTAACATATCACGGTAGCCATACCTGGATGTACATCATCTCACACATGCCACAACCCTACACCCCAATCACACTGATGCCAAACACACACAGTGATGATGCACATGTAAATGCAAATGGAAACATACTGCCACATTTGTCTGATGGACCCACCCCCACATGTCAGGCACATTTGTATCCCTCTACCCGCAACCATTACAGCAACAACAACACACACACAGGCCTACCACAAGACACATGACTTGCAATTTAGAGATTCACTGACTGAAATGTGAACTAAGTTGCAGACAGACAAAAGAACAGCTTGAAGCGTGGAATGGAACCATATAAAAGATGTATTAAACAAAGCTTTGTGCAAGCAAAACTTGAAAAGATGGTCCAAGCAGTCCGGGGCAAAAGATGACATTTTAAAACACCTTTACACCTAAATAACTATATACAAAGGCAGCGGGATAGTCTTCTTTGCCAATCTCACCCATGATGTCTACCAGGGCTGAGTCACACACCACGGCCTCCTCCATCAGGTGGGCTTCTGTTGATTCCTGGAGGGCTTGCAGGGTGGACACCATCTATACTTCGGCATCCCGTGACTTCATGCAAGTGGTCTCCAGGATGGCATTCCGCCTCCTCGCCCAATGCAGCACAACCTCAGCCCTGGCCACTATCACCCTTGCTTCCCGTGCCTGCTGCCTCTCTGCCACAAGTTGCCTCTCCTAGTTCCGTGCAACACAGAAGACATGTTTGTAGCACTCCCACATGATCATCCTCCCTCAAACTTTCCACCTGAATCCTTGAGGTGGTCTGCCCTGCAACATAACACTTCCTCCTCCTCGTTGCCACCTGCTGGTGCTGTGCCAGTGCACGTTCACTTGGCACGCCATCCACCCTGATGATGATTGTCAGGGGTATATGGCACCTGCACTGCTCCCCAGTGCCTGCTCTCCTTCCATTGCCTGTGCCCCTTCAGTGCCTGGGTCGGCACTGTGACCACCTCAACTGCCGTACCTGTGACTCCCACCTCAGGCAGGGATTTAAGCTCCACCAGACGGAGCGTTGGGGGTGGGACAAGTTCACTTGGGGCCCTGCTAGTATGTGGGGAGGAAGGCATCCCAGAGTACGACTGGTGCACAGAGGAGGAAGCCGAGCAGGTGGTTGCAGCAGTGAACAGCCCACAGAGTCCAGCAGGGAACATGCCTGGTGCCACAACGCGGTACAGCTCATTATGATGATGGGCAAGCTGACTATGAGTTGCTTGCCCATCATCACGAATGACTGCAGCCCTCCTCGTAAGCCCAGCCAGCAGGGGCAGCGCCTGATCCCAAATGGACACATCAGCCGGCAACAGGATGCTGGTCTGGGTCAAGGCATCCTGGCAGGCACACAGTCCTGCATCTGATGGCCTAGGGACAGGATTTTGCACAGTCACCTCCACTGTCAACTGCACAGCCTCATGCCCCTGGACAGGATTGCAGAACGCACTTCCATGTTCTACATGTTCTGCCCCCAATTTTGGTTGCTGCATAGGCCCGGCCCACACTCTGCTTGGAGTCTCCACTCGCAGAGATGTCCTGAGCCAGCGCAAACTCCACGCAAGTCCAGGAAAAGTACTGCAGATTTGAATATAGTGTGTGCACTGCTATTTATCTGTGTAAACAGACAATGCTCTACTAACAACTCATAACTATGCAGTGGTGCACTGAGACATACTACATGGCTATGGGCTATACCAAACACAAACGATTGCTTTAAAAATGCCAAGTAGCAAAATAAAACCACATATCATAGCATGAAGACGTGTTCTCCCTAACTCATACACTATTTTCCAATCTTCTATTGCAATGTAACTTAAAGGTTTCATCAACAATGTTTTCATTCCTGGACCGGTGCATCTGCTATCTATCTATCTATCTATCTATCTATCTATCTATCTATCTATCTATCTATCTATCTATCTATCTATCTATCTAGCGCTCACAAAGACAGAAAAAACACAAAACATAAAGTGGCAAGCGTTCGAATAGTGTCTCAGTAGCAACCGGAAGGAAGTGGTATTTACTAGAACGTCCCTCATATATTCAACCAGAAACTATTCATTTTCATATATGCCTTGATAGTGCCCAACATTATTTCTGTCTATGTTTCAATACTTATATTCTCTCATGGGCTCTCTTCCTTTTATTATTTGTGGTAAAGGGAAGATTTGCTTCCAGCTTTTTACTCGAAATAAAAGCAGCGCATTAAATGCAGTTTTTTATCGCAAAGTCAAACTCGTAATGAGGCCCAGTTATACGAGAAGCTACTTCAATAAATATACAAGCATGATCCAAGGCCTATCACGAGGCTTTGCTGGATAAAGAGGCAATGGCGAAGAGAAATTCTAAAATGAGAGAATTATCTTTTCTGAAGAATTAATTCTGTTAGCAGAATCGAAATGATTCAGCAAGATTGTTACGTTGTGTTTGCCAAAAATGTTGAAGTCACCTGTTTACTAATCTTGCAGACTTTCGAAATTTCTCGATCATTCTTTTTCCGTGCATAAATCTTGTAGCGGTTTAAAAACACTGCACATAAATAAACTAATTTATGTTGGGGCTCGACATTCAAATTAATATTTTCTACATCTCATCTGTATCAAATGAAGGAATAAATCTATGTGAGCCATTGTGCATCACCTCATAAAATGTCTGCAAAAATCATGAACACATTCTTTGCATTTAGGAATAGCTTCTGCACATATGTTAAAGTAATGAGATGATGAAAGGACTGAAGATCAGATGAGGTTTTTGTAGAACAACATCACCCTCAGTCTCTGTCAGTAGTCAGAGTACTGTATTTTTTTCATGTTTTGATTTCAGTTCATAAGGCCATCCACTTTCCAAAAGGAAATCTTGGGCCCGATGCAGAAAAAATATTGTTCACCATGTGTATTAAGGGATTTAAATATGCATTATTAGCTGTCGCTGAAGTAATAACAAGCTGCGCAAGGAATGTCCACAACACGCCCACAAGCACAGCAAAAAGCAAGCAAAAGGCTAACACAGTGCAAGCCTCTATGCCACCCATGGCACCAATCCAGTACCCCTGTGACAAAGCGCGTCTCACCTCGCAAGCCCAGGCTGCACCCCAGCGAAATAGAGCGCTCACCTCGCAAGCTCAGGCTGCACCCCAGTGAAATCTCTTGCCCTCCCTTGCAAGGCCAGGCAGCACCCCAGTGAAATTGTGCACCTCAACTTCCAAGCCCAGGCTGCACCCCAAAAGAAATTCATGGCCTCCCACGCAACGCCAGGCTGCACCACAGAAATAAGGTGGGTCCACCTCGTAAGTGGAGGCTACACCCATTACCAAAATTTGAGTCCCCGCTACCCCCTTGGCACCCATCCTGGCCGCATACTGCTGCACATCAACCACTGTCGGACAGACACCACTCCCCAGCCACCCACACCTGTGACACCCCCCAGGCAGCCCCCTCCATACTGGACAACACCCACCAGCCCCCGTTAACTGTGACACCCCCCAGGCAGCCCCCTCCAGACTGGACAACACCCAACAGCTCCCCTCACCTGTGATACCCCCCAAGCAGTCCCCTCCAAACTGGACAACACACAACAGCCTCCTCCAGGCTGTACACCACCCCCAGCCCCCCCTCTCCTGTGACACCACCCCAGGCAGCTCCCTCCAGACTGGACAACACCCACCAGTCCCCATCACCTGTGACAACCCCCAGGCAGCCCCCTCCAGACTGGACAACACCTACCATCCACCCTAATCTGTGACACCCCCCAGGCAGCCCCCGCCAGACTGGACACCACCCACCAGCCCCCTTACCTATGACACCCCCCAGGCAGCCCTTTCCAGACTGGACACTAACCCCAGACCTCCTCACCTGTGACACCCCCACAGGCAGCCCCCTCCAGACTGGAAAACACACAACAGCCCCCCTCCAGACTGTGCACCACCTCCCAAGTCCCCTCACATTTGACACCCCCCCAGACAGGCCCCTCCAGACTGGACAACACCGAACAGCCCCCCACACCTGTGACACCCCCAGGCAGCCCCCTCCAGACTGGACAACACCCAACAGCCCCCTCACCTGTTGCACCCCTCCAGGCATCTCCCTGACAGTCTCCCACAATACCGGTTGTTAAGGATTTCAATCAGGCAATACACCCAGGTCTCAGCCTAGCATGAAATGCACAAATGAAATACTTATTCAATGGTGGTCATTCCGAGGTTGGAGTAAAGGGAAAAACGATGCCGATAAAGGATTACCGGCATCGCTTACCGCTACGGGCCATTCCGACCGGTCAGACCGCTATTTACGGCACCGTAATCTACGATGCTGCAAATACCGCTCTTGGGTCGCGCGCGCACCCCACCATGCCGAAATTGGCAGCATGGCGTAAACCGGACCTGATCACAAGTATGGAGCACACATAAATAACGGCCTCATTAAGGCCGTACAGTCACTTACCGGCATGGAGTACACACAGGCATCTCAGAGAAGGAGTAAAGAACCCTGAGCAGTGGTCCACAGAGCCACAGGTGCACACAATCAGCACAGGTGGAGGCAATGGAGTGTGCCACAGCACCAAAGGACCACACCCACACACCACACCTCCTCCCACACCAAGAAAAGACCAATAGTGGTAGCAGCACATGAGGCAGGAGGCCCTGCCAGCAAGGTCACAACCACTAGAACTACACCAAAAACACCAGGCCTCCCAACTGAGGAGACACAGGGGGAGAAGGAGGGGGAGACAGGCCCAGCATGCAGCACCAGTGCAGCCTCTGCCACCACCCCAGCAGCCCCCATTTCCAGGCAGCAGGTCCTGTACCTCAAGGAAACCCCTGAGCAGACACACACCCCCTACCCTCTAGAATGTGACAGCCTCACCACCATAATTTGGTGGCTAAATTACTAGATAAGTGAGCGGCATACAAATACACACCACTCTCCTGGCACATTTGAAGGTGGTGCCTGTGCCCCACACCCATGCCACAGGCACCTATCAGCACACAGTTGGACCCATGCATGGCATGTCACAACCGTCCAGTACATGGACGCAGAACGAAGAGCTGGAGCACCTCCTCAGGCACACAAGGGGCTACAAATACCTACCAAGGACTACCCAGTAGATATACGACACAAAAGGTGGCCCCCATGCATTGGCAGGCATGCCAAATGACATGGGTGCCCCTGACAGCACCCACATGGATTAGGTTGACCTGCATGGCACGCATGTGGCGGATCACAACCGCAAGCAATACCATTCCCCCAACGTGCAGACGGAAAGCAAGGCACGCAAGAACAGTTCCCCTACATGACAGTCCAGACACTTACCAAAATTGGCTACACATGCAGGTGTTGGCGGCTGTCCCTTAACACCATGGTACTGGACCCCTGTCAGAAACCCACAGACCAGGCCCAGGGAGTCCTATTATAATGGCCATACCCGTGCATGCGTGGAGATGAAGCAGCAACCTGGCTTGCATAAGGCACATCTGAGTTGCCAAAGCTCGACTGGTGGGGGACCCATCTACTACAATGTGCTGTCCAAGACCCCCATGTCATGTGTACAGCTCAACAAATTGTGCATCCCTTGGAATGTGGCTCTGTCCCCTGACATGGGGCTGCTAGTACCAGATGAAGATTGAGTGAAGGAGGAGGAGGAAGGGGCAAGACAGAATCATGGAGGCGGTGCATGGGAGGGACATGTCGTGTGGCTTACAACGTTTGGATATAATAACCAAAACACAAGACAGCAGAGGCCGGCATTATATGGGCACACAGGGCCCTGGGTGTGTGTATACTTCTAGACCATGCACTGTCAGACGTCATGATACACATGCTGAATGATGAATGTCCACACAAGTTAAACTTTGCAACTCCAAAGGTGTATTTAAATTTTGAATGGATGAGTGTAACCAATCCCTCCACCCGCCCAACCATCTCCCCCCAACTCCACAACAAACCCTCATCCTCCCTCCCACCTCCCCCCAACTCCACAACAAACCCTCACCCCCTTTCCTCCTGCCCCCCAACTCCACAACAGTACTCCAATGTAGTACATTAAGGCCACATGTGGCAGCAATGACGATTAATGCATGTCCCGGCGCCGCATGGAACGCAGAGTGCGTCGCGGAGGAGTTGCCGGTGTGTCACGACTGGATGTGGCCGAGTCCTCCTGCTGATGCTGCGGATTGGAATGTGCAGCCTCAAGGGCATCAGCTATGCGTCCTAGGACGTCACACAACCTGTTAGTGCTCTCAGTGACTGCCTGACGCATTTCCCGGAGTTCATTTAGCCATTGCACCCTGGTCTGGCGGTTGTCCTCCATGAACACAGTGATGAGGTCAGTCAGCTGAGTTGCACGACGTGCATCAGATGATGGGTGTTCATCACTGCAGTGACTTGGCCCTACGTGCTCTGGCATGGACTGGACTGGTGAACTTGGGCCACGATCATCGTATCCTTGTGTGTCTGTTGGAGCAGTACGGCCAGGTGTTTCAGGATCCCCAGAGTCACTGCATGATGCCAGGGGGACATTGCTGGGCTCCGGGGTGTGGACTGTGGGATAAAACTCCTCCTCGGACGCCCCACAGATGGATGAAGGGCTGTCCACATTCTCCTCGGGGCCCGTAGCTGCAACCTCCCCAGCAATACTGGACTCTGCCGACATAGGGGTGGCCATTGTGGCAGGCGCAGATGCTGGGAGGGATTGGGGTGGTGCAGCCTCCACTGACATTTCAGGAGCCGGGGTTGGTGTTTTTTTCGGTGCTGGAATGCGCGGACCTTGCCACTGCCCATGGAGGTGGTTGGACGGCTTGTCTGTGGCTCACCGCTGTCATGATCAGTGCCTGTGGGGGTAGAAGAGAGGGCCAACATGAGTGATTGTATGATGTCCTAATAGCATACATGGCTGCATTCACATTTCAGTCATTTGGGGTTTGTGGACTTTTGGGTGTAGCAACAGCAGTGGTACATGTGCATGAGTATGATATGTACGCAGGTTTTGGAGTGACTCATCCTGGCCGGGTAATGTGCTGTCTGGCTGGCACACTGCCAAACCTGCTGCACAGTGTGCATGATGGGATGTGCAAGTTAGTGCACTATGGTTGAAGTGCGTTATGTACTTGCACTTGGACCTTGATTGCATGGCAGTTGGCTCTGCATTAGTTGGATGTGGGGAAGGCAACATGAAAAGGTGCCTTTGATGGCCATTGGGGGAGTATACATCATGCAATTGCCATTGGCAGTGTTGACTTTGGACACTCACCTCCTTCGGCAGACGACGTTGCCCCACACTCCATCTCGCCGACGCCCTCAATCGATTCCGTCCCGATCAATGCCGCACATGTCTCCTCCCATGGCTCAAGTCTCACTGGGGAACTTGGGCCCCCTCCAGTCTGCATTGCCTGACTCCAGTTGGCGGAGAGGAGGCCCCGCACCCGCAATTCATCCCACCACTTGCGGCAGTCCCTGGGGGTGCGGGGGGTGGTGCCTACTGCGCTCACCCTCTGGGCGATTTGTGCCCAGATTTTTTTTTGCGGATTACTGACTCTCTCCGCATGTCGGGGCTGAACACAACATCAGCATGCTCTGCCAGGTAGTCCACCATGGCCTGCAGCTCTTCAGGGCTGAATCTCTTCTTGCGGAGCCGGTCCGCAGACTTCTTTGGGGCTTTTGGCATAGTTCCTGGTTGTGTGGTCCTTTCCCCGACTTTGGATTGCTCCCAAGGGTGCTGCCTGATGAGGATGGCAATGGATTGTGTTTTTAAAGATGGCCGCCGCGCTCCTTCCCGTTCTTGTGCGATGACGAATTTTCCGGTTCCGTTGTTTTGCGGTGACCATAATTTATTTACAGACGCTGCTGCTTCCAAGGCGGTGTTGTTATGCACATGTTGCAGCATGCCGGTAGGGGGTTTTGCGGGTCATTTAGCGGCATGCCGCTATGTACTTTTCCGGCATGGTGAAAAGCGCGTGTCCGCGAGGTCGGAATGGGCCGCAATTAGCGGTCTGACACTAGGCCGGTGTCGTACTTTCCGCCATGCCGGAAAGTACCTGTACTTACCTCCTGGCTCGGAATGAGGGCCATTGTGTCCATAGGTTCAATATTCTGACTGATATACCACTCATATCACACCCCTTCTCAAAATACCCCCAGGTCACAATGGACCAGGAATCAGGCTGGTTGGTAAAGGTAATATATATTTATTTATTTAAAATTCAAATCAAACACGTTTTAATATATGGGGCAGCAATCACCAATGGGGTGACAATACAAATAAGAAAGTAGGTAAGGCAGTTAAATTCACTTATAGCAACACAGAATATAAATAATCAGAGAAAAGAACAGTTTAGGCTTGTTGGAAAGATAGCGCTTGAGTTAAGATTTCCCCCTGCAAATTTCTCAACTTGCAAATAAGCAATTCTACACAGATGTAAGGGAGCAGCAGGTATTCAGGAATAAAGAACAGTGTACAGGGGTTGAATACAATCTTCCCTCACCAAACAAGAGAGAACATTTTTTGGAAGTCTCACACTTTTAAAATGACATTCGAAAATGTCTGAGCAAAACAATGAAAAGTGTGTGAAAAGTACTTAAATTGATATACATCTCTGTGGAAGCAAAACTGAAAAGATGCTAACAATCATAAGCTTTAGGATGAGCAACAGTACACACTTTGAATCGTTATGGAAGTTTGGAAATAATAGGAATTGAAAATCACATGTGTAAAACTTTTGCAGAAATGCAAATTCCCACCTAAAATTCACTAAACAGTTTTTAAGAAAAACGGATCAAATACACTGTTTTTGGATGCGGTTTTTGGGTTGGAATGTAGCTAAAGGTTAAATTGAGAAAGTTTTGCAAGTTTGAATGAGAGGTGTTTTTAGATAAATAGAACAGAGAAAAGCAGATAATCGGTTTTAAAATGACAGGTTTGCTTTTACTTAAACTAGATTAATGGCTAAGAAAAAGAGAATCTCCACAGTAACTCAGCCGCTTGTAACCCTTAACATGGTGGATACCCCGTTTTCTTTATGGGAATTATTTTATTTAATCCAAATCACTAATGGCTTATGGTCTAATAAAATAACAATAAAGATAATATTGCTAACATTCTGAATCACAGACAGAGTTGCAAAAATGATTCTGACAATATTATAGGTTCTTAATTTAAAGATGGGATAGGTTACAGATTGGGATAGGACAATGTAAGGCAATATATGCTATGGTTTACTATGATTCCTATTGATACTTTCGGTCCACTTTAATTTAAGATTCTGTACTGTCAAGGGCTCTGGTCCTCACGGATCAGGTCTAAGGACAGCAGGTCACTTCTGGTTGAACTAGGTCAGCTGGGCGGTTCTGGTCACCTGGACTGGCAACACAGACTGGACTGGACTCTGCTGGTTAATGTAGACCGGAGATCAGTGGGATGGCGAGTTTGGAGCAGGCAAGCATTTAGTGGTAGCAAGTCAAACTGGATCAAATTTCTTCCCTTAGGTTTTGGGATGGTTTCAGGATTTGGGCGTAGCTGAAAAGAATTCAGCAATGCTGAGGCCTTGGCTTTGCAAAGAAATCTGGAATCAGGAACAAGATGGAGAATTCAGGAAAAAGGGCACCATGCAGAAATCAGGATAGAGTCAGGAATCAGTGTCTCTCTGTCTTGTGAGGTTCCCTTATTTAGCATGCCAAATGATATCACTCAGTTTATGGTAGGGGCAGACTTACAACCCACACCCACAAGGCTACGATTGGGCAAGTGCACAGTTCCTACCTTGCTCTTAGCTGTTTGGATGACAGAAAGCGTTGTCATGTTTTATGCCCGCTAAGAAAATTGGATACATAAATTACATATTTTGTGGGTCACATTTACATCCAACTCCCAGGTCGGTGGGACATGGCTTTGCCTTTTTGGTAAATTTTGTCAATTTTAATCATAAAAGGTTTGACCAAACATTTCCTAATTCGGTAAGTATATGTGCATTCACCCCTAGAACATGGGTACACAATATTAGATTTACAACATTAATAGTTTCTGCGCAATTGGTCATTCTTCACAACTTCGCAGTGAGAAATTCTACCAAGTCTTCAAATGGCTAGCACCTCAAAACCTTCCTCTTTGCCTCCGCTTTCTCTCCCCCTCTCCCCTGCTAAAATCACTGAACCTGCACTAAATCTGTAACTGGCCCAGTCACTGATCTCGGTCCTTGGCCCAGCCCACTCTCTTCCCTGCACTGCCTCCCTGGCAACCCCTGCACTGCGGGACTGTCTTTGTATCCCTAGAGCCCCTCCTCCCAGCACTTACCTTTCACTTGCCACTAGCTGGCCTTTATTATTTATCTTGTATTCTACTAACCCTGTACTGCACTTTCCCTTCTACCCTTGCACTTGCACAATCTGAATGACACTTGGCCTAGTAGGATCGTTGTCTGTCCCCCCTTGTTCCCCACCCCCCTCACCTCATCGAGCCTTGAAACACTTTTGTATAGGCGCGTTACAAATACCATATCATATCATATCATATCATAAATTCTGATTTATATGTATGTACTTTTCACTCTTTTTCTTATTCTTGCCGCCAAGTTAAATGTCTTGAAGTTCAGTGGCAAAATAAGCATTTTAAATCCAAAAATCACATGTCGGTTATTTTGTTTCTTTCTTCACAAATGTGAGCAAATGGCAAGTCTTTTGAAGTTGAATAAGGGGCCTCTTTCTGGAGAGTGAAGCTTCCTGCCCCTCCCCTGGAAGGATGAGTGTTCAAGCCTGCTATTGTCTTTGCCTGGGGCTCAAACGAATGTCTAATGAAGCCCACTGTTATGAGTATGCAAGTCCTCCCTACATCAAGTAGCCTTTCCTGCCAGCAGTGAAGTGTCAACCTTTCCCAGGCTAAGAACTGTCGGAGCAGAATTGTTTTTATTTTTTTTCAGAAGTTAATTAACTCAAGACTGGGTTTAACTTTAAGTTTCACCAGATCTTTCATTTAAACATATAAAATGAACACAGTTTATAGGTAGATTTTAGCAATCCGTATACATTATTAAAGAATTAAGCCTTTAAACAAAAACATTCTTTCACAACAGGCAATTTTGCACTTCATTCATGAAAAAGCACAGTTCTATACATCTGATTTTCCTCTGCAGCACATACACATTTTAGTCAGCATTAGTTCTTCCCTTGAGTGCTGGGATTGTTTGCAGACTGGATGCATGCCTTTGTTTAGAGTTTCTCTTGCACAGCTGATTCTGTTACTTGTTTCAAAGTTTAGCCACATTTTCCTGGTGGAAAATGAAAATAAGGGTTCCTGGGTGGCTTTTTCATTAGATACCTTTTACAGACCTGTCAGTCAATGAGGCCCAGTTCCTCTGAGCCACACTGGATGATCCTGGGAATTGCAGTAACCTTTTAATTTCAATGATTCAATGGAAATGAATGGATCTAGTGACAAAACAGCACTTTTTAAGGTTGCAAAGCTAACCTTTGAAAAGGCATTTTTGGTTTTCAGCACAATTCTGCTGGTTTGTCCATGTTCAATGTGGCAGAGCCCACTGGGATGCTCCTGCAGTGAGAACTCTGTTTTCACCCCCCCCCCCTCGACTGCTTGTGGTAGGGTGTGCAGCCTTTTTCTGGTTGTGACCCAAACGCAGTTTCAAGATTTTGGCATGCACAGGAGTCAGCACATCCATTTTTGGCTGTTTCTTTCACTATTTCAGTAAAGTCATGCAGTGAGCACATTGGAATGGGTCAAAATATCCCACACAGTGCAATAGATGTCTGCAGCTCACCTGAATCTCCGTGGTCTAACACCACCATGAAGTGAAACACCAACATGTACACCACAAATATGACCAACTGGAAGCACTGAAGGTCCATCCATCAGTGGAGCATCTGTTCACATACCTTTCCAGGCCTCAATCATCCCCCCATATACCTGTGACAAGTGAATGCAAATCCATGTGCATGGTGTCCATCTCAAATTGGCAAGGCATTAACGCACAGTAACTGAATGTGTACCCACAACAGATGCAAACCTATCAAAAGATGTTGTAAAATCCTAAAACAAAGTCCAGGCATGTCACAGCCTGAGCATCAGTGACCTGGGTGGAATGGGTGGCAAAATACCAGCCCATGCATGGGTGTTGGTAGTGCAGCCAGAGAGAGCATGAGTCACAGAGACTTTGTGCTGCCACTTTGGAAGAGCAAGCATGGCCCACTACAGCATTCCAGTGGTAGAGGTTGAGCGACACATGAGAGAAGGTAGTCTGTGACTGCAAATGCTTGTGGGTGTGTCGGCACTACATGGGTTTTACACAGAAATGAAAAACAAACGTGCTATTAACGTGACCACGGAACCCCTCCACAGTGAGCCCACCTCCCTCCACCCCAACCAAACTTTTACCAAACATACAATGATGCTGCACAGGTAAAACTAAATGTAAACATACAGTGCAGACCCAGTCGTCTGAGGAACCCATCCCACATGTCAGGCCCATGTGCATCCTTCCATCCACAACCATACCAGCAACAACAACACACACGCATGCACGTCACAAGACACATGACTTGCAATGGAGAGATGCACTGGCTAAAAATAGAACTATCAAAGAGGCCGACAACCACATGAACTGCATGAAGTGTAGAATGTAACAAAAAGAACAATGCATTGTACATAAATATGTACAAAAATAAACATGCAATCAAGCTAAAAAAAAACCCAGGGGGGAATATAAAATAAAATGAATATCCTATTCCTAAACAACTATATACAATAAAAAATGGGAAGGAAAGTCTTCAAAGTCTGTGGAAAATAATAAATAAAAAAAGGAAACCTACACCAAAAGAATTATATGCAAATGTAGCAAGCTAGTCCTTCTCCTCTCCAATCTCGCTGAGCCTGTCCACCAGGGCTGAGTCCATCACCACGTCCTCACCCCTCAGTTAGGCCTCCATTGCTTCTTAGAGGGCTTGCACGTTCACCAGCATTTGTGTATCTATCACTTCGGCCTCCCTGCAAGTGGCCTCTAGGATGACAGCCTGCCTCCTTTCCCGACGCAGCACAATCTCAGCACTGGCCATCACAGCCCTGGTCTGCTCTCCATATCTTCGGAACATGGAAGAAATTCTGTCCCTCAGGTCCTCCTGCCACACACTTGACACCTGCTTCTTTTCAGTTGTCTGCCCTGAAAAAATAGCCTCCTCCTTGTTGGCACCTGCTGCCACAGTGCCCGGGGCCTGCTATGTGGGTACGCCCTCCAAGGTGATGATGATACCCAGGGACGTACTGCACCTGCACTACTTCTGGGTACCTACTGTCCCACCATTGCCGGTGACCCTGTTGGTGCCTGGGTAGGCACAGTGACCATCTCAGATGATGTGCCTTGGACTCCCAACTCGGGCACAGATGTTGGCTCCACCAGATGGGGCATTGTGGGTGGGACTGGTGCACAGGGGGCCCTGCCGGTATCTAGGCCCGAAGGCACCCTGGAGGATGACTGGCGCACAGAGAAGGAAGATGAGGGGGTGGTTGCAGCAGTGTACATCCCATGGAGGACAACACGGAACAGGCATGCTGCAAGACAGCTGATGAGGCCATACAGCTCACTGTGATGATGGGCACCCAGACTATGAGTAGCATGGACATCATCACAAATGACACCTGTCCACCTAATCAATCTAGAGCAGGGGTAGCACATAATCCCAGATGTACACATCACATGGTAAGGGGGTGTCAGTTTGGGTTGACAAATCAGCTGACACTGGGTGGTGGGTTTCGGTGGAGTCATGTCGCCAGGTGCACACTGCTGCAACTGATGTCCCTGGTACAGGACTGCAGAAGGCACATCCACCTCAACACCCCCACCCAACGCCATGGGCTGGGAAGCAACGGCCAACTCCTCCAAGTATGCTTCCGTCAACCTGGAGGACTCTGGGTCGTCTTCCACCATGAATGGCCCCTGTGTGCATCACCTGGCCACACTGCTGCAGATGAGCCCACTCCCGCCTTAACCGACTTACCCCCAGCAGTCATGCCCGATGTACCCGGCGCTGCCCAGCCACATCCCTCCCCAAAGAGGAACTGTCATGGGTGCGTGGCTGTGGCTTGTGCCTGTGCCTGGTGGAGGCATCCTTGAATCCATGCTCCACAGTATTGATTCCGCCCTCTTCATCCACTTCAACTGTGATATGATATGATGTGGTATTTATAACGCGCCTATACACAAGTGTTTCAAGGCGCATGCAAAAGGAGACACAGAACAGCAACATCAGTATACTTCACCAAATCCAGCATGGCATCAGCAACATTCACAGAAACATGACTTGTCAAGGAAACAACCATGTACCTCCACACCCACAAACATGGACATGCAATTCACATCCATTCAGGCACCTGCCTGGCCATCACTCCACACAATCAAATCAAACTACATGGCACTGCCACTATCAATCTATTGTGTATGCCACACACACACATGCATCAATTGCACATGCATATGTGAGCATGCCATAGCAACAAGCACATACATATGTGATGAACACACAAAAACTCAGAGGGCACAAGTAGTGCCATGACCAATCACATCAGAGTTCCGTGAACTGCAATATTTCAAAGTGACTAAGCCAGACATACAAATGCATGTGTTGCATCCAGGCGTGAGTGATGCACAGTCACACATTTCCAATTTGCGCACATACACATGTGCATCATGCATGCACATGACATGAGCAAGATAACCTCAACTGGCACACTTGCCATCCTGGAACGTCGCAGACACAAGTAACATTGCATGGTCTGCAAGACAGCACTACAAAACACAATGCAAGTAAGAGCACTTTTAAATTCAAAAGCTGACTCAATGCACACATGGAAAGCAATGCCTGGGCCATGCATGCAGACATTTGCCTCAGAAACATGCTTGCTGCAAGCCTAAGGGGGTCACTGCCAACCTGCTGCCACACGCACAACACACATGCACCATACAACAGAGTGCCACATAGCTACTCCCCAGTGGACTCCAGGCGTTCATGTAATTCACAGACCTGGGTGTGCAGCACCAGGTAAAACCTCTCCAGGATCCACATGTTGTTCCTCGAGATCTGGCACCTGCGCACACGGTGCCCTTCTGCGGTAGCTGCGGCCTGGATGAAGCGCAGGGCCTTTCTGTGGGTCCTGGATTTAAGATCCTTGCAGCATTTGGGCACAGTCTTGAAGGAGTGGACTGCCACCCCCTCTGTGTTGATGGCATCCATAATCCCATCCCAGATCTTCTGACGTCATTCATTGCCGCGTTGCCTTGCAGGGTTGAAGAGGGCATGATAATACTGCAGGACCTTTGCCACCAGAATGTCAAATTCAATGGCGCTGAAGTTGACAGCCTCTGCCTCGCTGCCGTGGGTTTGCCGCTCTGGACTGATGATGATGGTGCAGACATGGCAAACCCTAAGGCAGGTGTGGGTGGGCAAGGTGTTCGTGAAGCTGGTTTGTGGAGCGGTGATGGTGGAATGCACGGTGGGAGTCCAATGAAGCAGCTGAGGTGGTCACAGGACCAAATACAAGAGCATAGGTAATGGCTGGACAGCAGGCACTCCAAACACAGCGCAGGAGGGCAGCAAACATACACACTGTACAGGCAGCAACATATGGCTAGGTTGGAGGCATCACAGGGCAGTAGGAGGCAAGTGAAATGGCACAGAGGCAGGAGAATAGGTCTTCCGTGTCACTTTATGATGGCAGTCAGAAACTGAGTGTGCCTAAAAAATGAGAAAAGCCTGGACAAGTGAAATTAGAGGAAAGCACGTAACGTGACACGGGCTGCACACATGCGTTGACCATGCCATATTCGGGGATACATAATTATGTGTAGATGCATCTGTGAAGGTGCGTGCGAAGGGGCGGAGATGGACGGGTGTAATACTGTTGATTTTGGGGTGCTACGCAATCCGTTCACTTCAGCGACCGTACAAACTTCTTATTTTGGTGGGGGATTTGCCTTTGCCCATACAGAAGCATCTGGCCTAGCCCAAAAGGGTAAGGGACATGCGGGGAAGCAGCTCCCCAAGCCCAAAAGAGTGAGGGACGTGCTGGGGGAAGCAACTGCATCATCCCCAAGGGATAATGCCATGTCCCAGGTCACTTGTGGGCCCGCATCTGGACCCCAGCTTGGTCCCAGCCACACAGGGGTGGCAATAAAACCTTGTGGCAGGAAGGCAAAGCCTGCACAGCCAGAACAGGCTCAACCCCATGACACGGCACAGGTCACGGGCACATTGAGGAAGAAGAACTTCCATGATGAAGAACTCAAGATCCTCACGGACTATGTGGCCTTTCACCACTGTGACATGTACCACCAACCAGGGAGAACACATACACCTGCTCATTGTATGCTGCATTGGCAGCATGTCACAGATGAGTT
Source organism: Ambystoma mexicanum (assembly GCF_040938575.1). Taxonomy (NCBI): domain Eukaryota; kingdom Metazoa; phylum Chordata; class Amphibia; order Caudata; family Ambystomatidae; genus Ambystoma; species Ambystoma mexicanum. The sequence continues at coordinate 702,674,243 of NC_090926.1, read as the reverse complement.
CCATGCCTTAGGGTTTGAGGAGGGCACTGATGCACATGTAGTGAAGCGATGGAATGACCCCACCCGTCGCACAAAGTACAAGCTGGGTGTCATGCTAGCATCTGCTCTGGCAACTGGAGGGGGAGGTCACCGCAGGAGGAGTAGCTGACCGAGCATGAAGAGGCTATGAGCCAATTAATTCTACTGGAGCAGGTGCAAGTCGTGGGAGGCTGGAAAATTACAAGGACACGTCCGGTGAGTGACCAATATTGTGCATCCAGAGTACATAAAGTGAAGCATCACCAAGATGTATGATTGTGGTGCACATCTGGCTGCATTTGAATGACTGCGCCAGGTGAACCATGTTGTGGTCTACTTACTCTTGCCCAGTGTACACAAGAGTGGATACAAACCATGTCTTGCACATCAGTTGAACATGAGTGTGTGACAGTAGTCATCCCCCACTAGCACACCCCCACAACATCTGCAACATGATACCACAAACACTCTTGTTAGCTGCATCCTTGATGTCAGTGATTCTTCACTTCTAGACTTGTGATTGTCTCCGAAATATGAGTTGCACTTCATGCCCTGCAGGGTTTAGAATCTCTTTTCACACATGCACTTAGGTGTTTCATGCTCCATAGAACATACCAGATGACAACCAACACGCCTCATGGCATGCCCTCAGTGAGTGTGTATATGTCTAGACTTTGCACATCGCTGCTGCCCCAATGGCAATGACTCCTGAGGCAAATCGTTGTGAGGCCTACTCCCTGTTACTCTCCCACACTCAGCGCACACTCCATGGGTCCATGCCCCTCTCCCTCTTCTGGGTCACTGTACCCTGTTCCTATTTACAACTCCATTTACTTACTCTCTCCACTTCACAGATCTTGCCTAGGTGGTACTCTTACAGTTGTACATCAACTGGGACTGTTTCCTTTTTCACACACTTACGGAATGTTCCCATTGTGTACAGTCCGTGTACCAGGTCAACACTGGTGTGGCATATGATGGATGCAGACTTGGATATGGATATGTGTGTCTGCCTGTTGCCATGTGAATGAATTGCACGTCACAGAGCCACATGGCCATGACCATTTCACAGTTATTAGTCAACATTTAGCTGTGCCATGGGCCATAATGTGCTTCTTAACAACCCTGTTTGTTGGCAATGTTTCCAATGGCAGCATGGCACTCAGCAGGGAATGTTGTTGTTAGTCTGCATATGGCATGCTCAGATAGCTTGTTGTACATAGTTTGTGGATGCTGTATTTATTATGATGGAATGCCTTGCTTTTTTTTTTTTTGCATGACAGCAATGTGATACACATGTTTACTGCAGACCGTTGCACATGACTCCACATTTCTTTTTCTGTCCATGTGCAGGTGAGGAGGCACCCGATGCAGAGGAGGAGGAAGAGGAGAAAGAAGAGTCTGTGATGCTTCAGATCACCAGTGGAGGATGTAGCGTGGCAGGCCATGAGAATCCACTGGTGCTACAGACCATCCTGAACCATGCTGCAGACAATTCTGACTCTTTGGACTCAAATAGCTCTGATGCTGAACTGGATGTGCAGTCCTCAATGCTGGTGGAGGTGAGTGCACCAATGGGTGGAGCAGTTGTGGCTTGTGAGTCTGAAGGGGATCAGTTGCTTTCACAAGGCCAGTCAGTGGTGTCATGCCCGCCTGTGGTGGTTACGGCTGCAAGGCCACGCTCCCATGCATTGGTTTCTGGTCCTGGGGCAGATATCCAAGGGAGGGTTGCAGTCCTGCAGCCAGAGATAGAGGCATCACAGCAAGGGCCATACTTCCTTGAATCAGGCAGGCATGGCCCCCTGCACATGTGGAGGACATGTGCAGACTGGGCAGTGTGGGAGCAGCCAATGTTGCATTCCGCACACTGACAGGGTGCTGCCTATGAGGGTATGGATGAGGGTCTGGATAAGGTGGCCAGTTCCATGATCCCACCCAGCAACACAGGTGTAGCAACAGCTGCAGGTCATGCAGTCCACATGCCACTGCCACAGGCTGCACATGCAGACCAACATCAGGGGCCAACGGGCAGATCTGCAGTGTCTGCAGGCATCCCTGCATGAAGAGGGTCGGGCACACAGGGAAGCCCTGAGGCATGAGTTGTTGACCCACAGGGCTGCAATCCATGAGGAAGAGACAGCCCGCAGAAGACTGTTCCACCAGGAGATGTTCTCATTGAGGCAAACAATCACGGAGGAATTCAGTGCAACCCGTGAGGTTGTGCATAGTGCCCTCCAAGCCCTTAGTCTGCTGGTGCATTCATCAGTGTCATGCATGACAGCTGCTACTGAGGACCGGGCCAGGGCACTGCATGGCGAGCCTCCGTGACTACTTTCACCTTCTAAATCAACGCAGGATGGTGGTGGCAGCAGAGGAATGCCTCCCGGTCCACTATAGCCATGCTGTCCGTGAGCCCATGGAGGGGAATATTTCTTTTTTTATGTCCACATGTGGACATTGACATGCACTCTGCCCCTCCCGCCTCCTAGGTGGTATACCCCCCCAGCTCCATGATGGACATTTTTGATTATTTAAAAAAAAATGGATACTTTAGTTCACCTCAGGCCCGGCATTTTATTTTTGAGTTGGCCTTTCCAGGTTTTAGTTTTATTATTGTTTTTTTTTTCCTTGAGATGTGCAATTAACCTCTTGAGGCCATGACTTTTGCAGTGGTGGACATGTGTGAGAGCCGGTATTGCCTTTGCAGCAGGCGGCAGGCCAGTTTGTCAGAGGATGAACTTGAAGCACGCCATTTCCTCTCGGCCACCCTACACCTGCGTTTTAGGGTGACAAGGTCTGAGTCATACCAGGAGTTACACTTAGCTTTGGGCTTCAGGCAGATTCTCATGACAGGGGCAAGGATATCAAGATGATCAGATATAGAAGAGTGGAGCGTGGAGAGGGCTGTGTCAGGGTGAGAGTCAGCCAGAGGGGGAGGAGGGGGTGAGAAGGTGGCAGCGAAAGCCTCAACTGACACGCGTTTCATGGGTCGGATGACTGAGAAGGTAGGTGGCAGTGACGGGGTGGCTTGGTCTGCGGGGTAGGGAGGGTGAGGTGGGAGGAAAAGAGAAAGTGATCACTCCAGGAGAGAGGAGTTGAGAGAGGGCAAGAGAGGGGAAGGTCAGAAGAGATCAGAACATCAAGAGTGTGTCCTGCAGAATGAGTCGGGCCAGAGGGGAGACTGTAGAGTGAGAGAGAGTCGCAGAGGTTGCAAAAGAGTCCAGGGGGGGCAGGAGGCATCCAGGTGGATGTTGAAGTTTCCAAGAAGGAGGAGTTGAGTGGTTGAGGCCAGGAATGAGGAGGACAAGTCTGCCCACTCTGAAAGGAAGGAAGAAATCTGACCAGGTGGCCAATAGATAGTAGCCACGGTAAGAGAATGGCTCGGGAGAGAGAGAGCCTGCAGACGAGGCATTCAAAGGAGGAGTAGGCCTGCGTAGGAGTAACAGAGGCAGGAATCCACTCAGGGAAGATAAGGGCTACGCCCCCACCAGAGCGGTTGGGCCTGGGCACGGAGAGGATCTTGTTGCCATCAGGTAACAAACCATGTCTCAGTGAGACCGAGGACATCAAGGTCAAGTTCTTCAAGAAGGTGTCAGATATCCGAGGAATGTTTGACAGCGGAGCAGGAGTTAAGAGTGGCAATGTGGAGAAGGTTGCCCTCCTTGAAGGACTTCCGGGGAGGGGTACAGATCAGAGGTAAACCCTGCGGAAGTGTAGAGAGTGCCCGAGAGGGGGCAGAGAGGGAGGGGGAAGGCAAGGTAGCCAAGGGAAGAGGAGAGGGGACAGCAGGAGAAGAAAGGAAGTTGATGAGGTGCGGAAAGCATCTATCAAAGAGATGAAGGTTGACCTGAGGGCCTTGGACCAAGACGGTCCCATTAGAGTAGATATTAATGATGACTTTAGAGGATAGGAAGGAGGTCATGAGGGTATCCCAACGGGTGCCACCATTAATGGGAGAAGAGGAGAAAGGAGAGAGCACAGAGACCATATGAGGGGTCCATAGATCAGGTGAAGGAACAACAAAGAGAATGATGGTGAGAGGAGGCACTGATGTAGGTGTCGGCGATAGGGAGGCCTGGGTTGGAGACCAGGATGTCCTTTTTAAACTTCCTCCTACCAGACTTAGTGAGGAGAGCAGGATAGTCAATAGAAAAGCGGTTAGAAAAGATAGGGGAGACAGAGAAAACCATAGAGTAGGTGGGAGAGGAGTCCCAGGGGTAGACAGACAAGACAGCGAGAGGCAAGTGAGTAGAAATATGGGACAAGACGACAGCACTCAGGATGCGAGTGCAGAAAAAGCACAGTGCATTCTAAGACAGGAGATAAAATAGACCTAAGATTAAGAATCCTAAAGAGGGAGAGAAGGCCTAGGTTTCACAATGCAATTTAGTGGTGCAGATACAACACATGTAAAACCAGTGGAAGCCACCTAAGTTTGAGAATCCTAAAAGAGGGAGAAAAGGCCTGGGTTTCACAATGCAATTTAGTGGTGCAGCTACGACATATTTAAAACCAGAGCAAGCCACCTAAGTTTGAGAATCCTAAAAGAGGGAGAAATGGCCTAGGTTTCACAATGCAATTTAGTGGTGCAGATACAGGCACATTAAAAACAATGCAAATATAGTGGAGCAGCTCCAAGCAAATTAAAACCAGTGGAAGCCACCTACGTTTGAGAATCCTAAAAGAGGGAGAAAAGGCCTAGGGTCACAATGCAATTTAGTGGTGCAGCTACGACACATTTAAAACCAGTGGAAGCCACCTAAGTTTGAGAATCCTAAAAGAGGTAGAAAAGGCCTAGGTTTCACAATGCAATTTTGTGGTGCAGATACAGGCAAATTAAAACAATGCAGATTTAGTGGTGCAGTTACGACACATTTAAAACCAGTGGAAGCCACCTAAGTTTGAGAATCCTAAAAGAGGGCGAAATGGCCTAGGTTTCACAATGCAATTTAGTGGTGCAGATACAGGCAAATTAAAAACAATGCAAATATAGTGGAGCAGCTCAAAGCAAATTAAATCCAGTGGAAGCCACCTAAATTTGAGAATCCTAAAAGTGGGAGAAAAGGCCTAAGTTTCACATGCAATTTAGTGGTGCAGATACAGGCAAATTAAAACAATGCAAATTTAGTGGCGGGTGGGAAGGAGGAACTGGAGCGGGAGGAGGGATTCATTCTGGGAGGAGGGATTCATTCTGGTAAAGCAACATTTGAATGGTGTGCACTGCATGCGTTATATACCTTTACTTTGCACGGTGGTTGCTTTGCGTGTTGTACGTTGCTTCTGATACCATGTGGCAGTAAGATCACAAGGTTTGCATGTGCCCTTTTCCAAACATGAATTCAGTTAGGTTTGTGCTTTCTTTCCGTGGTGCGACCCTAAAAACGCCCATGTTGTTCCTCGTTCTTCCTCATTTTGCAGTGCAAATGGGGAATATGCATATTCCACCCCCTGTTTGTTTCTTTGTGCAGCCCCTTCCAACACTTTGAGTGGTTTGTTGTGCAATGCGCTCAGCTCTAATCAAACCCACTTTGGCTTCCTAATAGACTCTCCTGAAGATTGCACCAGATTATCAAATTGACTTCCAATATCAATTACCTGCTCATTACTAGGGGTGGGCGAAATCACCGCTTGCAAAGCGAAAATTGCAGACTTCGCACTGGAATCCTCTTCTGCCCGTGCCACTAAATAAGCAATAAGATTCCGCCTCCAGTGAAATGTCAGCCGGTTTTGTGCAATTTCGCATGGAGCGTGGTGTTTCATTTCCATGTTGGTTTCATGTTAGCGAGATGAGGAACTGTGTACAGGTTTTTTTTTATCTATGCTAGTTTTGCACAGTCAATCCAACAAAAGAGAGGAAGTGAGGGTAGGTGTCATACACGTAAATGATCAAAAAGTCTCATTTAATAATTACAAATTGCCACAAGTCACTGACTACAACACATACAAGTTAAAAATAAATTGTCAATACATATTGAATACAATACATAAGGCACACAGAAGAAGGAAAGAATTTGTGTCAGAATATAAAAAAGTTATGGGACCCTGCAAAAAAGTACATAAAGAGTAAATCACATAAATGTTCTAAATTGTTTAGTAGAGTCCTAAAAAAGATACTCCTCTTTAATAACACACTAAACTATGGTTACCAAAATGTAGTCAACCACAAAGGTACGATCTCATGTTGTTGCCATCAATGGTTTCCAATTGGAACCAAAATAAAGAGAAATACAGTCATATGCAGTTGATACTATCATATAAAGGACACTAGGTGAGACAATTTCCAAACATTCAATTTGTTGTCTTTTAGGGAGAAATCTCCAGAATGGCTAATGTCCCTTACCTTTTGAGTCCCTCAGCAGCTTTGCTGGATTTCTAGGGTTTCATTTTATTTTTTACCTGGTAAGAGTGTGAGCCTTTTTTCCCACTCTTACATGTGCTTTGCTGTGTGTTGTACATTGTTATGCTCACGGACTATGGAGTCTCACCCACTCCATAGGCATCATCTTTTTACTGTGTGTCACCTAGCACCTTTACCGCAGTGGCACAGGGTTTTCTTTTCTGACTTCCCACTTTAAACTCCATTTTCTATTAATATTTACACAATAATCACCAATGGGTGATGTTACAATCAACAATCTCTTTAATCAGAAGGAGTATCGATAAGAAAATCATGCAGCACAGAATAAAACTTTGTGTGGGTTCAATCAAATGCAATGTCACTTTTTCCCCCTGCACACTACTCAATCCCCCCAATATGCAATATAGAGATGGAAGGAGAGAACACAGGTTTCGGGAAATACACACTCAACAAATGCAGTTTCAATCCCAATTCCCCCAGCAAGCATAGAGAGAAACAGGTATGATTTCAAAACAGGTCAAATGCTTTTGAATGTGGTTTTGAATGAATGGGAAAAACACTGAAAAATGAAATGGATTTATTTCTTGAAATTGGATTCAAAACTAATGGGAGCCGCTTTGTATAGTTTCAGGTAAACACTAGCAATGATGATTCAATAACTAGCAGATAGAAAACTGAATTCTGAGGTCAAATGCAAAGAATAGCTATTTTACATGTGAGGAGATTGAGTCAAACGACCAATTAGTTGCAAACTTTTCAGAGCACGAGAAACACGATTGTGGGAAAACTATAAGGAGTTGGAAAGCTGTTTTGGGTTCGTTTGAAAGCTGGGGATGTTAGCTTCAAGTTAGGAAGGTTTTAGTAGAGGTCGGTTTTTCTCAGAAAGAGTCAAGATTTTCAAATGAAAGATGCGCTTTTGAATTACAAACAGGAATTTCTTTACACTAGGGAGGCTATGAAGATCCAGGATACCCAAAGGAACAGCCACCAGATCAGCAGCACCTCTGTTATGACTTTTGCCCGCCGAGACACTTGTCTTTCTTCAGCATATATATTAGCGCAAAGAGGATATTATCACTACAATTATCAAAGGACTATATGGATGAGGGAAAGATTCAGGAAAAACAAAAGAGATTTCTACAATGCAGTTCTGAATATGATAGAGGAGTTTGGATAGGATTACTTAAGGATAGGATACTGGCTATGGACAATTCTATGCTATAGATACTCACAACTATGGGTTGGAATAGGCCCATCAAAGATCTGGTCAAAAGGTTCTGGACTCGAATTCTGCTAGCCCACCGGACAGGATTCAGACACTCGGTTCTGCACTCAGCATGGCACTCTGGACACTGCACGGCCTCTGGACTGGATCTGGCGGGTTGGTTCTGGCTGGTTACAGCTCTGCTCTACGTTATAGGTCAAAGGTTTGAATGAAAAGGATCAAATGGCAAAAGAGTCGAGTCAAAAGGACCGAAAGGGTTTATTTATTTATTTTTTTAATTATTTTTTTTGGGGGGAGTCTCACCACCCAAACCCCGGTTTTTGGTGGAAAACCACTTTTTTTACCTATACGAAATCCCACAAAAAAATATACATTTAAAAAAAAAATCGACCCTTTGGTTTTTGGTCCTTTTGACTCAACCCTTTTGTTATTCGATTCTTTTCAGTCGATCCTTTGACCGGACACCCTGCTCTACTGGTTTGGATCTCTGGGTTCTAGCAAGAGTTCTTGGCAAGAAAGAAGAAACAGCATGGCCGGCTGATCTTTTTGTTGTGCCCCTTGGAAGTCTGGGGTAAAATCAGGTTGGAAGACTTTAAAGGCCAAGCTGAGAAGGGTTCAGCTTTGGAATTGGGCCTTATGCTTTCAGATTTCTGGAGTCTTAGATCTGGGTTTCTCCTGCAGAGCCCTTCGAAATCAGTTGATAGGTGAATCTGTGTGTCCCTCTAGGTCCTAAACTGTCCCTATTTATGCATTTCCCAAACGGGTGGGTAAGCTGAATTATACTAAGCACACCCTCTGGGAATCCTATTGGTTAGGATCTGTCCTCTCTCCTGATTTGAGAAGGAACACATGGTTTCATGATGATGCAGTATTTTACAATCCAGGGAGTACCTCCCCTTTGTTTCTGTCCAGTAAATCTATTTTTCACATAAATCATATTTACTATATAACCAACTTGCTAACAATACATAATTACATCACAGATTTAGCAGAGCATGTCTCCGTCCGAGTTCCATCTTAGTGAGAGCTTTGGTTCAAATTTGACAATTTTTTGCACTTTCGGTTGGTACCCAGTGTCAGATCTGTACACATTTTTCTACATATATGCGCACGACATCTGGGCATAATCCTGTGAAGTTTCATATTTCTAGCATTAACACAATTGCTACAACATCAAAATGTCGGTAGTCCTGTCTCTGAACATCACAGAGTAGTTTCAAACTGTGGGCAGAATTTTCCTGTTAACAACCTATAATTTACAGATTTTTACAAACTTTGCACAGTTCTCTGTGAGTCTTTTTCAAAAAGATAATTTCTTGAAATTTAAGATACACAAATCTGTCTGATCCCGCCCCCAAAGTTTGGCTGGGTCCAGAGCACTCCTGGCCTCTTCCTGCTGGTAGTTGGTTTCTGTTGACACCCGAATGTGCATTCCCTTTCAGTCCAGGAAGCCTATTGTCTCTCTCCCAGAGAAGCAGAGCAAAATCCCCTCCTCCTTTCATTAACATCTAAATGATAGTGCCTGGGCAGAGAGCAAAAGGGAAGGCACCTTTGTTTGGGACAAACTGTGGAATGTGCCTTTGAAGTACTGTGGCTGACATCAGTTCACTTTAAAACACTTTGTTTAAAATTGTCTTTTCTAAATACATTTTACATTTTCAACAAATATACACACAGATCTCTTAATTCCAGTCTTTTTAAAACATAGAGATTGCATAGTAGCAACCTATATTGCTTTTGATGGCAAGGCTCTTCTTTTCCATTATTTGATTTTAAGACACAAGTTTTAAACTGCCAGTATAAGTAAATGACAGCTTTGACACAGGCGAGCAGCGGTACTGCACCCATATTCTGACATATTTTCCCAGGCAAGCACCTTTTTGAATGAGGATATTCTGGTGATGAAATGTGCTTCTCCTGACATTGTGCTTATGGGAATTCCTTAAATAAGGGGATGGTCAACACCCAACAAGGAGGTTGGATCTTTTCTGATGCTTGGAACCATTATTTTTCAATTTTAACAGCCAAGAAAAAACGGATTTTAAAGCACTTCTGGGTTTTCCTGTCAATGAAGCACTGCCTTTTCAGGTAGTTCCATTTCACTATGTGGGCCGCCGAATGACAGGTTTTGGCAGTGTGGTCTCTTGTTCTACCACTGACACAGGCATGGAAGATGTGGCAGCCTATTTTTCTGGTTTACCTGCGCACTACTCCGAGATTTTTAGCGTGCATAGGGCTTTTCGGAGGCCATTCTGTTGTTTTTGAAAGCAGTACACAGTGATGTTGCAGGGCAGAGCCTAGTGGGTCAGAACATCCCACAAGCCTGGTGCAAAACCAGAGGTAGGACAGAACAAACCCCCATTCATTAAAACATTTGGTAAAAGTTAAGTTTTGGGGTCAACTGACTATGTGAAAGGGGATCCCAGATGCAAGGTTAAACCTTCAGGGGTCCACACTGTCTCCTTACCCTTCTCCCCACAGGAAGAAGTACCTATGGCAAGTGGAAAAGTTCGCCTACTGGCTGATGAACCCATGAGAGTCTCAGCTAGTGTTTCTTTAGTGTCCCTGGGTTTGTGGGAACAACAGAATTGAGATGTCTATAATTAAATCCCAGATAATACTAAATCGTATTATCAAGATAGTGTTCTTGTGAATGGCCAGGATATTCCTGCCATCAGAGACAATGGAGCCAGTATAACTGTGATTGATTAATCATTTGTCAAGGTAGAGGATGTTGCTAAGGCACCCAAACACCTAACCAAGTTAGCTGGAGGCCCTGTGAATATGCTTCCCCAGTTACCAGCTCTCATCCAGTGCAATGACATGACTGTCAAGATACAAGTTAGTGTCCAGAGTGAAGTGCCTGGGAGAGTCCTGTTGGGTAATGACCTGAAAACTCTTGGAGTTGTGTCTAGTACCCCCAGGCCTCCCAGTAAAAGGAAACAGGAGCTCACTAGGCCTGCAAGGGAGAGGCCCTTGAGGGACAATCTAGGGGGCTTGATAGAGGAAACTATCACCCCCAGTCCACAGGACTTACTAACTGCTATTTCAAGAAAGAAAGAGACAAAGGAGAAACCTAAGACCTCCCAGAAGAAAGCAGATAGAACCTCTGTGCTACCAACCAGTATATCCCCAAGATTGTCCAATGTCACACCTGTCACTCCTCCACAAGCTGAGGCTAAGTGTGAGGTACGGCCCTGTATGGATGATCCAGATACTGAAGAATTACACCTGGAAGAGGACCTTACACTAGTTGGAGATCTGGAGCCTGCTGACCATCCTGAGCTGCCGTCTTTACTGGCAGAAGATGGACCCAACAGGGCAGACTTCAGCAGAGGACATAGACAGTGTCCTACTCTTGAAGGTCTTCGCCAACAGGCAGCGTCTCTGCTCAATGGGCAAGAGCATGTGAAGCACAGGTTGCATTGGGAAGATGGCCTCTTCTACAGTGAACCGAATGAGTCTATCCCTGGGGACTGCAAAAGACTTGTAGTGCCCCAAGAAGACAGACTCCAGTTCATACAGTTGGCCAATGAGATACCTTTGGCTGGTCACTTGAGTTTCAAAAAGAACAAGGAAAGGCTCTCTTTATACTTCTACTGGCCTAAGATGGGTTCAGAAGTTGACAAATTCTGTAGGAGCTGTCACACTTGCCAAACATCTGGCAAGAGTGGAGCCAAGATTGTGGCACCATTGGTGCCTCTACCACTGGTGGGAGTTCCTTTTGAGAGGGTGGAAATCAACATTGTTGGCCCCCTTGACCCTCCCACATCTTCAGGAACCAGGTTTATCATGGTTGTAGTAGACCATGCTAGTAGATATCCTGAGGCGATACCTATGAGAAATGTTACGGCTCAGGCTGTGGCTAAGGCTCCACTTGGTATTTTTACCAGAGTAGGGTTTCCTAAGGAAGTAATATCCGACAGGGGGTCCAATTATATGTCCCACTACATGCAAGCCATGTGGAAAAACTGTGGTGTCACTTACAAGTTCTCTACAGCCTACCATCCACAAACCAATGGACTGGTTGGAATGTTTAATCGTACTATGAAGAGCATGATAGGTGCTTTAGAAGAATCCCTTAATAGAAAGTGGGACATTCTACTGCCATGCCTTCTCTTTGGTTATAGAGAAGTCCATCAGGAGGGAGTTGGATATAATTCCTTTGAACTTCTTTATGGCCATCTAGTCAGAGGCCCTTTGGCCCTGATTAAGGAGGGACTGGAGAGTGCTCCTTCCCCAAAGCCAGTCAGAGCGACTGACTATGTGATAGGTCTCCAGAGGAGAATGTCACACATGATGGCAGAAGCTAGTTATAACTTGAAAGCAGGTCAGGCTCTGGTCAAACATTGGCATGACCAGAAGGCCAACATGGTTGAGTTCACTCAAGACCAGCTTGTGCTAGTTATGGTGCCCACAAGGCAGAGGGCCTTGCAGGACAAATGAATAGGACCCTTCAAGGTTGTGGGAAAACTTGGAGAAGTAAACTATCTGGTGGACTTAGGCAATCCTAACGAGACTCCCAGAGTCTTTCACACCAACTCTTTGTCGGCCTATGTCTCGATTGTTTATGTGTTGATACAAATAGAATTTGTTTGCTCTTGTGTCTTTTTACTATGTAGATGTACTAAATTGCTCCTTTTTTAACTTTTATATACAATTAAAATTTGTTCTCATGTACGCGTTTGCGTCCAACCATTTGTATCTGCTGACCTTGGTGTAAATGTTGTCATGTAGACATTTGTGAGTTTGACCATAAGTGCTTCAACCTCCTTTTAGGATCCCTGTAGTGAGGGGTAAGTAATTCTCAGTGCCGGTTTTCCGGCACATTTTTTCTTTTTTTTTTCTTCTCGAGACCAGAAGTGGGAGCTTTGCTTCTAGCTTCAGCACAAGAGGAGGAGGAGAGTCATCCTCTATCTGACCTACTCAGAGGCAAGCCTTTAGATGAGAAAATAGAAGGAGTTAATCTCTCTTATAATCTGACATCTGAACAACAGGGGGAGTGCAGGTTTCTGTTAAATCAGTTTGCCTCCCTGTTTTCACTATCACCAGACTTGACCCCTTGGGGCCAGCATGATATTCAAACTGGTGACTGCTTACCTGTGAAAAGCAGAGGTTACAAAATGTCAGACCATGTATGGACCCACATAAAGGAGGAGGTCAACAAGATGCTTGATCTCGGGGTTATAGAGCCATCTACAAGTCCATGGTCTAGTCCAGTTGTGCTAGTACCAAATGCAGGATCCAAGGAGTTGAGATTCTGTGTGGACTATAGATCTCCTAATGCAGTCACACAAACTGATGCCTATCCTTTACCCAGGACAGATGACTGGTGGATAAACTTGGTGCAGCCAAGAACCTCAGTTCATTTTATCTTACTTCAGGCTATCAGCAAATAGCCCTGACAGACCATGCCAAGGAGAAAATTTCATTTTTGACCCCAGCAGGCCTCTACCAGTTTAATGTTATGCCTTTTGGACTAAATAATGCACCTGCTACATTCCAAAGGATGGTTAATCAAGTTCTGAATTGGATGGAGGACTTCTGCATGGCATACATGGATGACATTGCAGTGTTCAGCCCTATGTCGAAAGAACATGTTGATCACTTAGGATATGTATTGCAGGCTCTTAAGCAGGCCCATCTGACCATAAAGGCAAGTAAATGTCAAATTGCTCTCTACCTTGGTCAAGAGGTAGGTGGATGTGAAATAAGGCAATTGCCTAGCAAAGTACAAGCTGTACAATACAGAGCCACCCCTACTATTCAAACCCAGGGTCAAGCCTTCCTAGTTCTCACTGGGTACTACAGGAACTTCATAGAAAATTATGGGACCATAGCTTCTCCCTTGAATGTGATCTCCTTTCCAAAATTCCCTAAGAAAGTCAGATGGAATGAGGAGTGCAATCAAGCCTTTGAAAACCTGAAGAATGCCCTTTGTCAAGTTCCAGTCCTAGGGGCTCCTGATTATCACCAACCCTTCATTGTGCAGACAGATGCCTCCAATACAGGTATAGGTGCAGTCCTTAGTCAACTGGATGAGAAAGGTAGGGAGCACCCCATTTGCTTCACCAGCAGGAAGCTGAAGGAACTAGAAACAATGTGGGCAACCATTGAGCATGAGTGGTTTGCTAGTGTGTGGACTCTGAAGAAGTTTAGACCATACTTGTATGGATCTAATTTTGTGATTCAGACAGACCATCAACCCTTGAGATGGTTGATGCAAATGAAAGGGGAAAACCCAAAACTACTAAGATGGTCAATCTGCCTGCAAGGGTTTGATTTCACCATTGAGCACAGGTCAGGATGTCACCACCAAAATGATGGTCTCTCTAGGATGTTTGACCGACTAGAGTGAAAAGATTCATCCAGGAGTGGATTAAATCCTCCTGTCCCTTAGTCTGGGGGAGGGGCGAGTGTTAGGGAGAATTCTCCAGAATTGCTAATTTCCCTTACCTTTTGATTCCCTCAGCAGCTTTGCTGGATATCTAGGGTTTCATTTATTTTTACCTGGTAAGAGTGTGAGCCTTTTTTCACACTCTTACATGTGTTTTGCTGTGTGTTTTACATTTTTATGCTCATGGACGATGGAGTCTCACCCACTCCATAGGCATCATCTTTTTACTGTGTGTCACCCACCACCTTTAGTACAGTGGCACAGGGTTGTCTTTTCAGACTTCCCACTTTAACTCCATTTTCTGGGACCGGCTACTGTCTCCCAGAACATGTAAAGTTACCATTGACTTTACTAGTCTTTTTAAAATGTACAGACCCAATACACCCTATCTTCCAATAGAGTACTTAAGGGGTTAATAGTTATCCCCTTTTGTCTGATTCTCATGGAACATTATTTTGTTCCCCTTTCTCTAAGATTTGGCTGGTGGCAGGGATATCTACAATTTGTATTCTCCCGCGGACTATGAAAATGGCCTCGGTACCGTTAGAGGCTATGGTGGTAGCCTCGAACGAAACCTGGTAATCCACGTTTAATTTCACTTGGTTCTGGTCGAGTTCTTTTGCCCTATATTTTAGTAAAGGTCTTTCGAGTGTTTTACTCTGCGCGCCAAACCAGGTTTGGTTCCTTTGTTCGCAATCCTTTGGCGGGCTTCTGCACAGAAGCCCTCCTTAGGCGCTTGAGTGTCTGGGTGGGCAGGATGTGAGGGAGGGGTTTGAGGCCCCCTGCACAGCAGTGGTCGAAGTGAGCGGGATCGGTCGGTAGCGGTGCTCCTCTACTTTTTTAAATTACGTTTTACAGCTCCTATACTTTTATTTTAAAAAGAAACCGGCCGGAAAGGTTTTGTTTTAAAATAAAAGTGTAGGAAGACGTTGCAGCTTGCACTTTCAGTGCACTGCACTGAACGATCCCTCAAACAGCAGGTGCAAGAGTTTGGGGGTTTGCATTGTGTGTGGGAGGGAACTTGGTGATGGGGTTTGTGGGGAGTGGGTGCAGGCCAGCAGGGAACATAGTTCCACTACTTCTTTTCGGACACTTCGAACACTGCTGCACAGGGTATCCTTCGAGACCCAAGTGTCACTCTTGGTTGATTGGCTAGGGGGCTGTCCTGTCAGGACAGCAACCCCGCTGTGTGATTGACAGCCAGGCTGTGTGAATTGGGGATTTGGTGCATAAAAAGCCAGTCTCTGGGACTGGAAGGTAGAGTCACCACTGGAACAAGATAACCAACGAGGATCCGAAAGAAGATGACTGCTGCAGCTACTGGACACCTGGTGAAGCCCTGCTGCAGGTCCGAATTGCCTGAAACATCAACGACAGAGGAGATCTGCAAGGAATATTCTGCCCTTGAGCTTGGTGGGTACAACCAGCTTGCCAAACGGCAGGCACAGGTCCTCATCTTGGTTGAATTTGCTGTACATCGCTACAGTAGATTGGCTAGCCAGTGGGAAGAGAACAAGTTTGGGTTTTAAGGAGCGCACCTATTATTCAACTTTTTGCTCCGCTTCTGGCTTCTTCCCTGGGCAGTGCAGGACCCTCCAGCCGTCCTCCTTCTTGTCACCATGACTGAAGCTTCAGGAACTGCGTGCCTGCTGGAATTGCCAGGAACAACTTCCTCAGCTACAACATTCTCCTTCTTTTAAGGTACTGTGCAAATCCGGACGTACTTTCCATCTGACCGCGGTGAAAGTGCTTGAAATCTTTCGCCTCTCCGAAGGCATGTCCTTCTCTTCCCCTATGAATTACTTTTCTTCCAACCAACTTCGTTTTGAACTCTTGGCAAAGACTTAACCGCAAACTACTCTGAACTGTGTTATCCTCTGCAAAGACTCTGAATCATTAACATTGGCCCAGGCCTATTGACTTGAATCCTAGTTGTAGTAGCCATTTCTAGCTTGCCTTGCCTTTAACGTGTTGGTGTTGTTGATTTTGAATAATCTTGCCTTTTGTCGATTTTAAATTGCTGGAGTGCCATTTTGCTCACACTTCATTTTGAGCTTAACTTCTCCAGAATTGATTGGGTGTTATTGTTGTATATTAAGACTGTGATTTTCTGCTGCTTAATAATAGTGAATTGTTTTTAAGTGATGGTCTAACTAAAGGTATATTCTTTTACTCCGAAACCTTGAATCAGTGTTTGTTTGAACCATAGTAATTGCTGTCCTTTCTGTAACTTCTAGTACTGCTCACTTTACTCTTGAGATACTTCTGGCTGCTTAGCCATCTCTACCACTTTACTGTGTAGTACAGGCTTGCACCAAAGGTGAAATTGTACTTACACTGGTAGTCTTATTTGTGTGTGGTGTTCCCAAAGGGTACTGCCTATGATTCTGCCTAACATTGTCTTCCGTCCAAAATTATCTAAAGTGCTAAATGTCCTAGTTTCAACTAAAGCCCTGTTAGGTTAGTTCACTTCAGGCATAGGTTTCTTGTATTTTGGGGTCTGAAGCAATGTGCAGGGATAATCTGTAGGAGTCCAGAGATCACCCATGTGGCCGCACCAAGGGGACTAAATTGCCCTTAGAGATGGGCGCTGGGGTAGTCCAACAGGGAATTGGCAGCATTGGGGAAGTGTCAAAAAGGAGGCTGCAGGCACTGTTTCGCACAGCGACACAAGAATCTTTATTCAGTTTTCACTAATTCATGCTAATGTTACGCTGGCCTTTTTTCGATCAATACAACTTTCGCACTGTGCCACGAGAAACATCACACAGGTTTTTTGATCGACAATAGATTCGAACAGCAGTACGATAAACTTTGCACAGTTTTTGTTTCTATCCGTACTATCTTCCACAGTGAGAAAATAACTTTGCACTGCTCTTTTCGATTCGTCCTGGGTTCACACAGTGGCACAAGGAACTTTGTGTGTTCCTCTTTTCGATTCATGTTGGGTTAATGCAATAGCATGAAAAACTTTGCACAGATCTTTACGGTTTTCGGAGTGGCACGGGATGCTTGCGCCACTCTTTTCGATATGCAGGGGTTGGCGGAGTGACGGATTGGGGCAAAGTGGAGCGAAATCAGAGAGATTTCACTTCTGCGGTTGTTGGAATGGGATCTAACAATTTTGCCCAGCCCTACTCTTTACCTTGATTACTTTACACTATTTCTCCTTGCAATGTTACTGCCTTCAATTTGAAATATTTTGTGCAACAAGATGTTATGCAAGATGTTTAGATGATACAACATTTGGGTGGTGCTCATCCTCGTGGTTGAGTAATAGTGGCACATTGGCCAAGTTTCTTAGTTAAATTGTGTGCCTGATGATGTCCTTGAGTACATTATCATGGCCTGGATTCTTAAATCAATCTTCCCATATACTGAAGCACAAACTATGTTATGCCCTATGAAATGATGACACCCTGTTGGTGGATCAAATAAATTCAATACATTCACTACTAAATTGATAACAGGAAAACGTTCAAAGGCACCCCCACTCGCACTAATATTATAGAAATCATCTGTAGGTTCACCGGAATTGGTGGAGTGACACCAGAGAGAAAAATGAGACACATATTATTCATTTTATTCTATATATTTACATTTATAAAAGGCACAAACAGGCTGTAGGCATCGAGGCGCTGTTACAGGCAGATGACCAAGATTCCATGTACTACACACAACAGCATATGATTATCTTCTTTGCAATATTTGCCACAGTTGTACGCCACCTCAGAGTTAGAAATAAAATGACTTCTTTGATTTGAAGCTGATAATGGTTAACTTAAACGTTCCTAGGCTTGTCCATTGCTGCAGTGGTGTCTTTCAGGACTGTGTGTGTCCGTGGCTTTGGTGGCAATACAAGTGTGTTCAAATTGGGTCAGCATGTCAGAAGATCCACAAAAAGTGGGCTGGCGAGACTGCTGCATTGTGCAACCTACTGTGATGAGTCACAGGCCAGGCTTTGGTGTGCAATGGCAAAGCAATAGATATGGATCACTCTCATACACGATGGCACTTTCTGGGTGATAACAGGTAAAATAACACGTTGCACTTGGGGGGCTTCAGGTTCAGTTCTGAACATACACATAGACACACATACACACACACACACACACAGACACACATGCACAAACTGGGAAGTGGTCAGAGATAAATGTGAGATTAAGGGCTCTATTTAGAGTTTGACAGTTCTGTAATTATTCTCAGTGAAACCTGGTTGGTTGATTTGGATGCACACATGTGACTTTCTGTCTTGTGTGCTTCCCAACTCTGTATCATATTCCATGGTATGTTTAGTCTAGAGACCCGCTAGATATTGCACACTCTAATAAAGGTCTAGTTGAAGAGGTGAGTAAACATACAACTATGTTTTGTTGGTGTGCATTTTGACTATGCTGCCATAAATTGAACACTGCTGAGATGCCCTAAAGCTTTGCCTACCTCAGGCAAGGAAGGCTGTTAAGGAATGCTGTTTTGTAGTTCCTTGTTGCCGCTTTGGAGATGGCTGATGTATGCATGGTTTGTAGATGGGGTCATGTATCTTCCAGATCTGCGCTGCACCTTGCTCCCAGGCCCCCCACCACCTGACGTAATGCTAAGGATTCTATTCAAGCGCTTATGCATTTGGGAATTATGCATTGCTGTAGAAGAAAAACTGTCACAACTGTAACATTAGTCGTCCAACCTTCCCTGCCTTCCTAAAGGATGCAAGATTTGCACACGTAAGCACAAACTATTAACTGGCCTAGACATTGAGAGCAGAGTCCCGTTGTATCTAAATACTTCTGTAATGTTTGTTTTCTCTAATTTCGAAATGAAAAACTAAAGTATTATTAGAGAGGTGGCACCTGGTGGCAGAGAATATTGAAAAATGTGATTCTACTGTGGGGGCTTAGGGGTCATTTCCACTTAACTGACAACCAGATGTTATTGCCCTGCCAAAGGCCCTGCAACATTGGTGCTAGTTAGGTAGGAACGTCACTTTGACCACATGTGTTGGCTTTTCCGGGGTTTGACTTGTTTTTCTCCCAGCTAGGCTTAATCTTCCGACTATGTGTCTCTGTGTTTTTTGCTCTGACTTAGAGTCCTTCTAATTTCAAAAGCAGGGTGTTAAGGCAGTTTTTGTAGAACCAGCTATTGAGTTATCTACAATCACTGAATTTTAATGAAGGGCTTTCACTTGACTTGAAAGGGAAGCCAATCCTCTAAAACGTAAATCATGTGGACAGAGCCACAAGGCTCCCCTCTCAGGCAGGGCTAGCAGTCTGACTAAGGTAAAATTAGCCCCGGTACTTGTCATTAAAAATACATCACACTGATATGCTTAAAATATATACTTTATTTATGTTACACATTGAACTGCAGTTCAACTAAGTATTTAACACACTTTACCTGCACAACCTATTTTGCTGGAAGGTCCAATACACCACACAAGTCTCATACCATGCGCTGGACTGCATATTCGGATGAGTAGGTGGTAGGGGTGTCGCTGCATGAATTTGAGCAAAAATGAATAAAACATGGGTTTTGAGGTGTCATCAGTATTTAGTGCTCTTTTTTATAACTGGAACCTGAATGATAGATTGCCTTGCAATGTGTAAGGCAGACCTCCAGACAACCGGATGAATAAAAACAATCCTCTAAGGAAAAAGCCTTGGTGCACCTCTTGCAAGGATGACAAGGTTTTATATCTCACACGGAAATAGGCGCATTTAATCCTGACTGCCACGGGGCGCACTGGTTAGTTCAGGACCAAACAACACATAACAGACAATGTTGTCACTCATGATATATACAATATATGGTATTCATTGTCCACACTCATTGGTCATCCCCTATGCACATAACACCCGCTCCTTATGGGATGTGGAGTGATGAGCTCCAATCTTGCTGTTCCAATCCTCTTCCACGTGGTTGTTGTCCTTGCCACCTCGGGTTCTATGGACATGATTGGTGGCTTAGTTAAGAATGCTCCCCTCCCCACGAGCACCTCACGTGATGTGCACCTGGTAGTTAGGCATGAGCTCAGTGGATACTCTCAAGGTCAAATTGGCACTCTGAAAAGTGAGGTACTTCTTCTGATCCCAGACACACAGGTGCTCCCAACATACCTCCCCGACACAGACCTAGATTTGTGGCATCACCTCATGTACATTGTAGTACAAATCACAAGACATCCTGTTCTGTGCCCTGTCCTTGGCAGCTGCCCCTCCACAGGCCTTCACCTGGGCCTCTTTAGGACCACACTAATCAGTTAAATAGTGAAGGATTTCAGAGTTGTGCTTGTGGGCATCTGGCAGGTCAAATAGAGTGACCATTATCTTGGGGGCGCTTGTGTCCTAAATCTGTGTTGGGCTATTTTGGCAACTCAAGACCTCTGCCCTGGCTCCCTGGAGATTGTCCTTCAAGTACAGTCATAGCCCTACACACACTTGGCTATTTGCATTCCTTTCTGATTGCACATGCCTGCAAAATGAAAAAATGTATGGTTTATCTGTTTGGCTTGAAGACCTTCTCGTCTAACGTCTGGGCTGTGAACTTGGATGGGAAAGTGTATTTGTGCTGGGTACCAGGATACGTTATTGCTGTTACCGTGGATTGGGCCTTCCTAGGCCTCACACATAACATGGTGGGGCTTTAGTGAACTCAATACAATTAATACAGCTCAAAGAGAGTCCCTTGTGAATCGGAAGCGCCCTCCTTGCTACATGCTGACGCTTGAGGTGTGGCTTAATTCACCTTTTTCCGCATTCAGCACGTTTGGAGATTCTTTCCTCTAAAAAAAAAAATATATTATTTTTTTTTCTCCTCTACGCGAGAGCGCGAGTGCTTGCCAGTGCCGAAGCTCTGGAAGGCGGTGGGAAGCCTGACGCCAGCCAGCCAGCCCATAGCTAGCCTAAAACTGACCCACCCGACCTTACCCTACCCTACCCTACCCTGTGCCAACACTCCAGCAGCACGTGCGGGGCAGTGGGGGTACCAGTCGGGGCACCAGGTGCGGAGCCAAGCGTTGTTCCTGGCCTGGAGAGACAGCAAAGGGGTAAGGCAGTGTCTGGCTCTCTGAGCTCCCCTAACCTCCCCTAATCTCCACATAGGCGGATAACGGGGATAACGTGGGAGATTCGCCAGCTGAAGAAGGGATTGACGGCTGGCTCACTAGTGTACGAGGGCCTTTAGAGCTGGCACTCAAGGATTGCAGGCACAGTGGAGTGGAGTGGGGCTACGGTTTTAGTGTTCTTTTCCACTTCTACTTTGGTGCTCCTACCCTTCCTTTTACTACATGCACTACCTATTGTTTTGCCTAATATAATTACTGGCGTTCTGGTGCATGGGCAGTGAGAATTAGACTAGGTGCCTCATTTCCTTATTTCCCCTTGTAGACCTGCTGGGCACCTAGCTGCTACAACTACTGGCTGTGACTGTGGGCATATCTGCCAGGGTGTGGCATACTCCTTCATTTGTATTTATTCCTACAGGCTTACTGGTCTTCTACTTGCTGGACACCTGGTGGTAATTGTGGGATTATTACCTGGGAGCAATCAGGTTTTGAACTTGGTTAATGGTGTGGTTCCTTTGAATCTTGGGAACTCAGTAGCAAAGGTCGGTGAGTGTAGTCATTCTGCCACTAGGCGCCTCACTTAAGTGTGTGGAAGCGCATTACCTGTAACAAGTGGGGTAACTAGCCTCAATAGGTGGGCCGTATCTGGACGGCATTTGGTGTTTTTCTGATAACACTGTTTGAAAAGGAGAAGGCAAGGCCCATTTGGGGGTGTGCTACTACCCTTATATTTGCGAGCGCACTGGGGTGTGGCTGTGAGCACACTCCAACACAATGAACTGATTCAGAATGCCGTCGGGAAAAAAAGCCGCACAAAGCAATTATAATCTGCGCAAGACAAGGAAGCAACTAGAGGCAGATGGCCTGCAGGATAATGAGACAGGCGTCCCTAAGGATAAAAAGAAGAAGAATGTCAAGAATATGGCACCCCAGGACAAGGAGCAATTACTGGCTTGTCCCCCTGATTCCCTTACCGGAAATTAATTCCACGATTATCGAGGAATCGGTACTGCCAAATGCCGGTGTAGGAGACCTTATGAGTTCTTCAAACTAGAAGGATATCGACAACAATTCGTTGTTAGAACTATGCCTGAGCATCCAGAGAGGGATGACCCCACGGATCCCCAGGCCGCCTGGAGACATCGGCTTGACACAGAGAAATAATCCATTGGCCTCTCTCGTGTTTGTGCCCAGGTTCATTCAGTTCCTACAAGCAGATTGTCTGCTTCCCCTAACATGGTAATGGTCTCTATGGAAGATGCGCCGGACAGTGAGGAAGAAGATTTCACCTCCCCTTTGCCGGGGGCAAATGAAATAGCAGAGATCCAATCTTCAGTGGCTTCACTACAATTTGTCCTAAAGATATTGCTCCAAATGACAGGGCGAATCTTAGCAAACACTAATTCACTGACCACAGTCTGGGTGCTTGCAAATGCAGAGAAAGTTGAAGCAGAAGTCAATCTCTCTGAAGCCATTGTCATAGCAGAGTGGATTAATAATACTCAACATATAGCAGAGGAGGCCAATAACATGCAAGACAATGAAGTCGCTGCAAGCATGGACCAGAGTAAGGTGGTTTTTTACTCCTGCAAGCAGCGTAAAATGGCTAGGAAGGCCCATAAAACCATGAATACCATCACGCTGGTCGGGGAAGATGGTGAGCCAGCGTTAGTTGGCAATCGCTCCAAGAAAACTGAAAAAAGAGCGGCCAGAGCTAAGAAAAAGAATAGCTATGGAGAGGGTTGTTTGACCAGCTGGCTGATCACTGATCAAGATAAGAAGAAAGAGGGGTTTGAATAGGTGGTTCAATCAGGGAGGAATGAACAGAGGGCTGAGGAAGGACAGATACCCACCACAGAAGAAATGGAAGAACAGGTAGCAGAGTGGGAGCAATTATTGTGGGGAAAGGGGAAAAAGTATTGTGAATCTATACAATCCTCCCCAAACGTTGCTAAGTGAGACGCTGCAAGAAGCTATTCATGAGCTATTATCCTCTTGGTCAATTAGTTCTGGAAACACCTCAGTAGTTGTTGTGGGTGATCTTAATTGCCACATGGCTGGTGAGGGAGGGAGTCATCCACAGAATCCAAAGTTAAGGGAGAAACACTTACTACTCATTCCAAAATTGACAAGGAGGGGCTGGGATGGCTCCACTTGTTTGAAGAATGGGATTTAGAAATGTTGAAGGGCTACACTTTGAGTGATCATCCTGGTAGGCACACGTGGTCGAATGGTTCTTCTTTTAGCACATTAGATTACATATTCATGTGTCCAGAAATGCTACTGGGGGTGGAGGACATGATAGTCACTCCAAACAATTGGAGTGACCATTCAGCACTCCAGTGTGTGTTTAGAGTCCCACATGGAGTCCCTGAGAAAAGTAACCTGGGCACAGTTTGTGTTGACAAAGCGGAAAAAAGTATAAGGTGGTCCTCCAAGAATATAAACCAAGCAGCTGAAGCACTGGCGATTGAGAAATGGCCGTATCTACCAGTGTTTAAAAACATGTCTATTAATCGTATAGAAAATTGGATCACTGTGTTCTCTAGTAGGCATGCAACTGCCCCTACATGGCAGATAATTAGACCTGAAGGCGAGATACTCCCTTTGAATAAAAGAAATCAGAGACGCGAAGAGAGATCGTAGAAGGGACCTGCGAGTCTGTATGAAGAAGTTGGGCCCCGTAGAGGAATTAGGGGTAGCCATTAGGAAAATCAAAAATAAATACAGAGCGTATATTAAGAACATGCGATCTATGGAAAGAATACAAGCCCATCAGAAATTTGTACAAACCATCTGCACTAAAAATACTTGTAGCATTTGCTCTCTACTAGGTGAAGCTAGCGCGACTGTTAAGGGTCAACTGGTTAATCCTATAAATGCAGTGGGAAATTTTCTTGGGGAATCGAAATGTCTGTACATTGACTGAGGAGAGTTATCTTCCTGTCAATCTGGAAAAATGAATACCCTTCATTTGAATGATAGACGTAACTTGATGGCCGTGGGCCAACCGTCTTATGCACCGAATTGGAGAAATATGAACTGCTATGCTTGACCGACGAGCAGCCATTTTAAATGTAGTAAGAATCGCCATTTTGCTTGTTAACCATTGCTCATTGCTTTTTGTCTAAAAACTGCTTTGCAGCTTGCAATTCTTGCGTATTCTGCTTACTCTGCTCAACTGTTAACATTGTTGTCTGAATATGAAAGGACAAGGTCGCGGGACTGAAGAGTTTGCTGAAACTCCTCATGAGTAGCCCAGAGAGGAATACCCATGCTCCCACTCTGTAGCCTTGGGAGGAAGCTGCAGGGCATTAACCCTTCACAGCTGCCAGAAAGTCTCGTACGATGGTACAATATGTTAGAATAATACAGTTAAATGCTTGAATTATGCTCTTCTTACGGCCCCCCCTCGCAAAACCCTTTAGAACGTGTCGGCTCCCAGGACACGAATAGTACCTCATAGATAGCAAAGCTTGGAATGTGGCTCTTCCCCCGTATACAGATTGCTTCCAAGAACAGAACCACCGTGTTCTAAAAGATGCTTCCGCACTTTCTAAATTGCACATTGTTACTAGAATAGACATCGAAAGCATTATAATCGTCATACTCGTTGGATATGTCCATCGTCATCCCGAGTTCAAAGGAACTTAATACAGAGGGGTGTTGAACATGACTTTGCTGATTGTATGATATGCATTTTGTATATATGTAACTGATGTACGTAATTCGCTCTCTTGCGTCCCTCGAGGTCTAGGAAACTCACGTCGCGAGGCATGAGATCAGAATTGGCCAATTGATACTATCTTTTGCTTACAATAAACCCTAGCATTGGGAATTTGAAACCTTGTGTCTGGCGCATCTTTTCGTGTATGGTCATTGCATTGTTTCCATAGCATGAGGGACCCCTAGGGGCCCCTTTGAAGATGGCGCCCGAATAGGGACCCTCCCCCACTTGTCCCGTCGTATACGTTGTAACGGAGTAAAGGCGGAAGAACGGCGAGGACGGGACGGTCGAGCCGGGATCAAGAGGTGTACGGGGCGCCCTGTAGAAGAGAGGAGAGATTCCTTCCGCAGATCTGCACACATCTGATCCCTGATCGACGTACCGGGCCAGAGGGCAAAGGAGACGAGGGTCCCGAGACGAGGCAGAAGCCAGAGAAGCGCAGACACGACGTGGGGAGAGGTTGCGTTAGAACAGGTGACTTGTTTTATCAGGTGAGTCATTCCCCGATTCAAAGAGAAACCTGATTTTTGGTAGAGTGTTGATTTTGCAAACTCAAACGTCCAGGTAAAAGTGGCTAACCAAAGGGGAAGGTTAAAGAAACATGCCTGGAGTACTGTCCACTTTAGCGGGGCTTTTCAGCTGCGGTAGACAGTCCTTGGAATATGGCCAAAGTGCACCGCCTGGGGGAACGCCGGCTTATGATATGTATGCCAAATATGGTGTGGGTGCGATAATATTTTGTGAAATTTGGCATAGGCAAACTAGAAAGCAACCCGACCATCAGTGGCCTATTAATGGTAGTTTTGAGATGGGGAGGATAGATATCCTAGAGAGGGTGCTGATTAGAAAGAAAGCGCGACCTGCAGCTTTTGAGACCGTCAAAGATTGGAGGAGGGAAGCGATGCTCTGACTAAGGAGTAGAGAGAAGCATGCGCGTAGGCATAAAACGAAGCTTGAGATAGCAGAAGAGAAGGAAGAGGAGGAGTGGACTGAGAGTCTAAGACGGGAAGGGAGACGGGACCAGATGAACATAGACAGAATATACCCGCAGCGGGAACTACACATAGCAGATGAATTAATGGAACATTTGTTAACTAACACGGGTCGAGCACAGCACGAGCACTCCCACAAGCGCAGACCGGGGACACACAATTTCCCAGCACCCAGCAAGGCCCTTCACAGATGCCACCTGTGTCACTTGTCCCATCCGCACCTCCCGCTCTAGAGACTGATTCAGCACCATCCGCCCCTCCCGAAGTCGGGATTGAGACTGGGGAGGTGAGAGGCGGGGCTGAAGGAACAGGATTTGGACGGGTAACTCGAAGCGCAATCAGTAAAGAGAGAAAGATTGAATTACAACAAGAGGCAGAAATGTACATAGAAGGAAATGATGAGACGGCAGCATTGGCCTCATTGTATGGGTACCGAAGAAGAGACAAGAGACAGGTAGTGTTGGAATGCATGGGGAAATTTTTGGTGGGAGAATGGAAAAAGTTGCTTGACAAATTACCACCACAACGATTGTTAGATTTGAATCAATTAGCATGTTGTAGAATAAAAGATGAAGAAGTGAAGGAACATGTGGATAGACTTTTTGATCTTAAAAATGAGTTGGATAATGAGTATGCCGAAATGTTTGCTGCACCTGGGTACAGGGGTTGGGATAAGCGGTAAAATGGATATCAAATCCTAGTATTCCAACAATGGTTATACATGATATATTTGATGAATATTCCATACCAATGAAAATAAAGGCACTGCAATCGATGGCTGAACATTTGATGGAGAAGGATATACAAAATAATAAGGCCAGCCCACCTGAGATACTAGAGGTATGCAGGAGAGCATTCGAGCGAAGTACAGGAGAAACAGGCCTATCACTGGACTTAAGAATACTATTGAACCTAAGAGAAGGGGGGGGATCGTGAGTGGGGCATTTCCAATGAGAGAGGCCCCGCCCACGTTTGTACCAAAAGTAGAGATCCCTGCGACGGGAACAGTAGGAGCGCAGGTAACACCAGCCCATTTCACCGCCCAGTATGTGCATGTCCCCTTTTCCAGGCAAGAGGTGAATACTATAAAACAGATGATTCCTGATATAAGAAAGAATCCAGCAGGGTTCTACAAGGAAGTAGAGTCAACCCTGAGATCAGCAGTGCTTACTATGAGCGATATAGATTTGATTTTCCCAGCCATTTTGCCAGCAGATATATGGAAACAGATGAGGACAGTAGATGACGCAGGGGTTTTTGGCGCCACATGGGCGGAGTTACTACTGGAGGATAAAAATAGAAAAGTAGGGGAAAATCCGGGAACCCGCATGGCAGATCTACCAAAACGGATAATGCGGAGATTGAGGGAAATAATTCCAGAAAAAAGGATTCAGTGGGACAAATTAACTACATGTGTACAGGGCAAGGATGAGCCAGTAACGGATTATTTCAATAGATTTCAAGGAGTATTCACAGACTTCAGTGGGCAGGATGTGAGCACAGAGCCGGGGAAAAGGCTATTTGTTGATAAGTATGTGAGGGTACTAATATCGCCAATTCAAGATATGTTAATGACGTCGGAAAGTTCCTGGGCAGCAAAACCGGTGAGTGAGATATTACACATAGCCCAATATTACGAGAACAGGGTAAATGTGGTGAAAGAAAGAGAGGTGAAGGATAGAGTAAATTTGAAAACAAGGGTGTTACTGCAGCAGGTCATTGGATACAATAGAGGTAGAGGTAATGCACAAGGCTGGGGAAATTTGAATAATATGCATGGGGTGTCATTGGGATTAAATCAATGTGCGTACTGTAAGGAGGAAGGACACTGGTGAGCGCAATGTCCGCACCTACAGAATAGAGGTGGGTTTGGTCAGAAAAGGCCTCATAGAGGACATCAGGGATCGAACGGCCCAAGCAGAAGTAACATGCAGCAGGGATATACCAATGGAGGTACTCAAACCCAATCATATGGCCAAAACCAAGCACAACAGAACCAGACATTGAACCAAAGTGTTTCGAACCAAAATCAGGGCGGGCAGGGCCAACAGAGAAATGATCAGAGAGGAGGGGGAAATGGGAATATTTTTGATACACAAGCAAACACGTATTATAGCAGTAGTGGTGACTACACATCGGACGATGTGTTATTTTCGCGATAGGACAGCCCATGACAGGGGTCGGAACCAGTGTCTATTCCCGTGAATCAGAGAGGACCCTACGTAGAAATGAGAGTCGGGAATAAGGAGCACCGTTTCCTTGTAGATACAAGGCACAGAAGTGCTCGATAGACCACCACTTGGTTCCGGAGATACCACTGTCGGGGCAGAAGAATGTTTCTGTAGGGTTCGCAGGTACACCAGTAATTAACCCCATGTCCGAAGCTGTCCCAATTACAATAGGACCATTTATGGAGCAGCGTCAATTTCTTTTGACAGAGAATTGTGGAGAGAACTTGCTAGGATTAAATTTGTTGAGAAAATTGGGGGCAGTCATACATTGTACGGCAGACGGGGTGTTCCTCACGATGTGGTCTCACGATGCACCGGTGACGGAATTCATGTCAAAAGAGTTGCCAGAAGAGTTAAGTGGAGTACCAACCCGTCTGTGGGCAATGCATGATAATGATGTAGGATGCTTGAAAATAGAGCCAGCAAAAATAACTTTGAAAGAAGGTGTAACGCTACCACGAATTCCCCAGTATAACATTTCTGTTGAAGGTGAGAAGGGATTGAAAAGCATTGTTACTGACCTGGTGAGATTGGGGGTGGTTGAGGAAATTGCAGGGAGCACGTGCAACAGCCCGATTCTTCCAGTTTACATGAAAGGAGGCAATGAAGTACCCTATTGTTTCATAATTGATATGCGCGCATTAAACAAAGTGGTAGACCCACAATTCCCTTTGGTCCTAGATGTCACAACAATACTGACAATGATACCGGCCACTGCAGAATACTTTAGTGTAGTTGATTTGAAGAACGCATTCTTTAGCATCCCAGTGGATAAAAGCAGTAGATATCTGTTCGCGTTCACTCTAGGAGGTCGATCATTCACATTCACACGCATTCCACAAGGATATACAGAAAGCCCGAGCATTTACAGCAGAGCGCTAAAAGAGCAGCTAGACATGCTAGAACTACCCGAAGGTTGCATACTCTTGCAGTACATAGATGACTTGTTATTAGCTGCTGACACGAAAGAGATCTGCAAAGAAAGTACTGTAATACTCTTGACACATTTAGCGACCCATGGTCATAAGGCAAGTTTGAAGAAATTCCAGTATAATCAAAAGGAGGTGTCTTATTTGGGATACCTACTTTCGAAAGAAGGGAGAAGATTAACACCAGAACGCATAAAAAAT
This sequence comes from Ambystoma mexicanum, assembly GCF_040938575.1. Lineage (NCBI taxonomy): Eukaryota > Metazoa > Chordata > Amphibia > Caudata > Ambystomatidae > Ambystoma > Ambystoma mexicanum. The sequence goes on along the minus strand of NC_090926.1, from coordinate 702,645,108 downwards.
ATTTCTAGTATGCCTATTCCAAAAACTCAAAAAGGAGTGAGAGCTGTAATAGGCATGGCCTCTTATTGTCGGCAGTGGATCAGTAATTTTGCATTGATTGTGAAGCCGATGAAAAAATTGACTAAAAAGGATGCAAAGATGCCTTTGCAGTGGGATGAGGAATGTCAGAAAGCGTTTGAGCAATTGAAAGTTGCATTGTGTGCTGCGCCAGTTTTAGGCACTCCTAACTATAAAAAAGATCTTCAGACTATTTGTGAGTGAGAGTGAAGGATGGGCATTGGCGGTTTTGACACAGGAACAAGGTGAAAGAAATAGGCCATGTGGCTATTTTTCTTGAGCGTTGGACCCTGTAGCGCGCGCACTACCACGATGTTTGCGATCCGTCACAGCGGCTGCTGCGTCAGTGAAACAAACGGAAGGAATGGTATTGGGGCACACTTTAATTCTGATGGTGCCACATGCTATAAACATTCTACTAAATAGGAAGCAGACGCAACACCTCAACTCAGCTAGACTGACAAGATATGAGCTCATCTTGTTTGCACCCCACATCCAAATTATGAGGTGTAGCGCATTGAATCCTGCAGAATTAATGCCACTGCCCATAGCAGAAATTGGTGACAACGAATCACCACCCCATGATTGTTTAATGATCACTGAAGAAGAAACAAAGGGAAGGATTGATTTGAGCGATATCCCACAAAAAGAGCCAGATGGGGAGTTATTTTGTGATGGCTCTTGGTTTAAATTACCTGATGGCACATCAACGGCTGCATATGCAATTACTACCCTAAAGAGAGTTATAGAGAGCAGAAGGATCCCCTACAATTCGGCACAAGCCGCAGAAATAATAGTACTGACCCGAGCCTGTGAACTCTCTGAGAATCTGAACGTAAATATTTATACTGACAGCCAGTACGCCTTTGGCGTGGTTCACAATTTTGGCCGACTTTGGGCTGAGAGGGGTTTCTTGACATCACATGGAGCCAGGATTCAGCATGGCCCTTTGATTGTGCGATTGTTGTCTGCGCTTACGTTTCCAAAGCGCCTAGCTATAGTAAAGTGCGAGGCGCATAAGAAAGTAACATGCAGAGTGGGAGAGGGAAACACGTTTGCAGACAGGATTGCGAAGCAAACAGCCACAGATTTGGGGAATAAAATGATGACAGTACAGAGGAAGTACCTTGTATGATAGAGAATGGAGTTGCCACAGTCAAAGAAATGCAGGCTGAGGCCATGACCGAAGAGATTCAGGGGTGGACTAAGGGCTCTGCTGAGTTAGATTTGGAAAGATGTTGGGTGGACAAGGAAACAAAGAACTGGATGTTGCCAAATTGTTACGTAACTGCAATGGTTATAATGGCGCATAGCCCTACCCACATTTGCGCAAAGAAAATGGTACAGCATTTATCCACAGTATGGAAGAATGAGCACATTAAAAAGAATGCAGAAAGGCTAGTGCAGAATGGTATCACGTGCCTGCAACACAATGTATGAAAGGGAACCGTGACTCCAGCAGGTAGTTTCGGCCCACCCTCTATGCCATTTGAGGTGGTCCATTTTGATTTCATAGAAATGGAAAGGTGCCAGAACTACAAGTACGTGTTAGTGGTAGTCTGTGCATTCAGCAAGTGGGTGGAGGCATATCCTTTAAAAGACTGTACTGCCATGTCAAAAGCAAAAGTAATGCTGAAGGAGTATTTCTCCCGGTTTGGGTTGTCTTGTGTCCTGTGGTCAGACAACGGCCCCCACTTTGTGGGCGCAGTAGTGCTACAGATCTGTGCAGGTCTGCAAATAGAGAAGCGATTCCACAGTTCCAGGCATCCCAGTTCTGCCAGGCTTGTGGAGAGACACAACGGAATCCTGAAGTCAAAGATAGCGAAAATTCGCGCTGGGAGCAAGTTGAGTTGGGTGCATGCATTACCCCTAGCGCTGTTGTGTATGCGCACGTCTGTGCAGGCTAAAACTGGGCTCTCCCCTTATGAGATTATAATGGGGAGACCAGCAAATGTATGGTGCGCACCGCAGCCCAGAAAATTATGTGAGGTCGAGCATCCTATGTTAAGCACTTACTGTGGACTTTTAATACAAAAGTTGCGTTTGATTCATCAGCAGGTGCAGGAGGCGTTGTTGATGTGATATACAGGACCGGGGCACTCACTGGAGCCTGGGAGCAGGGTGCTAATCAGAAACTTTTAACGGAAGACAGCATTAGCACCCAGGTGGCGCGGCCCCTATCAAGTACTTTTGGCAACACAGACGGCCATCCGAGTGGACGGACGCAAGGCATGGATCCATGCTACCCATGCCAAAAGGTTCCCAGCGTCACTGAAAACTTTGCCTGATCCAGACGACGAGAAAAAGACAACGGTCTCGGAAACAAAAGAAACTGTTGCCAGTCCAGTGCCACAGCATCAGCCTGAGCGAGAAGTGAAAGTTGAAACAAAGCGCAAATGAGAAGTGAAACTCAAAACAGAGCCTGAGGAGGCTGCCAGTAAGGGGGAAGGGCGAAAAGTGCCCCAACGTTGCTCAGCGGAAACAACATCACTGCCAAATGACACAAACCCTGCAGTGCAAACACGAGCAGAAACAACGCATGCACCCCTTTGGCGCCCAACAGTTCTCGCGAATGCACCAAAGCCAGAGAAAGAAACTACATCATTGCCACGACGCCCATCGCTGCCCATCATTGTGCCACAGGCTGACACTGAGAATGATACTGGAAATGCAAGGGCACTATTCACGGATCATACAATAGCAGGAGTGAATCGATATAATCTGTGGCCTCGACAGACAAAGTGATCCACAGATCTTTGGTGCTTTTCTTTTTGGCCTTTGGTTCTACTACGGACGGAGTAGGAACCAGGGGCGTAGAGGAGAGAAGTGTGAGAATTGTGCAAGTCGGACAATTCAAAACTCAAGTCTCCTCGGTGCGCTTATAAAGTACATGTGTCAGGAGCCAGAGCAGGACAAGCTGGACGCACATAAGTACTAAGCCTGATAGAGTACATGTGTCCTAAGCCAGAGCGGGACAAGCTGGATACACATGTACTCTATCAATAAAGAATTGTCCAGAAATCATCTGAGCAGTGGGAGAAAGAGCAACTAATCTTGCTCGGGAGTGGATAAATGATCCAGGCTGTGAAAAGGCTGGGAGAATTGAACTGTGACATTTTTCGTTGAACTTTTCTGGCATCAAGAACGAGAGACATTCACGACGAATTTCGCCAGCAAGAAGAAGGACGATGAAGAACAAGTCAAGACCGGTTTCAGCCTCCTCCTGCACCCCTGCTAAAAAAATAATAGATTTAGAGACTGTAAATTTAGGGAAAAAGCATGGTAAAAGGAATAAGGTACTGATTTGGACATTGGTCCTATGTTTCTTAAGCATGATAGTACCAACAATAACAGCTATTACACTATGGTTCCTGGAGTATGTACACCCATTAAAAACACTTTTGCCAAAAACAGCTACTGAAAGCCCGGTTCATGTAATCACTGGTACTTTTCCCCCAATGGAAGAAAGACATAGAGAAGGTTACGGCAACAATACATTGTTGCTCATCATGAACATGACCCATGCGGTGTTAAAGAAAAAAGATTTCTGGGTTTGTGCCCATTTACCACAGCACGGTGGGAAAGGGATAGACTGGTATGCACAACCATTGCCATTGATTTATTCCTGTGAAGTAACGTTAAGTGCAATGTTCTTTGGGAAATAGAACAAGAGTAATACGGGTCAGCTAGATGAGACCAATATGAATGAATTTGAGGAAGTAATCATGACGCCTGTGGGTTGTTCCATATTCCAAAAAATTCGCGTATTTGCACTAGAACCTGTGAGAAAGAATACACAAAAAATAACAAGACTAGATATATTACATAGGCAGAATAGACCAACCCCGCCAGCAGAAAGAACATCAGTAATGACATTTCGGATGAGGGATGAATGGAACAAAGATGCTGTGCACCCTGCCTATACAGTGGATCACAGCCCCAAAACTGCTCCCCTATGTCTACAGAAAAAGGGTTCCTATAAAGTAGGAACATTTAGCAACTGCCTGAACATAGTGGTTTTAAAACATGAAATAGAACCCGTGTACGTGGGAGACCCTGTTTATTTTATATGTGGAGAAAAAGCATATCCATGGTTACCTAGGAACTGGGGAGGTACATGCTACCTAGGTCTACTGTTTCCAGGAGTGTTCCTCTTGGAGACAGCAGAAGTAGCCAGACGAACAAAAGGTAGAACTCAAAGGAGTAGTGAGGATGGAATGATAGCAATTGATATAGCCAAATCATTTATACCGTTCTTGTCCCAAATAGAAAACTCTTACAATATAAGAAAACTGTCTGGAATATTACAAAAAACAATAGATTCTACAACGGATATTTGAATGAATATGACTTTAGAAGAAAAAGGAATAAGACTGATGGCACTTCAAAACAGGATGGCTCTCGATATAATATTAGTTGATCGTGGGGGAGTTTGCAAGCTCGTAAAAACTGCATGCTGTGTGTATATAGATGACTACTCCCCTACGATATTTAAAGCGATCCAGAAATTACATGTCATAAGTTCCACACTCTCTACGGAAGCAGGGGGTTGGGGAATAGAATCCTGGTTATGGGTATTATTGCGGTCTCGGGGATGGAAGTTAATTTCGATACTAATGATGGGACTCGGGATATTCATAACATGCTGCTGTTGCATACAATGCTTACCAATAATATGCACTGAAATAACTGATGGATGTACCAAGGGATGTATGCACATGGTGTTGAGAGGAAAACAAATGCTTGGCCGGAATAACAGAGACACTGAGGAAACAAAAATAGTAAAACAATTAATGGTGATGGACATTAATGATGGAGATGATTCAGATGCAGATACCCCAGACTCCTCCTCAGAAGAGGAGGATACAATGAATAAATAAGACGTTTGGCACATGGCCAAAAGGAGGGTTTGTCAATCTGGAAAAATGAATATCCTTCATTTGAATGATAGACGTAACTTGATTGCCGTGGGCCAACCGTCTTATGCACCGAATTGGAGAAATATGAACTGCTATGCTTGACCGAAGAGCGGCCATTTTAAATGTAGTAAGAATCGCCATTTTGCTTGTTAACCATTGCTCATTGCTTTTTGTCTAAAAACTGCTTTGCAGCTTGCAATTCTTGCGGATTCTGCTTACTCTGCTCAACTGTTAACATTGTTGTCTGAATATGAAAGGACAAGGTCGCGGGACTGAAGAGTTTGCTGAAACTCCTCATGAGTAGCCCAGAGAGGAATGCCCACGCTCCCTCTCTGTAGACTTGGGAGGAAGCTGCAGGGCATTAATCACTTCACAGCTGCCAGAAAGTCTTGTACGATGGTAGAATATGTTAGAATAATACAGTCAAAGGCTTGAATTATGCTCCTCTTACTGCCCCCCCTTGCAAAACCCTTTAGAACGTGTCGGCTCCCAGGACACGAATAGTACCTCATAGATAGCAAAGCTTGGAATGTGGCTCTTCCCCCGTGTACAGATTGCTTCCAAGAACAGAACCACCGTGTTTTAAAAGATGCCTCCGCACTTTCTAAATTGCGCATTGTTACTAGAATAGACATCGAAAGCATTATAATCGTCATACTCGTCGGATATGTCCATCGTCTTTCCGAGTTCAAAGGAACTTAATACAGAGGGGTGTTGAACATGATTTTGCTGATTGTATGATATGCATTTTGTATATATGTAACTGATGTAAGTAATTCGCTCTCTTGCGTCCCTCGAGGTCTAGGAAACTCACGTCGCGGGGCGTGAGATCAGAATTGGCCAATTGATACTATCTTTTGCTTACAATAAACCCTAGCATTGGGAATTTGAAACCTCGTGTCTGGCGCATCTTTTCGTGTATGGTCATTGCCTTGTGTCCATAGCACGAGGGACCCCTAGGGGCCCCTTACTATAACACCAACCATTCCTTTTGATATCTCCTATATGGCCATAATAGGTAAAATAAAAACTCAAAAATCTTCTAGGGCTCCGGGACCCAACGACTGGTCAACATAGTAATCAAAAGTCAGCCCGAGTTCTAGGCTGGTCTACTGACCATACTGTTTGGAAAAATTACGGCCCAGGGGAAGATCCATAGTTCTTGGCAGACTGCAGTATTGACCCTGTCTTTAAAAAAGGAAATCGCTTGACCAGATTAATCATAGACTACTGTCTAGGTTAGACACGACAGGCAAATTATTTGCGTCCCTGTTACTCAATGAGCTGCAGATATGGGTAGACAAATCTCACATTTTGCCTAAATTCCAATGCGGCTTCAGAAGAGGCTATTCAACTTCCCATAACCTTATGGTCATTAACTTATTGCAATCTAAAGCCCGTAGAAGGGAGGAACTGCCGCTGTATGCTCTTTACATTGATTTTAAAGCAGCCTTTGACTCTGCTCCTAGAGAAATATTATGGTCTAAATTAGACCCTTTGGGCTGTCCTGTGGGCCTTTTGTACTACCTTAGACTGCTCCACTTTAACACCTCAATTAGGTTGAAATTAGATCAAGAGGGAGGGGCACCTGACTAGAAAGGTGCAGCAGAATAGGGGGGGTTAAACAAGGTTGCGTAACTGCCTCTCTGGTATACAATCTATATGTACATGACATTCCGGTGGCTATAGATGCCGCTAACAATTGTCCTCCAAAAATTGGGGAGGCGGCCTGTTCTGTTTCGGCATATGCAGATGATTTGGCCATTTTTGACCATACCATCAAGGGACTGCGTAGATCTGCCCTGGCTCTCTGGGAATATGCCTCCTGCAATGGTTTTACCATTAATTTGGATAAAACCAAGGTGCTGAGATTTACCAGTAAAAGAGTTTCTCGGGTAAATCTTATGGTGGGCAATGTTAAGATCTCTTACGTGCCACTATATCGCTATTTGGGAATATATTTTGAGCCCAGTGGTGAATATTCGGCATGTAAGCAATCCCGTACTACACGCGCAACGCAAGTAACAGCTTTAATGGTCAGTTTTACTAACAGCAGGGGGGCTTCATGTTATGGGGCACGCGCCAACTTTATATGCAAGTATTCAGCCCTATGATGACCTATGGCCTAGATGCACTCTTTGACATAGATATTGGATGGCTTCAGGTCATCGATAGGAAATTTTGCAACTCGGTTTAGCACCAGGAGTTCCTATGGCCATTATACGCCTGGAATTGGGAGTGCCCTCGCTCTATGCCATTATCATGAAAAATAGACTAGGATTTTTCCTGAAGATGTGAGTGGAACAGACAATCCTCTGCTAACAACAGTGTACCAGGAAGTATGCAAGAATCAGAACCCTAGTTCTCTGTTTGCCAAAATGTCAAAACATCTAGCTGATATTGGTTGGGGTTGGCATGGAGGGGTGTACTCAATTCTGGTTCAGAAGTTACTGAATAAGCATGTTGATATGTGGGACTGGTTAGAGAACTTTGCCCACCTCAACTCATTGAAACGTTACCAGTTTGTACAGTATAGGCTTTATTCCTTCATGAAACCACAGGTTTATCTTAATCTTTGCCCCTCTAAAAGGTTGCAACGTTTTATACTGCTACTTAGGATGGGCCAGCTCCCAACTCTGATGGTCACAGGCAGAAGAGAACATATTCCAAGGGACCAATGGATTTGTAGGGTATGTAAAACCGATAACAAACTAGAAACAGCCAGACACTTACTAACCCAATGCGGTGGCTTGATAGATATAATCCACCAGCATATTGGGTTGTTTACCCATGATTTGTCAACAATTAGTGATTTAATTTTTTGGCACCACTGCATCAATTCCGAGAGCCTGCGGACACTAACAGCCTTTTACAACATCTGGCTAAGGATTGAAGAGACATTGGGTATCAAGATTTGAATAGTATCCGGAAAACAATGTGTGACGTAGCATTCTATGGCCTCATGCTTACGCCATATGCAGGGATAAATTATGGTCTTAATCTGCCAATTGCTATGTGGAAGAATATATTTCTGCCCGTACTCACATGGATCTATCTTCAGCACATTAATTGGTGATGCTTGGTGTCCAGATATGCTGGTGATCTTCATTGTTGATTATCACTTTTTATTTTCATTCTTTGTGCTGATCTATTTCTACGCCCAGTTATACAAACACGATGGAAGAATAATTTGGGTGTGTTTGTTCATTATTCATTTTTATAACCACTATTCCTCATTTATATGCCCACGTTTTGACTCTACTTTTTACTCAGTATCCGATTCTTACATTACTATAAATGTTATATTGGTATATTGTAGTGAGACATGTATTTCTTAGGTTGGCCAACCTTTTGATCTGCTGATTAATTTCTCTTAGGATCTTCATTAGGATTTACTTTTGTATGTTGTGTGAATGTTGTTTTAAGTTATTTGTCATTTAGGTATTGTTGTACTATCATATGTACATGTTTAAATTTTAGATTATGTGTAAAGTTTATTAATGTAAACTGTATCACATTAAATAAATTATTAGTGTTTTCTGCCGGGGCTGACTATTACATGGTTCACTCATATCACTTACTACGATATTCCCTGTCTCCTCAGGACACCTAACCTGCTACACTCTTACCCCACACACTATCCTTATAACACCCATTGCTCACCCCATCTCCCTTACCACCATGCATCATGGTCTTAATATATTTTCCTCAACCTGAATCATGTTGGGGGGGCGGGGAATATTGGACATGCATCCCAACAAATGGCATTACAACTTTGATTAGTATGTATTGTACAAAAATCCTGTTTTAAATAGAAATAAAACTGCTGCTATCTGGATGCAAAGACATTAAATTACTTTAGGCCAGGCAACACTTTATTAATAAACTCTGGTGACTTGGAGACCCATAAATAATGTCCCTAGTCCTATGCTGTGCACCATAGACCCGCAGGGCAGGACCTGCACTCGGTCAAAGAAACAAGTAAACAGCGTTGACTCATTGGTATGTATCCTGCACCATCTCAATGGAAGATACTCGTATCTTTCTGAATGAACAGCCACCCACAATGCCCACATCTGAAATCATCTGCTTCTTGAAGGCAAATCACACACACCTGTTCTGCTCGAATGCAACTAAGTACCACAATACAAATTCTGTCTAGCTAGACACATGATCTGTCTCCTTGTCTTGCATACTCTCCTGACAGCCTTTACAGCACTCATCAACAAGACACACTACATGGGTCACTAGCACCGACCTAGTCACCCCTTCCTATCTTCATACAGGCTAAAATGCACACACACATTCTAAATTCCTCTAACCAATCTCTCATACCATCATACCACGGACTTCTGTCCTCTAAGGGTGTTCACCTACAGCGCTTTGAGGCCATATGAATGGGAAAAGGCACTTTATAAATGCCATATTACTTTACATTACATGCATAGACTCACACATGCACACACACACACACAGCTTTGTCTTCCAGCCTTACTTGAAATTATAGTCTCATATGTAAGAAGAACACATCTGTGACTAATGTAAACAATAAGGCTTCCTAGGTATCCAGATGAGGCCTCGTTTATGTTTAGAGTTAGATGAGATAGGTTATACTCAAATATATTAAAACACAAATAAGGCTACAAGCCAACAGCTAATACGTGTTGAGTTCTGTTTATGTTCACTACCTTTTCTCAGCCTATACTGCTGGCAAAAGTTAAAAGCATTTTCCATCCTTTCGGTTATTCAGAAATTGCATAACAGTGTCCTGTTTAGAGAGACCCTATACATGTACACATGCCATTTCTGAGGATAAACCAGGCCCAACACCTGCGGGTGATTTTCGGTTGTCCTGATACCGTTGCTTGCATCACAGTACACTTTCTAATCCACAGAAATTACAGTTTTTATTAGCCGTGCACTCGCTGACTGTAAATGTCTGAAAGGATGTTCCACTGATCCCCGTCACCAGACAATGTCAGGATTCGCTTTCTTTTAAAAACAATCAATTCCACGGATAGCAATTTAAAAGTGAGGATGAAAAGAAAAGCTCTGACCTCCTCTCACCCTGTCATTAGGTGATGGACCACCTTGGAACACTACCACATCTCCCCCGAGCAATCCTTCACGCACCTTGTGCGTGTCAAATAGTGTCTCGGGTTTTACCTGCCAAGATGATAAATGCCAGCTCAGTGAATCGTTCAACAGCCCGTCCATACTCTCACTTATGCAATGTGTCCGCAGCCAAACAAAGAGCATGTGTTTGCCACACATTTTGCAATCGTTTGGTTTTGATTAACACTATTTTCTGAGCGAAGAATCTTGGAGAAGCCATAAACAACCTTTCAAAACATCCATTTGTGCCAGATCATCAGTATGTGTTCACAGTTCAAGCGCCTGCAGCACAAGATGCCCCCTGGCGGTCAGTATCAGTCAGTCAATAAAGCTTTATTTCGGTCAACAGACCATAAAAGCAGTAATCACAGCCATTACATTTCATACAAAAACATGACTTCCATGCTGCAAAGACCTTCCGTAAAAGCTTGTCACGATAGGAGTCTAGATACTAAAATGCTTCTGACTCAACAAACAGTATACAATGAAACACACATATTGTATGATATTAATACTGCCACATAATCTTTATACATAAAGCTGAATGTGTGTATGTTTACACTGCCCTACAAATCCACACCACTGAACCCACATCTACAACATTTTGCATGGATTCCAATTTTGTCTGGGGCAAGATCGTAGCCTACGTTTGGATGCAAAAGAACAAGTTACTTACCAACTGTAACGTTCTTTCGACTGGATGTTCCGCCCACGTATTCCTCATCTTGTGATAATTCGTTATCTCCAGCTTCGCTGCTTTGGAAAAAAAAATTCTCGGCAGAGGGCGCTGTGCTCGAGGTCGTGCCGTCGATTGTCCCTCGATGGACTCCGTACTCTGTCGACGTCACCAATGGTATAAATAGCTTGTACCACGCCGGTTGCTTCAGTTCTGTTTTTTCGATGAAATATATATAGGAGGAACACCCAGGCGTGCCCCCTGTCCGATACATTCTTCGTGAGAGGAAAGTGTAAGAAAACGTAAAACTGTACTGTGGGGTAGGATGGGAGAGTCGATGAGGAATATGTGGGAGGAACATCCAGTCGAAAAAAACGTTACAGTGGTAAGTAACTTGTTCTTCTAATGGATTGTGTCCTCCCACGTATTCATCATCTTGTGATAGGCTCCCATAGCAGTATCAATTTTGGAGGCGGGAGTACTAATTTCAGTTTTCGTGGACAGAATGCAGAACTTCCTTCGCAAATAACCCCTCATTAGAGGAGGCAGTATCCAAACAATAATGTTTAACAAAAGTATGCATTGTTTTCCAGGTTGCAGCTGCACAAATGTCTGCTGCCGGGACTCCCGTCTTTAGAGCCGCAGAAGTAGCCATTCCCCTTGTAGAATGGGCACGAAGCCCATCTGGCGGTTCTTTTCCTGCTAATCTGTAGCATTCAACTATGGCTAATATGATCCAGCGGGAAATGGTCTGTTTTGTTACAGATAAGCCTAATTTATGACCGGTATAAACCACAAATAGTTGGTCATCTTGTCTCAATTTAGCCATCCTTGAGATGTAAAAACTAAGAGCCCTCTTGGGATCTAGTCTGTGTAATCTCTCCTCTTCCTTGTCCAGATGAGGAGGAGGATAAAAAGTTGGTAGTACTATCTTTTGTGACAAATGGAAGTCCGAGACTACTTTTGGCAAGAACGAAGGTTTAGCTTTAAGGACTACCTTATCCTTATAACAAATAGTATATGGTGGTTTGCATGAGAGAGCCTGAAGTTCGCTAACCCTGTGGGCTGATGATAGGGCCACAAGAAGGACAGTTTTTAAAGTTAAAAGCCTCAATGGACATGAATGCAGAGGCTCAAAAGGTATGCAAGTCAAGAATTTTAGTACTAAATTTAAATCCCAAGTTGGTACATGAAAAGGTACTGGAGGGTATACATTAGTAAGCCCTTTTAAGAATTGAATTATTAACGGTATTTTGAAATATGAAACCTCTTCTGAGGAGCACATGAAAATGGACAGCTCAGCAAGGTATCCTTTGATTGTTCCTATCTGGAGCCCCAGATTAGCTAGATGTAGCAGAAAAGAAAGCACCATTGGGGTGCCACACTGAAAAGGGTCCACATCCTTGTCTTTGCACCAGTTACTAAACCTGTTCCAGCGACATCGTTACAAAGATTTTGTTGCTGGTCTTCTGGCCAAAAGCAAGATTTCCATTACGTCATCCGGAAGATCCCAATCCTTGTATCTCAACCTCTCAGAAAACATGCGTGAAGGTTGAGTGTCTTGACCTCTGGATGGAGAACCCGACCTTCCTCTTGCGAGAGAAGATCCTCTCTTTGCGGAAGATGTATTGGAGGGCAGATGGACATGTCTAGAAGGTCCGGGTACCACGTTCTCCTGGCCCAATCCGGGGCAATTAGGATCATGGTTTTCCTGAACTTTCTCAACCTCCTGATTACTTGAGGAATCACAGGGACTGGGGGAAACGCGTACAGCAGTGGAAACTTCCACTCCACTATGAATGCGTCTCCCAGAGCTCCTCTTTGAGGAAATTCCCTTGAACAGTACTGATCGCACTTCCGGTTGATCGCGGTGGTGAACAGATCCACTTGAGGGGTTCCCCAAAGGCTGAAGATCTCCAGAAGGACTTCCTGAGCTATCTCCCACTCGTGAGAGACCGTGCTCTGCCTGCTCAGAGCATCTGCCGCCGTGTTCTTCTCTCCGGCTAGGTGAATTGCTGATAGAGAGATTCCTTCTTGTATTGCCCAGAACCATAGCTGCATTGCCTCTCTGCACAGTGGTAGTGACCCTACTCCTCCTCTTTGGTTGAGGTAGTACATGGCCACTGTGTTGTCCGTCATTATCAGGACATTCTTTCCCTGTACAGAGGGCAGAAAGGCCTTCAGAGCTAGTCTGATTGCCCTCAGCTCCAAAAGATTGATGTGTAGTTTGGACTCCGATGGAGACCAACGACCGCTGATTGTCAGATCGTTGGTGTGTGCTCCCCACCCCGTGAGTGAGGCGTCCGTCACTACTTTTATCTCCGGCCATGGTTGCCAAAAAGACTCTTCCTTGAGAATGTTGTCGTTGCAAGCCCACCATAGAATATCCTGAGCAACTGCACTCGGTACTTGCAGAAGATCCGACATATTCCCTGAGAACTGGGACCACTGAGTTCTGAGTGCCCATTGAAGGGATCTCATTCTCAACCTGGCCTCTGGTACTAGGAAAATGCAGGATGCCATGAGGCCGAGCAACCTGAGAAAATCGAAGGCCGGTAGACATTCGGCATTCTGGAACTTCGTTACCATCTGCTGGATGTGGAGAGCTCTCACTTCGGGAGGCAAGGCTTTTCCCGAAGAAGTGTTCAAGACTGCTCCGATAAACTGGAGCTTCTGGGATGGTATCATGTGGGACTTCTTGAAATTGAGGGAGAAGCCCAATTTGTGGAGGAAGTGGCAGGTGATCGAAAGATGTTCCTGAGCTTGTTCTGGAGAACTTCCTCTGATCAGCCAGTCGTCCAGGTAGGGATATATGTGAATACCCCCTCTCCTGAGACTTGCTGCCACAACCGCCAACAGTTTGGTGAAAACCCTCGGGGCGGAGGTCAACCCGAATGGCAGAACTCAAAACTGATAATGAGAATTGCCAATCGCGAACCTCAGGTACTTTCTGTGCTTTGGATGGATTGGCACATGAAAGTAAGCATCCTGAAGGTCCAATGATACCAGCCAATCTTGGAGTTGGAGAGCCTGAAGGATCTGAGAAAGAGTCACCATCTTGAACTTGTCCTTCCTGAGGAACTTGTTCAAGTTTCTCAAGTCCAAGATGGGTCTCAGTCATCCGTCCTTTTTTGGGATGAGAAAATATGGGGAGTACCAACCCCTGTTCCTCTCCGCTACAGGTACCAGTTCTATGGCACCTTTCTCTAGCAGGGTTAAAATTTCCTGCAACAGGAGCGGATCCGGAATTTTGGCGGAGTTGGCTCCCGGTGGATGATTCTGAGGCCTTTTTAGAAAGGGGAGACAGTAACCTTGTGCTACTGTTTCCAGTGCCCAAGCATCTGAGGTAATGCCCCACCATTCCTTCAGATGTTGAGAGATCCTGCCTCCCACTGGTGTTTTGTGTAACAAGGCCTCAGAGGGATTTGGAGGCGGCTGCAGGAGTGGCTGAGGGTACAGATGCCGCTCCTGAGGCTGATTTTGCACCTCTTCCTCGTGCTCCACGAGGGAAGTTTCTTTTGCCCCTTTGAGAAGCCTGTCCTCTTCCTCTACCAAAAGAGGAGTAGTATAGAAAAGAACAACCCCTCCAGGAAGATGAGCCGGAATAGGGTTTTAGAGGCTGGCGCAAAGATGTGCTAAGTGATTTAGCTGCCGCTATCGAGGTCTGAAGTTTTTCTAGGCTTTCATCAGCCTTTCTGCCAAAGATCCTTGAGCCATCAAAGGGCATGTTGAGGAGCCTAGCTTGCACGTCTGGTGCAAACCCCGACTTCCTCAACCACGCAAATCTGCGTAGCACAATGCTTGCAGCCATGCATCCTAACTGTTTGAACACCACCCCATCCGTGCCCCCTTGTGACTGTTTTTTTTAATGTAATGGTTTTGTAGCATGTCATCTTGTTCAAAAATGGGTGAAATATTACCCCAACCCATATATTCAACTACCCTGGTCATAAGACCCCTGTACCCAGCATCTGCATGCTCTGCAGGATCAGGTTTGGCAAACTCTAATTCTGGGGATGTGTCAACTCCACTGGCAGAATGTAGAGTATCACTCAGGTCTCTCATTCTAGATTCCTGGCCAATAAGTTCCTCAGGAACTTGTCTTGTACCATGAGTAACTCCGAAAGGAGTAACCTCGTCTTCTTCTGAAGCAGACTCTTCATTGAGAAAAAGTCTGACCTGGGCAAAGGAGTGAATCTTCTTCCTCTTCCATCTGCTTCGAAGGAATTGGCAAATCCTTTGAAGTTGTCGAAGGGGTCTTCGAAGTCTTCGAAGATGACTTCGATAATGGCGTTGAGGATGTTTTCAGCTTTGGAGTCGAAATTATCGACGCCAAAGGTGTCGACGAAGTCTTTGAAGTCTTCGACGATTTGTGTTTCTTGTATGGCACTGGAGAAGTGGTCGACACTCGAAGAGTCTTCGACGGTTTTTTACGTCGACTCGAGTTTTTTTGGATTCCTCAACGCTACCGGTCTTTGCCATGGTAGCCTTGGACTTCCCTTTGTCGTCCAATGGAGTGACTTTAGGGGTATGGCTTTTTCGAGGGACTTTCGAGGGGGTCGGGGACGCATTCTCGAAAACCTCAATGATCTTTTTGCGGAATTCTTCCCACTTACTGGGAGAATCCGATTTAGTCGGACAACAAATTTCTTCGGTCGACTCCGAAGAAGAAGATGATGATGACGGAGATCTATGTCTCCTCTTCATTTTTTTCGATGATGACGAAGAGTGTCTCGATCTACTCCTAGATCGAGATCTCTTTGAGTGCCTATGGCGATCCGATTCCTTAGAATCAGTCGCTTTCTTGTGTCTTTTTGACGTAGCCTTCTTTGAGGCCTCCCTCCCCACTGACAGTTTACCTCTCCTCTCACGAAGAGCTTTCTCGGTCATAGACTGGCAGGACCCGCAGTCTCGGTTCGGTGACTGGAAACGAGACACCAGAGACAAATCCGGTGGGGATCGGTGATCGACATCTTAGAACCACAATCTGCACACTTCTTGAACCCAGTCCTGGGTATCGAAGGCGTTGAAGATGACGACATTTTCTTCACAGAAAATAGAAGTGCGCTGTTCTCGATCGCGAAGCGATCGGAAAAACGGAACTGAAGCAACGGGCGCGGCTCGAGCTATTTATACCATCAGTGACGTCGACAGAGTACGGAGTCCATCGAGGGACAATCGACGCCATGACCTCGAGCACAGCAGCCTCTGCCGAGAATTTTTTTTTTCCGAAGCAGCGAAGCTGGATATAACGAATTATCACAAGATGAGGAATACGTGGGAGGACACAATCCATTCGAAAATGGACACAATCCATTCGAAAATGCACTCCATAGACACCCTCATTTACTGATGCTCACCCCGATTCACTACAGTAGGTATTAGAAGGTGCCAAATGTATTACTACTGTATACAGTTTGAAACTGTTTATTAAAGCAGTTTTAAAGGGAATTAAAAAAATGAATTACTTTTTTTTAATCACGCCACTCCAAATATGGGAAATTACAAGGTTACAGTTTACTTAAGTTCATTCACGAGAAGAGTGCACAATCAATCAATCTTTCTTGGACATTTTCTGAAATGTGCTGAAGCCATTAAGTGACTGAAACTGCCGAAACCCAAACAAACATCACTTGGAAAACCTCTATCTGATGCAAAGTGAAAATCAATATGAAGAACTTCTGACACACAACAACAAACAGCAGCACGACTTGCCGACCAGAGGACAAGAGAAACTTTCTCCAGTGCAAATGAGATGCCAGAGCAAACTGAAGCAAGACTTGCCAACAAGAGGACAAGAGCAACATTCACCAGGGCACAAGAGATACCAGAGCAAACTGAAGCAAGACTTGCCGACAAGAGGTAGAAGAGCTACATCCTCCAGGGCACATGAAACACTACTCGATCTGGATACAGGCAACACTGGGTACCCCAGCGTGTTAAAATGAAACAAATCTTCTTACCTAATCAACTTCATTTGTCAATATATGTCATCAGCCAGTGAATGCCTCTTGGTTTAAATTTTTTCCCACTTTTATAAATGTTGTCATTTAATATTAATGTTATTTGTTTTTTTGGGCAGAATACTGTGCCAATGGAGAAGAGCAGTGTGCATTGTTGACCTTGTTGCAATCTACATCATAATCAAATAGCTGTTCAGGTTCCTATCCTAACATCTCCCTCAAATGTCCATTTACAACCTCACACCACTACTTTCCAACCCAATATGCCATAACCTTTTCCATACTACACAAAGTTTAATGCACATTCAACATTTAATGCACATTCAACAGTATTATACCTTACTGCACCACACACACATGCGCGTGCACACACACACACACTTGTCCACTTACCAAACACTTTCAACACTGCCAGATACAACTTGTCTTTTCACGTTGCATAAAATGAACACCAGCCAGGCCTGGCTCCAGCAGGGGGGTAAACTGGGCCAGCCCCCCCCCCCCAGAGCCAGCCTCTGCCCCTCCCTAGAAAAGTGGCCATGTCAGTGTTGTTACACATCATTGGTAACCAAGGGAGTGGGGGGTGGATGTCACTCTAAACATTCAGCAGCAACCTCAGAGACATCATTCTGGGAGGCTGAATTGCAGGAGCCCTGGCCAGGATTTGTTATTTTGCCCTAGACAATGAGTTATGCCCCACAGCCATAAAAGTGCAAATTACCAGGGAGATGGGGGGCCATTCACATCTCTAAGTAAGGTGGCACACTTATTCAAGCAGGCTGCCTACAACTATTTTCTCAAACCTAAAATCACAATGTTGGTTTCTGTAATTTAAAGTATGTTTGTTTTTTGTGGGAATATAGTGTTTTTTCACATCATGCTTAATAAAATGGTTAACTATATCAAACAATAAATGACAGGTAAAAATGCTTGAACACAGATTTCTGCAGAAGGTGTGTCAACTGACAGGTGGTCTTACACATTACATTCAAAGTATATATTCTGCTGTATTAACTAGTTGAGTATAAGTGAAAAGATAAGGGGGTCGATTCATGGAATTAATGTGTGCCGAAAATTCCCGCGCAGAGGTGCCAAAACGTGCGAATCACAGGAAAAGTGCGAAAATCGCAGTGCAAGTGCGAAAATCGCAGGAAAACCAGCGCACAGCGATTCATGGAAGTCCGTGCACGAGAAAAACATTGGATGTGCGCTAAAAATGTGCGCCGCGCACGCCGGCGCACAGGTCATCCAACAGCGTGCGCCACGGCCACTGCGAAATCGCACATAGCACGGCGCACATCAGAAAAGTAGGCGGAACACGGGGCGTAACACTCGGAATGGGGAACAACGCGTGAAAATATGGGCGTCACGGGGGAAGTACAGGAGGCAAGTGCGCGGAACGCCCACACGCTCGCCTACAACCCGTATTCATGGAATGGAATAGGGCAAACCAGCACACGGTCAAAGAGGCGCACAGGGCCAAACAAGTACGCCACAAGAAAGCAGGCGGTAGCGCCCCTGCGACTGAAAAAAATGTGCGCCAAAATGTGCGCTAACAAAAAGCACCCATATATAGCCATGATGAATGGCCCATACAGTGGCCCTCTAGGACAAATGAGGTGCAAAGGGGCACCGACAAGCACGAACACCCGCTGTGTGAAAAATAGCGTGTGCGCGTGTTCCTGGGTGCGCAAGAATTTCCACACGCGATTAGCCTGGGCACGCGTACTTCGGGGTGCGCGGGAAGTTCCACACGCGATTAGACTGGGTACGTGTACTATGGGGTGCGCGGGAAGCTCCACACGCGATTGGTCTGGGTAGGTGGGGGTGCGCGGGAAGTTCCACACGCGATTGGCCTGGGTACGTGTACTTCGAGGTGCACGGGAAGTTCCACACTCGATTGGCCTGGGTATGTGTATTCCGATGTGCGCGGAAGATTCACACGCGATTTCTGCAGGGTACGTGTATTTCGGTGGTGTTGGGGAATGCTACACGTGATTTGGCCATGTGGGTCCCCCCAGGTGTTTCCTCTACACCCTCCACGGCCCCTGCAGGCAGCCCACACCACAGGGGACTACCCTGCACCCCTGCTCATGTCCCACAGGCAACCCATCCACCATGGCCATGCCCACCAGCCAACCCACATGTCACCTTGCACTACTGATCACCAACACATGTCTCCCACCACCCCCACCCTCCCAGCCACCAGGGGCAGCCTCCACCAGGCCCCCACTCATGTCTCCCACCACCCCCACCCCCCAGCAGTGCAGGGGCAGCCTCCACCAGGCCCCCACTCATGTCTCCCACCACCCCCACCCCCCAGCAGTGCAGGGGCAGCCTCCACCAGGCCCTCACTCATGTCCAACTCATGTCTCCCACCACCCTCACTCCCCAGCCACCAGGGGCAGCCTCCACCAGGCCCCCACTCATGTCTCCCACCACCCCCACCCCCCAGCCACCAGGGGCAGCCTCCACCAGGCCCCCACTCATGTCTCCCACCACCCCCACCCCCCAGCAGTACAGGGACAGCCTCCACCAGGCCCCCACTCATGTCTCCCACCACCCCCACCCCCCAGCCACCAGGGGCAGCCTCCACCAGGCCCCCACTCATGTCTACCACCACCCCCACCCCCCAGCCACCAGGGGCAGCCTCCACCAGGGCCCCACTCATGTCTCCCACCATCCCCACCCCCCCAGCCACCAGGGGCAGCCTCCACAAGGCCCCCACTCATGTCTCCCACCACCCCCACCCCCCAGCAGTGCAGGGGCAGCCTCCACCAGGCCCCCACTCATGTCTACCACCACCCCACCCCCCAGCCACCAGGGGCCGCCACCACCAGGCCCCCACTCATGTCCATCTCATGTCTCCCACCACCCCCACCCCCCAGCCACCAGGGGCAGCCTCCACCAGGCCCCCACTCATGTCTCCCACCACCCCCAACCCCCAGCAGAGCAGGGGCAGCCTCCACCAGGTCCCCACTCATGTCTCCCACCACCCCCAACCCCCCAGCAGTGCAGGGGCAGCCTCCACCAGGCCCCCACTCATGTCCAACTCATGTCTCCACCACCCTCATCCCCCAGCCACCAGGGGCAGCCTCCACCAGGCCCCCACTCATGTCTCCCACAACCCACACCCACCAGCCACCAGGGGCAGCCTCCACCAGGCCCCCACTCATGTCTCCCACCACCCCCATCCCCCAGCAGTGCAGGGGCAGCCTCCACCAGGCCCCCACTCATGTCACCCACCACCCCCACGCCCTAGCCACCAGGGGCAGCCTCCACCAGGCCCCCACTCATGTCTCCCACCACCCCCACCCCCCAGCAGTGCAGGGGCAGCCTCCACCAGGCCCCCACTCATGTCCCCTATTACCCCCACCCCCCAGCCACCAGGGGCAGCCTCCACCAGGCCCCAACTCATGTCTACCACCACCCCCACCCCCCAGCCACCAGGGGCAGCCTCCACCAGGCCCCCACTAATGTCTCCCACCACCCCCACCCCCCATCCACCAGGGGCAGCCTCCACCAGGCCCCCACTCATGTCTCCCACCACCCCCACCCCCCAGCAGTGCAGGGGCAGCCTCCACCAGGCCCCAACTCATGTCTACCACCACCCCCCAGCCACCAGGGGCAGCCTCCACCAGGCCCCCACTCATGTCCAACTCATGTCTCCCACCACCCCCACCCCCCAGCCACCAGGGGCAGCCTCCACCAGGCCCCCACTCATGTCTCCCACCACCCCCACCCCCCAGAAGTGCAGGGGCAGCCTCCACCAGGCCCTCACTCATGTCTCCCACCACCCCCACCCCCAGCAGTGCAGGGGCAGCCTCCACCAGGCCCCCACTCATGTCCAACTCATGTCTCCCACCACCCTCACCCCCCAGCCACCAGGGGCAGCCTCCACCAGGCCCCCACTCATATCTCCCATCACCCCCACCCCCCAGCCACCAGGGGCAGCCTCCACCAGGCCCCCACTCATGTCTCCCACAACCCCCACCCCCCAGCAGTGCAGGGGCAGCCTCCACCAGGCCCCCACTCATGTCCCCTATTACCCCCAACCCCCAGCCACCAGGGGCAGCCTCCACCAGGCCCCCACTCATGTCTACCACTACCCCCACCCCCCAGCCACCAGGGGCAGCCTCCACCAGGCCCCCACTCATGTCTCCCACCACCCCCACCCCCCAGCCACCAGGGGCAGCCTCCACCAGGCCCCCACTCATGTCTCCCACCACCCCCACCCCCCAGCAGTGCAGGGGCAGCCTCCACCAGGCCCTCACTCATGTCTCTCACCACCCCCACCCCCCAGCAGTGCAGGGGCAGCCTCCACCAGGCCCCCACTCATGTCCAACTCATGTCTCCCACCACCCTCACCCCCCAGCCACCAGGGGCAGCCTCCACCAGGCCCCCACTCATATCTCCCATCACCCCCACCCCCCAGCCACCAGGGGCAGCCTCCACCAGGCCCCCACTCATGTCTCCCACCACCCCCACCCCCCAGCAGTGCGGGGGCAGCCTCCACCAGGCCCCCACTCATGTCCCCTATTACCCCCACACCCCAGCCACCAGGGGCAGCCTCCACCAGGCCCCCACTCATGTCTACCACCACCCCCACCCCCTGCCACCAGGGGCAGCCTCCACCAGGCCCCCCACTCATGTCTCCCACCACCCCCACCCCCCAGCCACCAGGGGCAGCCTCCGCCAGGCCCCCACTCATGTCTCCCACCACCCCCACCCCCCAGCAGTGCAGGGGCAGCCTCCACTAGGCCCCCACTCATGTCTACCACCACCCCCACCGCCCAGCAACCAGGGGCAGCCTCCACCAGGCCCCCACTCATGTCCAACTCATGTCTCCCACCACCCCCACCCCCCAGCCACCAGGGGCAGCCTCCACCAGGCCCCCACACATGTCTCCCACCACCCCCACCCCCCAGCAGTGCAGGGGCAGCCTCCACCAGGCCCCCACTCATGTCTCTCACCACCCCCACCCCCCAGCAGTGCAGGGGCAGACTCCACCAGGCCCCCACTCATGTCCAACTCATGTCTCCCACCACCATCACCCCCCAGCCACCAGGGGCAGCCTCCACCAGGCCCCCCACTCATGTCTCCCACCACCCCCACCCCCCAGCCACCAGGGGCAGCCTCCACCAGGCCCCCACTCATGTCTCCCACCACCCCCACCCCCAGCCACCAGGGGCAACCTCCACCAGGCCCCCACTCATGTCTCCCACCACTCCCACACCCCAGCAGTGCAGGGGCAGCCTCCACCAGGCCCCCACTCATGTCCCCTATTACCCCAACCCCCAGCCACCAGAGGCAGCCTTCACCAGGCCCCCACTCATGTCTACCACCACCCCCACCCCCCAGCCACCAGGGGCAGCCTCCACCAGGCCCCCACTCATGTCCAACTCATGTCTCCCACCACCCTCACCCCCCCAGCCACCAGGGGCAGCCTCCACCAGGCCCCCACTCATGTCTCCCACCACCCCCCAGCCACCAGGGGCAGCCTCCACCAGGCCCACACTCATGTCTTCCACCACCCCCATCCCCCAGCAGTGCAGGGGCAGCCTCCACCAGGCCCCCACTCATGTCCAACTCATGTCTCCCACTACCCTCACCCCCCAGCCACCAGGGGCAGCCTCCACCAGGCCCCCACTCATGTCTCCAACCACCCCCACCCCCCAGCCACCAGGGGCAGCCTCCACCAGGCCCCCACTCATGTCTGCCACCACCCCCACCCCCCAGCCACCAGGGGCAGCCTCCACCAGGCCCCCACTCATGTCTACCACCACCCCCACCCCCCAGCCACCAGGGGCAGCCTCCACAAGGCCCCCACTCCATGTCTCCCACCACCCCCACCCCCCAGCAGAGCAGGGGCAGCATCCACCAGGCCCCCACTCATGTCTCCCACCACCCCCACCCCCCAGCAGTGCAGGGGCAGCCTCCACCAGGCCCCCACTCATGTCTCCCACCACCCCCAACCCCCAGCCACCAGGGGTATCCTCCACCAGGCCCCCACTCATGTCTCCCACCACCCCCACCCCCCAGCCGTGCGATTTTCCTCGGTACGTGTACTTCGGGGTGCGCAGGAAGTTCCACACGCGATTGGCCTGGGTATGTGTACCTCGGGGTGCGCGGGAAGTTCCACACGCAATTAGCCTGGGTACGTGTACTTCGGGGTGCGGGTGAACTTCCACACGCGATTTGCCTGGGTACGTGTACTACGGGGTGCGCGGGAAGTTCCACACGCGATTGGCCTGGGTACGTGTACTTCGAGGTGAGCGTGAACTCCACACGTGATTAGCCTGGGTACGTGTACTTCGGGGTGCGCGGGAAGTCCCACACGCGATTGGCCTGGGTACGTGTACTTCGGGGTGCGCGTGAACTTCCACATGCAATTGGGCCTGTGAGAGTGGGGTACATGTATTCCAGGGTTGGGCGGGAATATTTACCCGCGACTGTGCCTGTGAGAGCGTGCTACGTGTATTCCTGGGGTGGGCGGGAAGATTCACACGTTCGCCTACGACTTGCCGAAAAATAAATGGTCCAATCCTGAGACACGTACGCCAGCATGAAGCAGGCGTACGTCGACCCGCGAAGCAAAAACGTGCGTGCAAACAACAAACAAGCTCATACGCCAGGATGAATATACCATTCCTAGCAGCAGTGGCCGTGGGTTACCAAAGGAGGAGGAGGAGGATAGTGAGGGCCCGAATTTTCACTCCCAGAACCAGCCTTTTTGGGATGCCTGATGACCAGGTGTATGGGAGTTACAGGTTTCCCCCACACATACTACTGGACCTGGTCAGTGAGTGGGAGGATGACCTCACATCACCCACCCTGTGCTCCCAAGCATTCAGCCCCCTGGAGAAGGTCCTCAATGTACTGCACTTCTTGGCCACAGGATCATTTCAGCGGACAAGTGCCATAGTGGGTGGGGTGTCACAGGCCACGCAGTCATGCTGCCTACACCCGGTCTTGAACATCATCACTGCACGCCCATCAGTCCGTAGGCACATATAGCTGCCCAGGACACCTGCAGAAAGGCAGGCTGCCACCCTCGATTTCTACGGTGTTGCACAATTCCCAAAAGTGCTAGGTGCCATTGACTGCACCCATGTGGCACTACGTCCCCCCAGGGCATCTGAGCACATCTATAGGAACCGCAAGCACTGGCATTCCATCAACGTGCAGGTAGTATGTAATTCTAAGGGAATCATCACCTCAGTATATGCCAACTATCCAAGGTCCACCCACAAGAGCTTAATTTAATGAATGTCTACCCTAAGCCGGGACCTAGAAGCTGGGCGGCATGGCGATACATGGCTGCTTGGTGAGTATGAATGCCACTGCACATGCATGCATGTCAGATGCAGAGTTATGTCACTACCCCACTAATGATACCCATCACCTCCTCACCAGGGGACAGTGCCTACCCTCTGAGCACCCACATGATGACGCCAATTCGGAACCCCATCATGCCAACAGAGGTAAGATACAACACAGCCCATATTGCAACCTGGGGCATAGTGGAGCGCACATTCGGAGTGCTCAAGTCATGCTTTCGCTCCCTTGACCGTTCTGGCGGGCAGCTGTTATATGCGCCCCCAGTAGTGTGCAGGATCATAGTGGCAGCATGTGTCCTGCACAATGTTGCAACACGCCGGGGCCTGGCCGTGGACATGGTGGTGCACCCACATCCCCAACCACATGCACGCCCGCTGCGCATGGGAGGGGAGAGGGCACAGGGTGAGGCAGCCCGTACGCAGCTGGTGGCTAATTACTTCACATAGAAATCAAACCCCAGTGGAGTGCACACAGGCCTGGCACATACCATCTGATAAGCAATGATGACTCGACCTGACAATTAAGACGAACAAAGGGACTGTCAACTGTCAGAACCATAGCAGCCTGAGATTGTTCATGTGGAAGTGTCACAATGTGTGCATCCCTACCTACACAAACACCACCAATGCAGTGTCATGAAAAGACACTTCCATGCTGCAGAAATGAATACCCACTTGCAAAATACTACATGAAAACAGTGCCATGTCACCCACCCCCTCCCCGGCACGGCCACACAACACACCATGGCATGTCATGCAATGTGAGCGGAAAGAAATTATTCCCCACAACATGCCCCAAGTGTCAGCAGCTACAGTGTCCCTAATGGAAACATGTCCACACATGAAATGCTCACAGTAATGCAGGACCTACAACCCACATTACCAAATACTTACCAAGAATACCAATCACCTACACAACCTCCAACCTACCTTAAACATGACATTACAGACTTAAAAATTAGCTAGCCTCACCACCTGATGATGACAGCCCTCCGAACACTTCCAAGTATACAGTGTTAGCGCCACGCAAGAGTGTAGGTGCACTGCTTACAACATGGACTCCAGTTCCAAGGTGGACCGCATTGTGAAGACATGAGGAATGGACCTGCAAATATGGAGGATGAGATGGATGCAGAAGCACATATCAATACACCACGCAGTGTACAATACAACAACAATATGCACTATGAATGTATACACAGTATTGACTACAGACTGCCCACACAGCTCATGGGAGTCCAATGTCACCATGTACGTCAATGTCACTTGGGCACACCCTTTGCAAGCCCATGGAAACGGGAAGCAGGAGGGGTGTGTGTGACAAAAACCCAAGCATCTGAACCGAATCCATGACAAGCCTGCATGTGCCCAGCCACAATGCAGTGTATGCCCACTGGAGCCACACAAGGCAACACACTGTCCCAAAAAAAAAAAAAAAAAAAAAAAATGGCCATTAATGGGCCCGGGGGGGTTGGGGAGGCCACCCAGGAGGTCCGAGGACAGGGTGCACACCAAAACCCACCTGTGTGGATCTTGCGAAAAAAAAACACCTCCATGGGCTCATGGCCTACACGGCTACCCTATTGTGTGAGTATCACTGCTGTCGCTATCCTCACCCTCTGCAGCTGCATCCGGAGGTGGTGGCACTATGGGAGGCAGCCCACGCAAAGCCCTAGTCTGTTCCTCCATGGCTGCAAGCATGCGGGTGTGGTAGGTCTCGTTCTGGAGGATTAGTGTGCAGAGGTCCCTATGCAACAACTCACAGGATGCCCGGACCTCCGCCCTAGTTGCCTGCATCTCAGCTGAGAGCGTACGGGTGAGACGCTCCAGCTGCTGTTCTGTCCTTCGGTTTGTTGAAGCCTCAAGCTCAACAAGAGTCGTCCTGAGGTGAAGGTGTTCCAGCCTCAGGGCTTCCCTGTGGCCCTGGGTCTCTATGGAGATGGCTTCCTGCAGAGTCGCCAGTGCCGCCCGCCTGTCCCTGTTGGACGCCAACATGTCCTCCCTGTGTGACTGGCAGATGGAGTCGGTTGCCTGCTGTAGTCGCTCCATCAGCCTTTCGGGGGGGACAATGGAAGTGGCCACCCTATCCATGGCCTGAGCCATCATCTATGATGATGCTGCCTGTTGGGTTGCCATACCGTAAATGGATTGCTCCCATGCGGTATTGCCAGGTGGCGTACGGCCACCACATCGGCGGGCACCACACCTGTCTGGGGCAAGGCGAACTGCGCCTTGCTGTGCCGGCACTGCCTGAGGCTGCAGGACTGCATTCCCCCTCTGATGTGCTGGCCCAGGAACAGGATCAGATGTTGCGGAGTGTGACCCTGCATCCGTAACCACCAAAGGCGTACCTGCCAACACTGACATCCCCATTGAGGGTTCTAACCCTGGTGCAGGTGGGTCGGACAGAACAGAATCCCTCCCAGGAACACTCACCTGCGACGGCACGTAGGTCTCATCATCCGAATCAACAGCTGAGTACAGCTCGGGGGAGGTGCAGCCAGAGACACCCCTTGAGAGCACGACCTGCAGCAGTTGTGGGTTCTCACCCACCACCACACCATGTCCCTCACTGGTGGTCGGTCGGCCCTCAGACTCCTCCTGGGTCTGCACCATCTCCACAACCCCAGCAGTATCAAGTGCGTCTTCCCCTGCAAAGACATGAAAAAAAACAAATGGAAACAGGCATTAGCACTATGGCACACAATTAGGGCTGAGAGGCTACAGAAACAGCACTTGATTGACACATGTCCCACATGACTAAAACACTCCCATGCATGCACCGTCACTGCGTGTGATGGGGAGGCAGATGGCACACATTGATGACACCAAGATGGAAGATGAACACATTTTCTGCATGCTGCCTAGCAGTGGCATCACACATTGGCCAGTGATTGGCAGGTCAAATACACATGCCATCACACAGATGGCATGTACCCTAGCCATGAAGTGAAGAGGGAGAGGAGGTCACCAATTGTTCATTCAGTGCAGTTTGTTCATATAATTGATTATTTTCATTGTAATGGTTCAAATGTTTAACCTGCAGCTGCCAGTCAAAAATGGTCCTATAGCACAGGGACATGTCCAAACTAATCATGTCCACGAAACTGAGCCAGTCCACTGTACCATAGCCATTTCAGACATGTGACAATAGGACTGAGAAATCCCGAGTAAAAGTGGTGGTATGCAAACAATCTGCCTGAATAAACAGAGGTAAATAAGCAACAGTGTTGTGGCAAGATGACACTCCAAGGGCAACTGGCGTGGTGTTGGGCTGGATGTCTAATGTTGGCCGAAGGGATGCTGCTATACCCAAATGCTGTTGCCAAGAATGTATAGGAAGAGGCACATGGGTGAGCCGAACCACTCAGGCACACACACCCTCCCCTGGCACCCAAACAGAAGCCCTCCCACACACACCATGTACATGGATGACACACACATGCATGTGCACTCACCGGATAATGCCTCGTAATCTGCCACTTCTCCCACGCCTTGGATCTGTTCCTCTGTGACGTAGGTCCCAGCAACCTGCTCATGTGGAGTGAGTTCTATGTCGTCTGCTGGAGACCCACCTCCAGTCACTAGAGTTGCGGCATGACTTGAGGCCAGCTTATTCTTTGCTCTGCGCTTCAGGTCATTCCAGCGCTTGTAGCATTCATTAGCTGTGCGCCTCACGATTCCAAGGGCACTTATGATGTCCGCAATGGTCTGCCAGTGTGCCTGACGTTGTGCAGGTGTGGTCTTGGATCCTGCAACAATCACCATTTCGCGGTCATGTGCGGACACATACTCTACAAGTGCATTCAGTTCGGCCTCATTGAAGCTGGGCTTCCTTGATGGGCCGGACTGTGTAGCCGTGTCTGGGGCATCAGCCTCTACTGGACGAGCACTCTTCCTCTTCCGCTTGGAAGGTTTTGGGGATCCGGAGTGTCCTGCGCCGCTCTGGACACTAGGGGCAGGAGCGTGGGATTGCACACTCAGCATGGGAGTTGGTGCAGGCATTATCTCAAGTGTGATGGTGTCAGGGGGAATGTCAGCATGATGGCCTTGGACCGACACTGTCCTGAATGGGTGTGTGAGAGGTGGGGTGGATGGAGCCGCAGCTGCCCCTGCAGCCTCCCCAGCTGCCCCTGATCCACGTGGCCTGATGACACCAACGTTCATCGGCGCACGTGGCCTAGACCTGCTGACCTGGAAGTCAGCCATGGAGTCACCCTGTGCCAGGTCTGGTTCCACAGTGGGCTGGGCCAACAAGGGCTGAGCATGGATCGTGTCATCCACGGTAACCTCAACCAGGGGGGGGCATGGGTATCCCTGACTGCTCCTCCACACATGGGGGGCTAGGGGCACCCTGCAAGTCACGGCCACGTCCCCTACCGGATCCACCACGGCCACCACTTGGGGCTCGGCCACCTTTGCCACCCTTACGGCTTGTTCGCCTCCCAGTCATGGCACTGATGTTATTGTGCGTATGGGAGTCGATGTGAACTATTGTCCTGGGCAATTGGGGGTCAAAGGGGTTGGGTACCAGATGGTAATCGTACCCTAGTGCTCTAGCAAGGCTGTATGTCACCCCTGGGGAAAGATGACGGGTCACGCAACGCACAGGCACCCCAAAAAAGCGAAGTAAGGTACACGCAACCCCTCCTAGACCACGTGCGTGGAAAAATAAACCTGCACTACGCTGTGGCACCCAGGAACACAAGAATGAACGTATGCGTGTCACACGCAGCCTAGAATGACCTCTGAAGGGGTACGCGACACACGGGGCAAGCACAGATGTTAAATACGTGCGCGACTCACCGTCCGCCAGGAACAAAAGCGTGAAAAATATGCGCATGTGCGCGTTGGCAACACCCCCGCCAAAAGAAGAATTGTACGATGTCTGAGGAGACAGGACAACAGTAGTAGGGAACGCTGTTTGAGGAAACAGGCCCAGGAAAAAGAGGAAAAGAGAAAAAGCTGTCAGAGGTAACAGAGTACGAACTGGAAACGCTGTGAAGTAAATCGCGTGTGAACCGACAAGAAGTACAGATTTCACCCACTCGCTCTCCACGAAAAGCACGTACAAGGAAATGGCGTTCTACACGTACCTTTTATACACACGTCACAGACACGCGTATGCAATGAGGCCATTTCCACCAATTACGAGCTTTGACACTCGGACGTGTATCTCTTCATTTTTACACGCGCCATTCTCTACGGCCATGCGCCTGACGTCACAGCTGCGCATGGTGTCCTTTGGGCCAATGAAATCGCATATGCGAGCACACATGGTAAAACTGCACGTCCGAGTGTCATCGCGTGTAATCGGAGGGAAGTGAGCGTACATGCGATTGGCCTGGGTACATGTATTTCTGGGGTGCGCAGGAAGTTCCACACGCGATTGGTGGAAATCCACGTGTTCTCTGTCATCACGTGTAATGAGGGAAACACCCGCGTGCCTCACGTCACAGATGCGCTCACGCGCTAAGGGCCTTTGGTCCAATGAAATCGCATATGCGTGCTGACGTGCATACGCGCTAAGGGCCTTTCCTCGATTTACACGCAGACGTGCAGGATTTTCACATGCCAAATCATTCTGTATCAAGCTGGCCACGCTTAAGCACAAGGAAGACCACGCTCCTGCCCAAAAGGCCGAATTACTGCCCCCCAGAGCCCCGAGCAGCCTCCCACGAGCCATCTGCTGCTGCCTGCCTGCCTGCTGCCACCGTGCCCTACCATTTGGTGCCTGCACATCAGCCATCTGCAGGGGTCCATTTGCTGTGTCCACCCCTGCTGGAACAGAAGACTCCCGACTGGGATACCATCGCTCCACAGCCCAGCCCCAGGACCCAGTTGCCCACCCACTCCTGCCTCTGGGGTTGCCATGTCGAGCACTGCAACATCTGGCCCCACTGGCAACCCCCGGCCAGTGAGGCAGAGGGGCACCAGCTTCACTGCCACCGAAGTTGGTGTCGTGGTGGAGCAAGTCCTGGGGCAGTATGATGCCCTCTTCGGAAGTAAGCGCGCCAACAAGGAAGGACGGACTCGGATCTGGATGGACATCGTCACTGCCATCAACGCGGAGGGGGTGGCAGTCCGCGACTACCAACATGTCAAGAAGCGCTGGGATGACTGCAGGTCCAGGACCCTCTTGAAGGCACGGCGCCTCGTGGAGGGGGGCCTGGGCCGCATGAGTACCATCCAGATGAGGGTCCTGGAACGCGTAGGCCCAGCGCTCCACGCCCAGATCCTTGAGAGGCAGACCCGTCTGGAGTTGAGCGGTAAGTGGCCAAACATTGCTGTGTGAGACAGGGCATGTTGCAGTGTGCTGGTTGTCTGATACTTGCCTGTATGTGTGACATAGGCCATGTATGCATGTGTGTGCAGGGACGTCATGCATGTGAGACCAGTAATGTGTGAACCACACGGTTGGTGCAGGTGTTCTAATGCAACATGGGTTGCCCTATGCGGAATAGCCACATGAAAGCAGGCCAGTCTCTGTTCCTGGACATGGGTGAGGGATGGGTGCTGATGCCATGTACATGTATGCTGTCCATGTCTGTGTGTCTGACCTGCGTGTCTGTGACTTGTGAATGCCAGGGATGCATGACACATGCCTGTCTCAATGTTCAGGTTCACTGATGCAGCCTAGTCATCCTTGTATCCACTGTGTCTGTGGTGTACGAGGCCAGATGGATGAAACTAGGGTGAAGTGTGTGCATGTGATAGGCATGGCACATGGTGCATGTGAGTTCCAAAACAACAGTGTATGTTTCAAGAATCACTTGGACATGTATGCTAATGTCCATAGCATGCGCCATGCCTGTTACCGCATGTGTTTTACCTGCACTGAGCCATGTGTTGTGGAGGGACATGATGGACGTGATCTTTGACAGTGCCACTCATCTGCTATTGCTTCCTGTCTAGGGGACCATTGTACAGTACCCTGATGCTTGTGTTCTATGTCTCCCTCTACACAGCGCCACGTGAAGAAGAGGGCGGAGACGGCTCTATGGAGCAAAGCGGCGGGGATGCCCCCATGGCTGCAGCGGAAGGGGTGGGTGAGCCCCCACAGGGGCTTGCAACGGCGGAAGACGGGGTGGAGCCATCCAGGTTGGTGGTTTCCACAGAGGAGGAGGAGGCCGCTACTGAGGCGCACATGGGGCCTGGTGGGGACATCCGTGCTGGTGCAAGTGTTGCAGTCCAAGGGCAGGGGCAGGAGGCAGCACAGGTCGCCGTGGAGGGGCCTGTGCATGTCACTGGCCCTGACACTGTGACTGCACCACCATGCACCAGCAGGGATGCCCCATCCCAGGCCCGTCCGCAGGTAGGGGGGATGTCCATGTCATCTGATTCCCCTCCACCTGCGTACGAGGGGACCCCTGGCCGTATGGAGAATGTCCTGATTGGTGTCGCGTTGCGCACAGGTGCAATTCGTGATGAGGTGCGTGCTTCCCGGGAGGAGCATGCATGTCATCACGGAGAGCACCGTGCTGACGTGGCCAAGTTGGGAACAGCCATGGTCGGGGGTTTCCTACATGTGTCGGCCAATCTGGCGACCCTCTCTGTGGAGACTATGCACCAGTCGTTCTCCATGCGTCTTCCGGCCCAGATGCCACCAGGGCCCCCTGTGGACCTGCCCCGACCAATGCAGCCGGCTCGGTGAGGATCCCATCCCTGCCACAGTCGGGAGTCGGAGGTCCAGCAGGAGTGGACACACCAGCAACTGGACCCCAGCAGATGGAGGATGTGACGGCATCATCGGGCAGGGCACGTGCACGACGGCGTCGGTGGATACCATCAGCCTGGATGCCGTCGTGCTGGCACAGGCAGTTGCGTCGGAGGCAGCGGCAGGCTCGACGTGGGAGGCATCATGGCTCGGGGCCATCAACATCAGGGGTGCAGGCATCGGCCGGAGGGCAGGAGAACCCTGGAATGGGAGTGGCTTCCGTGTGGGAGCGGTTGGGCCAGCAGATAGGTGCGGAGCGGCAGCGGGCAGAGGAGGAACGGCTCACAATGGTCAGGGCGGAGAACTCCATGCTGAGGCGGGCTGAGTGACTCGAGGGTCTTGGAGCTGGACACTGCTTTATCCCTGCGAGACCTCGGGTCCAGGGAACATGCCCGCCTCCAAGCCATTGAACAGGAGTTCGATGATGCCCTGGCCCATGACAACATCCAGTGAGCCGTTGGACTAGCCCGCTGCCCATGTAAATAGTTATGTAGTTGGTGTTAGGTTTCCTTTGTTTTTGCATTTTCTTTGGACCTTTTGGACAATGGGCCACATTTTTGTATATAGTTATTTTTATTAGGTAGTGTTGTTAGATAGGTTTAATTTCTTTTGTTGGGATCATGGACCCTGGCTTGTTCACCTGTACATAGTTCACTGTTGGATTTTCTTTTCTTTTTACAATTTACCCATGGAGCAATGGCTTTCAATTATAATTTCACATTGGATTTTCTTTTCTGGACTGTGACTTTGGACACCATTCCTTTGGATTCTGATTTTTGGTTTTGCATTTTTTCATGGACATGCTTCTTTTTACTTTTTTTACATTCCCATTTCTGTTAGTTTATTTTTGATTCAATTCATGTTTTCTTTAATACATATTTTTTGATCAAACTTCAATGTGTAGTATCATCTCATTGGTTTCATGCATATCATGATATGGGTTTTGAGATTCACTGACACCCATTGGGTGTATGTGAGGGACATGTGTTCGTTTCCAAACTTGCAATTGCAGTTCTATCATGTTATTGCCATTTCTGAGTGGGTGGATGCAATACTCGGGTGGGTGTTTTGCATTTGGAGGCTGACCATAGGGACCGGGGATCTAGATTGTGATGACATGTTGGCTGTGGAACATGAGTTGGACATGAGTGGCGGCCTGCTGGCAGGTGCTCCACAGTGATGGGGGGTGGGGTTGCAGGGGAACATGAGTTGGACATGAGTGGGGCCTGCTGGCAGGTGCCCCACAGTGCTGGGGGGTGGGGGTGCAGGGGAACATGAGTTGGACATGAGTGGGGGCCTGCTGGCAGGTGCCCCACAGTGCTGTGGGGTGGGGGTGCAGGGGAACATGAGTTGGACATGAGTGGGGGCCTGCTGGCAGGTGTCCCACAGTGCTGGGGGGTGGGGGTGGTGGGAGACATGAGTGGGGGCCTGGTGGAGGCTGCCCCTGCACTGCTGGGGGGTGGGGGTGGTGGGAGACATGAGTGGGGGCCTGGTGGAGGCTGCCCCTGGTGGCTGGGGGGTAGGGGTGGTGGGAGACATGAGTGGGGGCCTGGTGGAGGCTGCCCCTGGTGGCTGGGGGGTGGGGGTGGTGGGAGACATGAGTGGGGGCCTGGTTGAGGCTGCCCCTGGTGGCTGGGGGGTGGGGGTAATAGGGGACATGAGTGGGGGCCTGGTGGAGGCTGCCCCTGCACTGCTGGTGGGTGGGGGTGGTGGGAGACATGAGTGGGGGCCTGGTGGAGGCTGCCCCTGGTGGCTGGGGGGTGGGGGTGGTGGGAGACATGAGTGGAGGCCTGGTGGAGGGTGCCCCTGCACTGCTGGGGGGTGGGGGTGGTGGGAGACATGAGTGGGGGCCTGGTGGAGGCTGCCCCTGGTGGCTGGGGTTGGGGGTGGTGGGAGACATGAGTGGGGGCCTGGTGGAGGCTGCCCCTGGTGGCTGGGGGGTGGGGGTAATAGGGGACATGAGTGGGGGCCTGGTGGAGGCTGCCCCTGCACTGCTGGGGGGTGGGGGTGGTGGGAGACATGAGTGGGGGCCTGGTGGAGGCTGCCCCTTGTGGCTGGGGGGTGGGGGTAATAGGGGCATGAGTGGGGGCCTGGTGGAGGCTGCCCCTGCACTGCTGGGGGGTGGGGGTGGTGGGAGACATGAGTGGGGGCCTGGTGGAGGCTGCCCCTGGTGGCTGGGGGGTGTGGGTGGTGGGAGACATGAGTGGGGGCCTGGTGGAGGCTGCCCCTGGTGGCTGGGGGGTGGGGTAATAGGGGACATGAGTGGGGGCCTGGTGGAGGCTGCCCCTGCACTGCTGGGGGGTGGGGGTGGCGGGAGACATGAGTGGGGGCCTGGTGGAGGCTGCTCCTGGTGGCTGGGGGGTGGGGGTGGTGGGAGACATGAGTGGGGGCCTGGTGGAGGCTGCCCCTGCACTGCTGGGGGGTGGGGGTGGTGGGAGACATGGGTGGGGGCCTGGTGGAGGCTGCCCCTGCACTGCTGCGGAGTGAGGGTGGTGGGAGACATTAGTGGGGGCCTGGTGGAGGCTGCCCCTGCACTGCTGGGGGGTGGGGGTGGTGGGAGACATGAGTGGGGGCCTGGTGGAGGGTTCCCCTGACTGCTGGGGGGTGGGGGTGCTGGGAGACATGCATTGTCGATCAGTAGTGCAAGGTGACATGTGGGTTGGCTGGGGGGCATGCCCATGGTGGATGGGCTGCCTGCGGGACATGAACAGGGGTGCAGGGTAGTCCCCCGTGGTGTGGGCTGCCTGCAGGGGCCGTGGAGGTTGTAGAGCGAACACCTGGGAGGACCCACACGGCCAATTCACGTGTAGTACTCCCCAGAACCCCTGAAATACACGTACCCGGCTGAAATCGCGTGTGGAACTTCCCGCGCACCCCTGAAATACACGTACCGTGCTGGAATCGCGTGTGGAACTTCCCGCGCACCGCTGAAATACACATACCCTGCTCGCACGGGGCCAATCACGTGTGGAACTTCCCGCGCACCCCTGAAATACACGTACCCTGCTCGCACTGGGCCAATCGCGTGTGGAACTTCCCGCGCACCCCTGAAATACACGTACCCTGCTGAAATCGCGTGTGGAACTTCCCGCGCACCCCTGGAATACACGTACCCTGCTCGCATGGAGCCAATCGCGTGTGGATCTTCCCACGCACCCCTGAAATACACGTACCCTGATGGAATCGCATGTGGAACTTCCCTCGCACCCCTGAAATACACGTACCCTGCTGAAATCGTGTGTGGAACTTCCGCGCACCCCTGAAATACACATACCCTGCTGAAATCGCGTGTGGAACTTCACGCGCACCCCTGTAATACACGTACCCTGCTGGAATCACGTGTGATACTTCCCACGCCCCCCTGAAATACACGCACCCTGCTGATTTTGCGTGTGATACTTCCTGCGCACCCCTGATGCACGCGTACACAGGACAATCGCGTGTGGAACTTCCCGCGAACCACTGAAATACACGTTTCCCGCTTGGCGTTTGCTGTTTGCCAGCCCTGTGAACTGGTCCAGGGTTAGCGCAGCCCTTTGCGATTATTTGTGGATTTTGAAGGCTTTTCCTTGTGCGAGGGCGTTCTTGGGGACGTAACTGGTGCTGCTGCAGGGTCGCTGTGCCACGCTGCGCCACGGCTGCATTTGGATGCGAAAATCCATGAATACGCTGTGCGCGGAAATCGATTTTAGCGCACGCGGCTGGCGCAGACATTCGCACGGGCACGCTGTGCGCCAGTCGCGTGCGCCACTTTTGTGCGAATTTCTATGAATTACCCTGTTGGTTGGTAGTAACAAACATTTAATTCTGGGGGGGAGAGTGTAGTAAAATCAAAAAGTGACAGATGCAATGCTTTGAATTAAACATTGCCACTACCGTTGTTCTGTGCAACATTCCATGCCATAATTCTGTAGTATGCCTGTGCGATTAGAGAAGGGTACAAGCCATTAGCAAATGACTTTGGTGCTGCCACCTAAAGGTGCAGTTAAATCTCAATTGCTAGGCCGTGTTCCATCTGCACTGGAATACAAGCAACCACATTAATTCTTTGGCCTGTGGTCTAGCAGTTTTGGAAAGGCTTCTGACATTAGTGACAGGGCCCAGACTGATATGCGAATAAT
Organism: Ambystoma mexicanum; assembly: GCF_040938575.1. Taxonomy (NCBI): domain Eukaryota; kingdom Metazoa; phylum Chordata; class Amphibia; order Caudata; family Ambystomatidae; genus Ambystoma; species Ambystoma mexicanum. Next base: position 702,609,200 of record NC_090926.1, on the reverse strand, counting down.
GGTATAGAAGGCTGGCCAGAGCAATGATGGTGATTCTAATTGATTCAGAGACTTTTTACTTATTAGGTACAACCAGAACACATGTTGTGTAACACAGATAGGATGGCAATAAAATGTGAGGAGAAACACACATCCTATGGGTGTGTCTGGTCATTTACCCACCTAATGACTAGCCGTGGCTATGTTAATGCCTCACCACCAAAACCTAACCTTTCTAGAACTGTTTCTATCACAAAGTAACGCCAAAACATGTTGCTGTATAGGGCCTGCCAGTGTTATAGCTAAGCATTCTTTTGAGTGTTTAATTGCCTCTGTAAATGAGCTCCTGGTGTAGTAAAATTCTCTTAATGTGTTTCTTCAAACAGTTGATTTTATAAGCAATATATTTGTCAATGCCTGTGACTTGCACTGAAGTCCTGTCTTAAACAAGCAATCACAAAGCCAGCAGCTGTGCCATGCCATCATATGCCCAGTTACTGACACCATTTTCCAGCTTTTCCCGTTTTTATGGCCAGGTGGTACCCTTAAGGCAGTGCCTGCAAACTGCCTATCCATGCCTAATCAAAAGCCCAGGCGGCTGGCTAGGCCAATGTATGTTGTCTTGAGTTTATCTCCCTAAGTGAACGTGTATATCCCCAGATGTGGGTGTCTTGCTTGCTATGCCTAGGCAATCAAGCTGCACCTCATTGAGCTGGTCCAACAAGGCCCTACCTGAAAATGATAAGGCTAGGTTGGCAAGTATTGACCATTTTCAGATCTTCTCATGCATACTTAGCATTGGGGCTCCGAGCTAAATCTAATGTATCTTTGTTTGCAATCCTAGTCTACTCTGCCAGAACGTTTTATTATTCAAACTGATAAGTACTGACTTGATAACCTCATTCTGTTTGAGTAACTTTACAGAGTTTGCATGCAAACAGAATATATCATGTGTGTTGTGGTATTTGTATGGAAAGTATGATGTAAATCCTGGGTGCTGGGTGTTTAGGCAGGGCCAGAAATGAAACATGAACACCCATAAAATAACAAAAAAGAAGAGTGTTTTCTATAATGTTACGGGCAAAGAATAAAAGGTGTACATCTTTTATAACTTAAAGGCAGTATTTAAATATTTTCTAAAGAGTGCAATCAGAGGTGGATTTTGCATTTGGACAAGGGACAAATGCCAATGACCCCCCTGCTCTACTCTCTCCCCTCAAATACAAACAGCCAGGGCTAAACAGGCCCTACCGGTGAGATCCTATCTTTTTAACATGTCTCAGAGGCAGATTATTAATTAGAGGACGTGATTAGAGATGAGAAAAGGTAAAGAGGCAGTGGCCATTGATGTGGCACTTTAAAAGAAAATGATATAGGGGTTTAAGAAGCTATTTAAGTGTGATTGTTGGGTGATTAGTATTTAAGATGATACAGAACAAGCTGCGTGAAACAATAACCTTGTCATGCATTTCATTTCACTTTGGGCCTCATTACCCGGTAGGCGGAGGACCAAGGTGCTATTAGCACCTTGGTCCATGCCGGTAAAATACCGGCACCACCTTGGTGGAAAGGGGAATTACCGCCCTATTCCAAGGTTGGCAGGGCTGTAATTCTCCCTTCCCCCATTGCCCTTCCCCATTCCCATTTTTGCCCCATAGGGCTCTATGGGAATGGGGAAGGCGCTAATTACGGTGCCGCAAATTGCGGTACCGTAATTAGCACCCAGGTCCCTTTGCGGGTTGGTTTTTAACGCCTGCTAAACAGCAGGCGTTAAAGTACCTACCCACAAAGGGATCTCGCAGTAAGGCGGTAAGGGTTAACTGTCACCAGTACCATTATTGGTGACCGTTAACCCTTACCGCCTTCCGTGTAATGAGGCCCTTTGTGTCTGTATGAGATTGTTCGTAAGTTCTCATTAATTGCTATTAATTGGAGCTTGTAGGCTTCCATTCAGGATGGGGAAAATAAAGCTCCAATCAGAGGGGATAATTGTTCAGGCCGCGCGGAGTGGAAGAAGTGGCGCTAAATACATTTAACTCCACTTTTTATGAGCTGCAGGATTTTGTATCCAATTGGTATTCCATCAGCATGCATTTTTTACGTTGTCAGAAAACCAATGGATTCCTATGGGATCTGCCTGACTTTTACACCTGGTAAAAGCGGGCAGTCGAAAGGAATACAATGTGGATGGCTCCCACAATCGCTAATTGTAGAAGTGATTTACACTTTTCCAGACACATAGTCGTAATGTTAAGAGCAAAGGCAATTTTCGCCTGTGTTTTACTCTTTACTTTTCCAGTACTTGGTGGAAACAGTTAAAATTAATAAATGGGCCCTTTTGTAAAAACAAGTGCAAACAGGGGAATTCCGCTTTGTGCAATTTAGGATTCAAAACGAAATGCCCACCTTAATATTTTCATCAACATGTTTCTACAATGATGAATTCATTGGGCCTCATAACGAGTATGGCGGTAAGGGATACCGAGCACCAGTAAGGAGACCGGTGCGGGTAATCCCTTACCGTCCTACTACCAGTTCCCTTAGCGGGTCCCTCCTTTAATGCCTGGTCTGACCAGGCGTTATGGACGGGACCCGTTAAGGGAAATCAGAGCTAATAACGGTACTGCAAATTGCAGTACCGTTATTAGCTACTTCCCCATTCCCATTGAGCCCTGTGGGGGCTCAAATGGGAATGGGGAATGGTTTTTTCAATGGGGACTTACCGGTCCCCATTGAACGAGACCGGTGCCGGTACCGTTATTGGAGGCAGTCATGGCGCAAATAGCGCCATGACTACCTCCAATCTCGGAATGAGGCCCATTGTCAGGTTGATTTATCATGCGCATTGTGCATTTTTGAAGTAATCTGTATAACATTTAGTATTATTTTAGGTAGTCAAAGCCAAACTTAGACACATATGTGTACCAACTTGAGCTCGGAAGACGTGTGGTCAGGTATCTAAATTTCAGGCTAGGCTCTAATTACGGCTTTACCACTTGACCAAAGTGTGTGACACTGTCTGCCTCCTAATACAGCCTTTACAGCCCTAGCACTCTTTTACACTATCAACTAAATTAAAATGTGCTGCAAAAAAATTGAACAAAAAATTACATGTTTTGTTTAAAATGTAATTTTGGACATGAACCATTGATGGGAGACATTCAGAATGGAACTATTGTGGGGGTTCAGCAGGAAAGGAGGGGGAGGAGGTTGTGGAATGGGTGGGTAAAGGGAGGATTGTATGCATGTTCATGTTCTTGGAGAATATGTTGTGCTCGAAATATTGTTAAGATCAACAAGGCTACCTGTATTGGTTGGACATGGTATGTTCTGTTCTTGAAATTAAAAGAAGTTTGAAAAACAAATGTCATTTTGTAGGAAACAAAATCTCCTAATCAGTGCTTCAGTATTCTGGGCGGGGTGTTTATCGTTCACAACAAGATGGAGGGAGCACAAGCATCTCCTCCTGGCCCTGCTGGGGGTAGCCACAGTGCTCAGGAAAGTATTGTGGGGAGGACACCATCTGAGATGGTACAACGACTGGGGGGCCTCACTGTTCAGCCCTCTCAGAGGAGGAAGAGGAGGCATCACCCTCAATTCTCCCAAGCCAGGCCAGGAAAGGCAAGCTGGGTGCTGATGTGAATAGGTGGGAGGGGGTAAGGGAACAGTGGTTAGGGCAGCTGAAGGAAGGTGACTGGATGGTGAAAGGTGAAGGAGGATCAGATATAACAGAAAGGGGAGAGCGGATGGGAAAGGAAAAAAAGGTAGGTAGATTGAAATTGAAGCTCTATTTTCATTGCTTCTCTTTCGCTATGTACTGTATTTTATAGAGGGTGCAAATGTATTTTTGCAGATCTGGGAAGACATTTGCTGGATCACGGATCTGGGAAATCTGGATCAACACCAGCACTTTGTTTATGGTACTCCTAGACCCACACCCAGTGGAATGTGGGCTCTCCTGATCACAACCCTGGCCCACCCAGATGAAAATTCCTGGAGCCGAGCCTGACACCAGCATATAGGAAAAGACAGCTAACATCTAATGTTACGTAAATATTAAAATAGCACTGACATCTCTCCAAGTGCTTTTCTTACTGATACTGAATGATCCAGCAAACCAACATCCTCCCCAATATTAGCGCTGGTGCATGCACTATCTTTCTCACATCTTCAAGGTTCTGCCAACTACTGTGTTCACTTAAATGTCACTGGAAAAAAAACTCATATTGTAATAAGTATCCCTGGTCCAAGCCTATGCTTTTCATCAAACGATATACATTGTTATCTTTCCACCATCTCCTATAATGCAAGTCAGTTTGTTTCAGAAAACTTGGCAAATATCTGTGAAACCAGATTTCTGTACATTGCGCAATGTATTTAAACAGACCCTTAGGGCCTAATTCACAGAACGTTTAGTGCAGAGCAAAGTGATGTTGCACTGCAAAAAAAAAAACATCTAATTACGTGTAACAGAAGCAGGTGAACTCCTGTCCTCAATCTCACTGTCCATTGACAGTCCTCACCATTGGGACATTCAATTGGGTGTTTCTATAGACACTGCCTATTCTAAAACATGTTTAGGTGCATTTTGGAGGTTTCTGCTTCTTTGGGCTAAATAGTATAAATAGAGCATGCACATTTCGATTTCAGAATACATCTTGGATGCTGAGGCAGGAGTTTGCTACAGCACTGTTAGGAATAAGGTTTATTCGAGGGAGAGGAAAACAATTTAGGTAGGTTTTAGTTGAGGGGGAGGTACACAATTAAAAGATGATTTAGTTGAGGGAGGGGTACACATTTGAAATAGGATAGGCCTTATTTATTGTGACTAAGGCTTACTACTGAAACAAGAGGAGATCATTTCAAGTGAGCACCTTGCATGACATACATGTATGTGACATTTTCTGTTAGTGACTAGGGAGTGAGGAGAATACCACAGAATGTTTTAAAGACATGTAGGAAATGCCATTCATATACTGGAGCTCAGTGTGCCATATTTTTCCGATGAGGCAATATACTACATGTGAAGAAAAAGTCATATGGCCAGATTCTCAAAAACATATGCAAGTGAATGAGATGTCGATATTGTGCATATTTGCACTAAAATATGTGCACTATATCAATTCTTGAAAAAAAGTTTTCAGAAATGCGTTGTGTGCAAAAGAAGTGCATATAAACGTGTAACTAATTCCACATCTAACACAATGTCCATGTGCATTTGCCAGATGCATGTCAGTGTTAGGCAGAATTACATGCAGTACCCTTTGGGAACACTATACAATTAAGACTACAGGTGTAAACACAATCTCACTTTTGGTACAAGCCTGTACTACACAGTTGTGTGGCAGCAGTGGCTGAGCAGCCAGACGTATCTCAAGAGGAATGTGAGCAGTACAAGATGTTACACAAAGGACTTGCAATCGCAGTAGTTCGAAGAAACACTTACTCAAGGTTTCTTGGTAAAATAATATACCTTTATTAACACATTTCGTTAGAAAACATTCCACTAGCAAGACGCAGCTCAATATCACACTATAATAGACTACAGTACTCAACTAATAAGTTTCTGAACAAGTTAGGCTCCCCTGAAGTGGCAGCAAAATGGCACTTCAGTAACTTTCAAAAGGGGTAGAAAGACAAAGGTTATAAGAATCAAAACACAAATAATTCAGAGGCAGGGCAAATAGTTTCAGTTCACTACAAGAGGCAGTTCAATTCAATAGGCCTGGCCAAAGTCAATGGTTCAGTGTCTTGGATAGGATAGCACAGTTCTGGAAGTAAACGGTTACGTCTTTGTCAATGTTCTTACAAGTAGTTTGCAAGAAAACGAGTTATATGTCGGATTAGGAGCATACAATACTCCAAAGTTGGGAAAGTTTCACAAACCTTCACTGAGGCAGAAAGAATTTCGGAACCGCATTTGCACAGTACCTTATGGATGAAGAAAATCTGTAGCAGAGGCAGTTTTGCCTGACAATTCCTGCAGATCTTGCTGTTCCTGAGCAGTCATGGGGACAAGAAGGAGAACGGCGGGAGGTTCCTGCACTGCCCAGGGAAGAAGCCATAAGCTTGGCTAAATGTCATTTTCAAGGTGTGAGTGCTTTAAAGTCCACAAACTGGTATCCTTCTCACTGGCTATCCAGTTTTCAACAGCACTCTGAAGAAAATTCTACCAGAGTGGAGACGGTTTCCAGGTGGTTTGCGAGTTGGTTGTTCCCACCAGCTCAAGGGAAGAAGTCGTCCTTGAAGGGGCTTCTCTGTCGAGGGAGTTTCAGGGAATTCGGACCTGCAGCAGGGCTTCACCGGGCAAGCCAACATTCCAGGAGTTTCAGCAGTTGTCTACCTTCAGCTCGCTTCAGTTCTTTCATTCCAGTGGACAACTCTGCCTTCCAAGTCTCAGTGACCTGCTTTTAAAAGGTTTTCTCCCATTCATTCCAGCCTACCTGTCACTCACCCAGCAGGGTGGCTGTCCTTGCCAGAAGGTCAGCCAGCCAATCATGCCAGAGTGTATTCAGATCTCCTAGGAGACTAAGCACAGGTAATTGTGGGCACCTCCCTCGCATCCTGTCCACCCCAGACACTCAGGCGCCAGAGAAGGGCTTCAGCACTGAAGCCCACAAAAGACCAATGAACAAAAGGACCAAACCAGAAACAGCGAAAAAAGATGACCGGAGTCTGTTTTTACAGAGGGGTCTTGGGCGCCATATTGAAAAACACGGCTGACCCGATTTTTAGCTACCGGTGTTCGCGGTCGGGAAAAACCATGGTAGGTTGGTCTAAAACCACTGCCACCAGCCATTTCAAGATGAAAGGGTAACATTTGACTGATGATAAGATTGTTTGTGCTGAGTCTATACATTTAAAAAGACTAGCAAAGTCAATTTAACTTTACATGCACTGGCAGAGGTCAGTCCCAGAGAGGGTATTTAAAACTTGGGAAGTCTGAAAGACATCCCTGTGCCACTGCACTGAAGGTGCTTTGTGAAAAACAAGAAAAAGATGATTCCTATGGAGTTTGTCTAAACCTCCATATCCAAAGAACACAAACACAGAAAACATATTGAAAATGAAAAGTTCAAAGTCCCAAAATATAGCAAAAGAGCTGAAGGGCTCTAAGGTTGAGGGAATTAGCACTTGGGTGTGAATTCTCCCTAATAGTCAGTGACATACAAATCAAGAAACTTGTGTGACAGCGCATCAAAAATGTGCACAAGGTGTCAGATGTGTCAACATATGTGTATTCCCAAAAAACAGGAAGTCACTTTGCACACCTACACAGGGGACAGAAACAGCACAGACACAATCCATCGACACCCACTAAACAGACATTTCATCCTTGGACAACCAATGTGGACAGGATCCAGACAAAGAGTGCAGTGCCATGAACCTGAGTGATGAGGAAGGTGTAAGTGGTCATAAATGACATGGCTCAGCATGAGGACACCTGGCTCATCCAGCATGTCCAGTAGGCCAGACCATCTACGAAGATCAACATGTGGGAGACTTGACCCCCAAAGCGTATGCTCCTGTTGGTACAAAACAGACTAGGAAGGGATTCAAGAAGCAGTGGGACAACATCAGGAGACAGACAAAGGACACGATTACAGACCTGCATGCAAATGCCAGTGCCACAGGTGGAGGGCCAAAAGCAGAAGACAATCTGACCCCAGCAAATGAAGCAGCTGTCAACATGCTTCAAACAGTTGCAATAGAGGTTGTATGGGGACCTGACAGAACATCAGCAGTGTCAGGTTAATCACCCTTTTATTATATGGACGCATCTATGTGCCAATGAATATTCATTTGAAAGGTGATGATCACAGGCAGAGCCAACAGTAAAGTCCACCAAGCACGTGCAAACCAGATAGCATGTTTCTCATCATGTACAACACAGGAAGTGCCCTCTCTGACTCTGCATATACACCCACCTGATCATGCGCAGCACCCACAAGTGATGTCCCAGGCACTGCTCAGAGCATTTCTCCATTTGAATAATATCATGTGATGCTGAACAACATGTATACTGCACATGTTACCCCATAGTGGTCTTCTGCCACAAGGGATTGTCAGGTGAGTGATTTATTGTACCCCTGTCTGAGGTGATCTAGACCACTTTCTGGGTAGGAATGTAATGGGGAAAACGATGAAAGTTGCAAATCTGAGTAGCATAACAACTTGAATGGTTCAAGAGGGTTGAAGTAGACTTTATATGCGTGTGACAGTAGAGGCACATGTGTAATCATTGGCAAAGGAAAAACATGTTGATCAGAAATAAAGGGAGTAAAAACAACCTGTGATGCCTAGCATTTTTCTAGGGAAACAGTTTCTAGTGGAGAAATGTTGTGTTATTATACTTTGCCAGCATGCGATGTGTGTGATGGGCTCAAGTTGTTCTCCAGAGTGCCCATGTGGTGCCTCACATTGGTGGAAAAGAATGCAAGTGAGCTTCAGGTCAACTCCCATATGGCAAAGGAAGTACTTGAATATGGGCCCTTCATGTCAGCATGGGTAACGGTTGTTGTTTTGTTAATATGGACCATAGTGTGGGATGGATTTACCCATGCATCCGAGCCCTACCTCAAAACTGTGCAGTACTGACATGAAAACATCATGATGGCCAGAGCTTCCCAGAAAATGCACAGGGAAATGCAGGAAGAATAGGCTGCCACCCATTTTTGCCGATGTTATGGGCACAGAAGGACACTGCCTAAAACCACCATTGGACTACCCGCACAGTAGTCTGAAACCATTGGGAATGGCAATGCTGATTGCCAAATGCAACCTAGAATTGTGGGGAATTCATTTTCTTAAATCCCAAAAATGGGTGCAGTACCAGTACTCACCACTATCCAAAAGCCGGCAGTTTAAAACCACCCTGTGTTTCTCTGAAGGCAAGCCAAAGTGCCTATTTCAAACATTGCAATATGTGAAAAATATTCACTGAACACCAGCAGACATTTGGTAGAATGGAGTTTTGTGTGCCTACAAAATCTGGGAAATGAAGAGCCCAGAACAATGCTTATAACAAAACTGGCTGAGCTATGGAGTCAGCAGTTTAAGTTGCACTGGATTTAAAGACACTAAAATCGAAAATGTTTAGATTAAATGAGTGACCTATGTTTGGTGTCACATGCCTTTGTAACTGTTGAAATGTCATAGTTTTGCACTTAGAATCAGCATTCTAGCTGCATATGTAAAAATGTTTAGTTTTATTTGAATGCAGGAACTGGGGAACAAAAAGTGACATTTTATCTGAAACCTGGCTTAAGGAACTGAATTCTGCCTGGCAACTACCCCCATCAGGAGTGAAACTTGAGTCACAGCTGTGTTCCCAGGCCTAGCTGCCCTTTTGCTGCTCACACTAAGGATATGCCATCTATCTGATAATTGAATTACCTGTGCTCTGCAGGAAAGTGAACAAAGCCCTGTCCTGGCTCAGGCAAAGGTTTTATTGGCAGGAGTCGTAAATGGTCGTAAAAAGTGGCTTCCTCCTGAGGAAAGGGGAGGGGCACTGCCTGTGAGAGCAAGCTGGCTTGGCAGAACTGGAAAAAACAGTATTCAACCTTGTGCTGAGGGTAAACCACACCCCTTTGTAGCCAGAATATTGTTTAGAAAAAGATGAATAACTCATAGTACGGACATGTGAAAATTTTATAAATGATACCATAATTCTTGTGATTTTTCTGCCCACATTTTAAGAGGTTTTTCGACCCGGTGGCATGTTCAGGGGGGTTTTAGCGGAAAAGTGGATATTACTCTAAATGTATGCATGTTAAAAATCTGAAACTTCATCAGTTAATGTCCCTACTCCCTGCACACATGTATGTAAAGTTGGGTCAATGTCAGAAATTGAAAAATCAGTTAAAAAGTCAATTATCTGCCATTTCTGAATGCAAGCTCTTAGAAACAGCAGATTTGGACAGAGACATGGCTAAATTCAGCCACACCATGTATATGTAATTTCAAGCAACTGTGTAACTGTGAAATATGTCTTTTATTATCAAATATAGAATATGTGCAATCTGACCGAGGAGTGTCCTATCTGCAAGCCATAAAATGACATTCCTCTGACTCACAGTTCATTCCCCAATCAAATGATAAATGGAAGTTTGACCAATTAGAAGCTGAGAGAGAGGTAGGGTCAGTGATGCTAGAACACACCCACATTCTAAACACATAAAAGCAGACAGACAGGACAGATAGGGACTTCTTCAATTCCATTTGCTGCAACGCACTCTGCCGGACCATACAACATCCAGAGATCCAGACTTCAAATTCATCAAACCTCCAGAGAGCCAAACTAGAGACTTCAATCTATCCAGAACTAGAGACCAGACCAGAGGGAGAAAGCAGTGCTGTACCCAGAGAGAAAGCAGTGCTGTGCCCAGAGAGAGACCCGAGCCCAGTCCAAAACCCTGACCAGATCCATGGCGAGGCCCATTTCACTCAAGAATATAGTGTGAGTCCCTAGAAAACTGTGCAGAACCAATCTCTTAGTTAAAATAATATAATTCAATCCATTTTAACCTAAGTAGAACTGCAGCTTAGCAATTGTGTTATCCTGCCATCATTTTTAAAGCTGAAAAAGTGTGCGTTTAAAATTTCAAATCTGAAAAACGACCTTTATTCAATCGTTCATATCTCCGCAACCGTTTGTGCTAGAGACTTGCAGTAACTTTCATTTTGAAGCTGAGATCCTAGGCTTTCCTAGGACCCCAAAACGATAGAGATAGTCCTTGTGGTTCCTCTGTAATAGCGCTCGGCGCATCCGCGAATTTTACCGCGATTTGCAAATTTCTTCACATGTAAAAACTGCTGCTGCTTGCCTTCCATTGCCAGAAATTCGTTTAACCTGTTAACTATCCCGGCCTCATTGCTAGTGTGAGCCTGGACTAATATTAACTAGATACCACTCACCCTGAACCTCTGAAAGGGGAATTAAAAGTATTTTAGCATATTTTTCAATTCATTGCCAGCACATATCAAAGCAATTTGGGCCTGTGTTTTCAAACTTCTGTAGTCTAAGCTTGCTGGGGTGAACTGAATCACATTGATTGCATTTCTGAGAACTGTGTGTTTTCCTTCCATTTCCTTGCCTTGCATCAAGGGGGGGAGGGGATTGCCAGAGAAAAGTGATTACATTGTTTGGTTGAAATCATATTGAGTATTTTCTGTACTGCATTCATTGAATATTGCATCCACCTGAGCTTACATAAAGCATCCTCTACCACATTATACTTTTGTTCCTATTTACCAGTGTGCTACCTTATCCATTTCATGTCAACTCATTAGTGATTATAAGAAGTGTGCTAGTGCCAGATTCTCCGTTGTTGATCTTTATCATATCAGATTAAGTGTGATATTCAATTATTAATTTATTATAAAGTGTGATATATATATATTTTAAATTATCAAATAAACCTTTTAAACTTGCAAAACAGAACTACTTCTTGGCTCAGTGGGGTCAGGGGGATTCCAAGAGAGGGGTGTTATATAGGGGTAGTCATCCAGAACGCATGAACTGGACCTAAAGATATATCAATAAGGGTTTTCATTCAGTATTATAGACTAGGCGTTGACTTAGCTGTAGTGTTGAATTGAATCCTCTTACAAATTGGGGGCTCGAGCCGAGACGTTGGGTTAGATTTACCACTTGTGCAGCTTAATACAGTGTGCTAACTGACGGGATACATACATCCGGTCGGATCACCACGCTGCATTACGCTGTGAAGCATTCCTCAAAAGGGACACTCCAAGAAAAGTTCTGTTCTGCAAAAATAAAATACAAACTTTTGTAAGTCAGGACAGAGACCAATCTCTAGAATGACGACCTTAGTAGACATGAAAATGGCCAGAGAGCACCTCTTGCATAAGCTATTTGTGAGAGGTGAATGGACCGAACAGGGCCAGGATGCGTGGTTGCAGGCAATCACACAACAGGTCACGGAAACAGGGTCAGACTTATGGAGAGATCAGGGTCCATTACATGTGGCCCTGAGTGAACTATATATGGCTCCTAAGGCCAAAGATGAACACGACAAGATTGTTAGGATAGCAGCATACCTGTACCTATATATGGGAGACATGCAGGATAGATGTGCTGAAAGCCAAAATCTGGCAAATAGGCAACAGATGGTGTTAGAGAAGGTCCAATCTGACCTGGTCTCTTCTGAGCAGAGGCTGCAGAGGAGCCAGGAGTCAGAAAATGACAGCAGACTGTACATCACTAAAATAAAGGAGGATATGGATGTGCTGCAAAAGGAAAAGTCAGAACAGGATACCAGATTTCTGGCCTTGCAGAAGGAACACCAAGAAGGTTTGGACTCCCTACTGCAAAGCCAGAAAAAGCTGGAGCAACAGCTAGACTTCAATAGGGCATGTGCTGAGCAGGTAGTCACCCTGCAAAGTCACCTAGATAGAGAGAAGGCAGAGAGCAACAAACTAATTCTGAAAGAATTACCCAGGATACCCAGGCAGAGTTTGATGAGGAGCGCCAAAAAGCTGGTGCCCTTCAACGGCAAAGGGACGACCTGGCGGCACAAATGCAGGCTCTTAGTCAGGAAAGAGACGCCTTAGGCCAGGAAGTCTGCCATTTAAAAAGAAAAATGGAAGAAAATCACCTGGCCCACCAGGGACTGGGTGACCTCCAAAAAGAACACCAGAACTCGTTAGAGCACACCAGGAGGGTGGAAGAGGCTTTGGCAAGAAAGGAGCAGGCCAATAGGGACATTGCCCAGGAGGTAACCCTCCTGCAGCAAAGACTGGCCCAGTACTCCAGGACCAATCAGGAAGCACAGAGGGAAAATGAGGCTCTCTGCCAGCACAATGATAGGCTCCAACAGCAGGTAGCGATGCAGGAGAGACTGATAGAGTCGAGTAAGGCCTTAACTGAGGAACTGAAGGCACAAATGCAGGCTCTTGCATTGCAACAGGGAGCAGGGGCGGATAGAGATGAGGTTCGCTGGGAAATGGAAACTCCGGAGCATAACCTCAGGAGCCCTAGTACCAGAGGCCCTCATACCTCTCAGTCCCTGGACTCTGCCACCCCCGTGTCCCCTGGCGCACATGAGCACAGGGCCACAGGGATGGCAGATTACTATCCAGCCAGAAGCATGGGGCTCATAGGCCAGTACCATCCAGGAATGGAGGGGCGGGCATCCGGGTATGGGCACCCAAGCATGGTGCAATTCAGTGGGGAACCCCGGGAGAATAGGCCCATTAAGGGCATCCTGAAAACCTCTGCCCAGTTAGGTCAGTGGGGGGGTACCCAGCAAATCCTGGCAGCAAGGAGGAATCTGAAGACTCCTCTGAACTGCGCAGGACACAGGAGACCAGGTCCCCACATTCTGCCAGCCATTCCCAGGCTCGCAGAATCCGGGAAAACCTGGAAGAACAGACGGGAACCTCTGGGAGCAGTGCCTCTGAGTCCGAGGATGAATGGACAAGGGTTACCCGAACCAAAAAGGCCAATAAGGCAAAAAGGGCCTTGCTTAAGGACCCCTTAAAGCAGATTAAGGCGATCAGGAGCGTCATCACGCCTTACCATAAGAACGCTAAGTATTCTGTTTGGGAGCACTTAGAGTTGTTTGAACAAATGATGGAGACTTTCCATTTGAAGGACAGCCAAAGCTGTATTCAATATGTAAAGTGGACATTCTCCCCGGAATACTCCAGTTTCTTTGCGGGGCTGGAGGACCAAAATCATTTAAGATGGTCCACATATAAGGCGGCCATCCTGAAACATTTTTCTGTTCACAGAAATCCTCAAGAGGCTCGCAAGGCAGCCTACAATTTGCAATGTGGGGAGGATCAGGCCCCACAAGAATTTGTGCAGGAGTTAAAGCGTGCTTTTGCACAGACCACAAGAAGGGTGCGCACAGATAGTAGAGAGTTCATAAATACGTTTTTCCATGCCTTGCCCAAATACATCATGACACAGCTCGTGAGGGATTTTCACGAGAAAAGATCCTTAGATTGGGTCATTGAACAGGCTACCCGGATCTATGAGGTGCAGAAACCGATAGATAGCAAAAGTAATGCTCAGAAAAACCCCAAAGCCAACAGCACCCCTGCTGCTGCCAAGGTGGCAGAGGTAAAGGTCACCCCCGTTTTGGATTTGGAGATGGGGGGGCCTAAAAACCTACCTGCACCTAATAATGCTAGGCCCAGGAGGTCCTCGGGTCAGTCACAGACCGGGAGCCAAGGAGGCAGCCCCACAAATGGGGTCCCTCGCTCTCCTGATTATGTAAGTCCCCGTTACAAGGGAAATCGACCCATCCTGGGTTATGTGTGGACTCCTCCAGCCCAAGGGGGGGGATCCAGCCAAGCACCTAACCCAGGGAACTTCCCTCCAAGCTTCCCACAGGAGGGCAGAAATTTACCAAACCCTGGGCAGAACTTTTTCCCCAAATATCCACCCGACTTTCAGCCCCAAAACCATCCATCCTTCTTTCCCCAATTCCCTGAGCCCAGACCACTGAATCCGGGAGAGGGGAGGCCAAGGGTGGAGGGGTACCCAAATCTTCCCAACCAGGGGTACTACCAAAGAAGGGACAGCTACCCTTCCCGGGATCAGCCCAGGGGAGAAAACAGGGCCCCGTATCTGCCTGAGCGGGTTTCCCAGTTAGAGCGCCAGGTTCAAAACATGGCGCGGGATCTGGGTCACATACTGAGGGCTCAGCAGAACCCTCAGATGGGCGTGCCGGCGCAGAACGCACCCAACTCTGGACCTGGTGCTCCAGAACAATGACGGGGGCAGCACCCCGATAACTCACCGGTTCCCAGGGAGGAGGCACAAAGGGAAGGGGGGTGTAAAGCCTTGGAGGAAGCTTCCTTCCTCACTTGTAAACAGCCCCTGGAAACCCAGGAACCGGAAACAAAATCTCTTGCCCCTGAAAGTCTGCCTCCTAAGGAGCAGAGGGGGGGTAGGAGAAACAAAAGACCCAAACAGACTCAGTTTGAGGAGGAGGTACAGATCTTCCAATTTGAGGGAGAGGGATCCTCAGAGGATCCTGGGAAAAGGATCTTCTCCTTCAGAGAGGGGGGAACTCCTCCCAAAGAAAAATGGGTCCCTAGGGATGCAAATCCAGACTGGGGAGATGTGGAGACTGAGCTACCGCCGCCCACCATCTCATCCCAGAACCAACAGCAAGAAAATCCCCTGGTTCAAACCCATCCTGGGGACTGCCTCCAAAAAGGGGGGGGCGGCCCAGAACCGGAACCAGGGGAACCCACAATGGCTCTGATCTCCAGTTGCCAACTTTTTCTTTCAGATTCCCAAGGCTCTCCACAGAATTCTGCCCAAATCCCTTCGCTAGCGATGTCCAAAACCAGAAAATTAGCCCACCAGTTGTCCAAAAATGTACATTATCTGTGCCCCCTTGAGGAGAAGGAGGGAAGATATTATGCCCCGGTACAAGTACAGGGGCAGGGTACAATCTCGGCACTGGTGGACACTGGATCTCAAGCTACCCTTCTGTCCAGAAGGGCCTTTGATGAACTGAATGCAGGAAGGGGAGAGAATTACCAAATTCCTCTCACCTCTCTTCCGGGACAACTACAGAACTTTGACGGGAAGGAAATTCCCGTTGAGGGGACTGCAGACATGGACATTAAAATTGGGCGACATAAGTTGAAACACCCGGTCATAGTTGTGACCCCGGAGGGCACCCCTTGTTTACTAGGGAATGACCTCCTGAGAAGGTTGTCACCCCTAATAGATTGTGTAAACAAGGTCCTCTGGACCCAGACTAGCCGACCAATAAAATTAAAACAGAGTGTCAACCATGTTAGTTTAAACGGCACCTGCCACATGGTTGAACAAAAATCTGACCAAGTAGAATTTCACTTCCAGAACAACCAGATTCCAGACGTGACAGTAATAGCAGTAGGACAACAGACTAGTGATGGGGGGTCCTCTCTATTTCTGAAAATCAACCTTCCTTCCAGTCTAAAGTGGTACTCCACGCTGGAAGGAAACACTCTGAAATTCTATACCAATCCACAATCTGAAACTCCCACTCCTATAATCCAGAAAGATGTGAAATCAGCTCAGAGCCTGGCTGATATTCAGCAAATTGGAGAGCAGTTGTTCATCCCTGTTCAGTTAAATGATGGGAAGGACTCTGTTCTCGCTCGAGTGTGTGTGAACAACGGTAAGAGCTTCATCAGCGAAGCCATGTTCCGCCAACTCCCAAAAGATCCAGCCATTCCCACCTTCAAACTGATAGACAAATGGGAAATGGACCTGGAAGCACCTAATCCCAAACATCTCCTGCCAAGCAGGTGTATGCTCAAAATCTCCATTGGCAACAAGAGCATAGTCCACAATTGTTGGGTCATGCGAGACGTCCCTGCCGCCTTTTACTTAGGCAGTGACATTCTCAATCGCTTTGCCATTAGTTTGGACCTAATAAACTTCAAAGCTTGGTCCCGATTAGCGGATAATCCCATGGGCTTTGATGATCCAGAAAAAGCATTTAGGTCAGCTCAATTGCTACCTTATGCAGTTGAAATTCAGGTTAAAGAGGAAGTCACCATCCCAGAAAGGACCCGACAATTCTCCCTGGAAGTGAAAGTTAAAAGGGGACAAGAGTTGAAAAACCCTGATGCTTACATACATCTAAATGCTTCTTTCCAACAGCAAGAGTTGGGGGTAAACCCAACACCATTAGTCAACATAGAACATGACACCATTCCAATAGAGGTGGATAACAGCGACTTAAAGAGTATTACTCTAGCCGCAGGCACCATTATTGGAATGGCGGTTGATGACCGACATTTCTCCATTGATCTTAGAAATGAACTGTTAGGACCAATCCCCAAGGACTGTTTTGACAGTGACAGTGAGGACAATACAACACCAGACAGGATTTTCACCCGGCATGGGGGGAACTTCCTGGTGTACACTTCCTGCCCCTATGGTAAGGAAGATGTGACGTGTGACTTCAGGAGGGATGAGGTGATTTTCCAGGTACATGAGGGCTGCCTTTCCCACCTGAAGCCTCCGGTCCAAATCAGCACTCTGACCAGGGACTTCTCCACCCAGCTGGAGGAGGCCGCGGAAATAGCCAAACCAGAAGTCTTTCCAGGCTTCAGGCAGATGGTGGAAGAGAGAGTCAACCTAGCTGATGCCTGTGTGACTCTGGAGCAAAAGCAAAAGTTGAAACACGTTTTCTTGGATTTCCAAGATCTCTTTGCGGTAGACTCATATGACTGTGGTCGCACTGACATCCACACAACAACAATCCCCACGGACCCTGGCATGACTCCTGTGTTTGTGAAGCAATATCGCTTGCCTCTCGCATCAATGGAGTCCCTTACTGAAATAATTAAGAACCTTGAGTCCCGGGGAATAATCCGTCCAGTCCACAGCACCTTCAATAATCCGGTGCTGGGGATATTAAAGCCAAACGGCCAGTGGAGACTCTGCGCCGACCTTAGGGAGCTCAACAAACGGGTCCATACTTCCCGATGGCCTCTGCCCTACATTGACCCAGGGCTGGCCCAGATTCAGGGGTCACAGGTATTCACTGCAATAGACCTGACCAATGGATACTGGACCGTGCCTGTCAGTAGGGAGGACCAATACAAACTGGCTTTTACCTTTGGGGGCCAGCAGTACACATGGACCCGGACTCCCTTCGGATACCTCAACTCCGGCAATGAATTCAACATTTTCCTACATAAGGCCATGCCCGACCTGGGTGCGAGGGGTAACCTGGCTTATGTAGATGATGTCCTCATCAAAAGTTCATCTGTGGAGGAACACATAGCGGAGATCCGTTATGTTCTGACACAGTTGAGGGCCGCCGGAGCAAAACTTTCCTTTCAGAAAGCACAGTGGTGTAGAACCCGTGTTAATTTCTTGGGGCATGAGATTACTCCTCAGGGCCTCTGTCCCCAGGAAAAGAAAGTGGAAGCACTTCAGAAACTGAAAGACCCCACAACTCTGCGGGAACTAAGGAGCCTCCTTGGACTGACTAATTACAGCAGAAAGTTCATTGAGGGCTACTCAGAGATCACCAGACCCCTGATTCATCTCCTAAAGGGGGGGGTCAAGTGGGAATG
Source organism: Ambystoma mexicanum (assembly GCF_040938575.1). Taxonomy (NCBI): domain Eukaryota; kingdom Metazoa; phylum Chordata; class Amphibia; order Caudata; family Ambystomatidae; genus Ambystoma; species Ambystoma mexicanum. The sequence goes on along the minus strand of NC_090926.1, from coordinate 702,591,152 downwards.
GGGTCCAGAACAAGCCGAGGCAGTAAGACAACTCAAAAGAAGCCTCTCACAAGCGCCTTGCCTAGCTTACCCTGTCAGAAACAAGGAGTTCTTCCTGGAGACGGGGTTCTCTAATACGTGCTTGACGGCAGTATTATACCAAAAGCATGACAAGGTCAATAAAGTAATCTCATATGCGAGCAAAACTTTATCCTCTGTGGAGGAGAAATTCAACGATTGTGAGAAGGCACTCCTGGCGACGGTGTGGGCATTGAAGAATTACCGCCCGTTTATCCAGGGGGAACACATCATAGTGGAGACTCCACACCAGCCTCTGCAATATCTCCAAAGTGATAGAATCCGGGCCGGAAATGTGAGTAATTCCCGAATTACTTCCTGGATTCTGTCAATGCAAGGCTTTCCTGTGGAGGTCAGATATGGCCAAAACAAGAAGAGTCCCCTCGCGCAAGGTCTGGCGGACTTGCATGATTGTGCCAGAGAAAACTGTCTCGAGGACGAAAGTCTAAAAATAAAGGACAACATGGAGGCATACCTTAATTCCCCCCACAAAGTCTTTGAAGAAGACACGTGTGAGGGAATGCCCACTGTCTATGTGGATGGATGCTCTTACCATGTTGACAACAACGGGGAGAAAGAACTGGTGGCCGGCGTAGGGAATGCATGGGTGAATGAGTCCCCAGAATCCTCCGCTGGATACAAAATTGGTCCCCGAAGTAGTCAGGTGGCAGAATTGATGGCTGTGCATCAGGCCATCCTCACTGCTGTCCAGCATCAACTCCACGAACTGGTCATAATCACAGATTCGGATTATGTACGGAACGGGTTCGTGGAGCACCTGGTTAATTGGAAAACCAGAGGCATGTTATGTGCTAACAACAAACCCTTGAAACATGGGAAGTTGATCCAAAACATTGATGATCTGGTCACCTCGAATGAGATGACCATCTATTGGAAAAAGATCAAGGGTCATTCCAAAGTAGAGGGACCAGACAAAACTGGAAATGACTTAGCTGATCAGCTGGCCAAAACCGGGGCCATCCAAGGGGATCCAATTGAGATTGAGTCCCTGTTGGGGGAAATCCAGGTCACTGCCATCACTAGGTCCCAGACAAATGCTCACAACGACCTTTCAATTGCACAATGGAGTAAGGAGACCCCTGATGCTGATTTGATCACTGCTCAGAAGGGGGATCCAATTATTGGTAAATTTTACCAGCACCTTGAGGACCCTGAGAACTTTCCCCTGACGGATACCGATTACATTGGGAAAGAGGACCTAAGAGTGTTGATGAAATGTCCAAAAATGTTCCGGATCCAAGACGGTTTGTTGGTAAGGAAATCCAAAGCTGGCCAGGATCAGTGGGTGGTTCCTACCTCATTCCGAAGCCTGATGTTAAGTCACGCCCATGATGCGGCCACCGCCGGTCATAGGGGGTTTCACACAACACTGGAAATCTTAAGAGAGGCTGCATACTGGCCACACATGGGGCAGGACCTCGACCAATACTTGAAGGGGTGGCTTGTGTGTGCACAATTTCAGCCATCATCCCTCACGCACCGGGCGCCTTTACAAAAGAGGGGAATGACACTGCCATGGTCAGATTTACAAATCGACTTTGTAGGCCCCGTGGTTCGCTCGGCTAGGGGGAATAAGTACATGTTGACCGTCACATGCTTGTTTACCAAGTGGGTGGAATGTCTCCCAGCCCCAAACTGCAAGGCAGAAACGGCAGCTGCCTTGATGATTAACCACATCTTTTCCCGTTTTGGTCTACCTCAAAGGATTGAGTCAGACAGAGGTAGCCACTTCACCAGTGAAGTAATGACAAAGATGTGGGAGATACTGGGGGTCAAGAGAAAGCTGCATATTGCTTACAGGCCAGCTTCTTCTGGGGCAGTAGAGAGATATAACCGAACCATTGTGAGCATATTAAAGAAGTTTGTGGCAGATTCTGGGCCAAGTTGGGATATCCGATTACCTCTGGTCCTAATGGCTATCAGATCTACCCCTTCATCTGCAACCAAAATGTCACCATTTGAGTTGATGACTGGGCGCAAGATGGTGCTTCCTCAGCATTTGCTCTATAGGACCCAAGAGCAGACACTGATAAATGCCTCCACTACTCATGAGTATGTGGAGAATTTAAGGAAACACCTCCAACATGCTTTTGCTTATGCTCAGCGGAATCTAGAAAGATCAGCTGATAGCATGAAGACCCACTATGACCTGAAAACTTCCAGGAAGGAATATCAGGTGGGGGACCGGGTCTATCTATACAACTTCCAAAGGAACCAGGCCAAGCAGCGCAAATTTTTGCCTACATGGAAGGGACCCTTTGAGATCGTCGATAAGATCTCCCCTGTGGCCTACAAGATCTGCATCCCCAAAGGCGGTTCGGCAGAGGGGGAAGACAAGTGGGTCCACATAAACCAGTTGAAATGTTGCCATCCCAGGCACACTCTGCAACAACTGGAGGAATCCTCTGGAATCCTAGCGGGTACTGTATCAGACTAATTCAGTTCCAATCATAAAACAGACCACATCTAGTCTCTAAAATATTGTGATTTGCATGAAACTGTCTCTTAGTTATACTGTTTTTTATCAAAATAAGAATGTAATGTTTCGTCATGATGAAATGCATATGCTGTCCCACCATCTCAACAGTGGTGGAAAAAGTCTATGAGTAGGTATTGCCGCTCTTCCTTTGTCGTCCTAGGAGAAAGAAAACCTGAAGACGGGCCATGGAGGATGATACGGAGACCGGGAACGAAGATCCAATGGGCCCAGTGGACCGCCCAATACTCCCATCAGGACCGGCGAGGAGAACCGATCGATCCGACCGGATGGAGGAAAAGATGCTGAACTGTGCCATTTATTGGAAGAAGATGAGGAAACATCCCAGGTCTTGCGAGTCCCATTCGTGAAATAGAATGGCCATCGCAAGAGGGGGGCTTGTGGGATGGATTTACCCATGCATCCGAGCCCTACCTCAAAACTGTGCAGTACTGACATGAAAACATCATGATGGCCAGAGCTTCCCAGAAAATGCACAGGGAAATGCAGGAAGAATAGGCTGCCACCCATTTTTGCCGATGTTATGGGCACAGAAGGACACTGCCTAAAACCACCATTGGACTACCCGCACAGTAGTCTGAAACCATTGGGAATGGCAATGCTGATTGCCAAATGCAACCTAGAATTGTGGGGAATTCATTTTCTTAAATCCCAAAAATGGGTGCAGTACCAGTACTCACCACTATCCAAAAGCCGGCAGTTTAAAACCACCCTGTGTTTCTCTGAAGGCAAGCCAAAGTGCCTATTTCAAACATTGCAATATGTGAAAAATATTCACTGAACACCAGCAGACATTTGGTAGAATGGAGTTTTGTGTGCCTACAAAATCTGGGAAATGAAGAGCCCAGAACAATGCTTATAACAAAACTGGCTGAGCTATGGAGTCAGCAGTTTAAGTTGCACTGGATTTAAAGACACTAAAATCGAAAAAATGTTTAGATTAAATGAGTGACCTATGTTTGGTGTCACATGCCTTTGTAACTGTTGAAATGTCATAGTTTTGCACTTAGAATCAGCATTCTAGCTGCATATGTAAAAATGTTTAGTTTTATTTGAATGCAGGAACTGGGGAACAAAAAGTGACATTTTATCTGAAACCTGGCTTAAGGAACTGAATTCTGCCTGGCAACTACCCCCATCAGGAGTGAAACTTGAGTCACAGCTGTGTTCCCAGGCCTAGCTGCCCTTTTGCTGCTCACACTAAGGATATGCCATCTATCTGATAATTGAATTACCTGTGCTCTGCAGGAAAGTGAACAAAGCCCTGTCCTGGCTCCGGCAAAGGTTTTATTGGCAGGAGTCGTAAATGGTCGTAAAAAGTGGCTTCCTCCTGAGGAAAGGGGAGGGGCACTGCCTGTGAGAGAAAGCTGGCTTGGCAGAACTGGAAAAACCAGTATTCAACCTTGTGCTGAGGGTAAACCACACACCTTTGTAGCCAGAATATTGTTTAGAAAAAGATGAATAACTCATAGTACGGACATGTGAAAATTTTATAAATGATACCATAATTCTTGTGATTTTTCTGCCCACATTTTAAGAGGTTTTTCGACCCGGTGGCATGTTCAGGGGGGTTTTAGCGGAAAAGTGGATATTACTCTAAATGTATGCATGTTAAAAATCTGAAACTTCATCAGTTAATGTCCCTACTCCCTGCACACATGTATGTAAAGTTGGGTCAATGTCAGAAATTGAAAAATCAGTTAAAAAGTCAATTATCTGCCATTTCTGAATGCAAGCTCTTAGAAACAGCAGATTTGGACAGAGACATGGCTAAATTCAGCCACACCATGTATATGTAATTTCAAGCAACTGTGTAACTGTGAAATATGTCTTTTATTATCAAATATAGAATATGTGCAATCTGACAGAGGAGTGTCCTATCTGCAAGCCATAAAATGACATTCCTCTGACTCACAGTTCATTCCCCAATCAAATGATAAATGGAAGTTTGACCAATTAGAAGCTGAGAGAGAGGTAGGGTCAGTGATGCTAGAACACACCCACATTCTAAACACATAAAAGCAGACAGACAGGACAGATAGGGACTTCTTCAATTCCATTTGCTGCAACGCACTCTGCCGGACCATACAACATCCAGCGATCCAGACTTCAAATTCATCAAACCTCCAGAGAGCCAAACTAGAGACTTCAATCTATCCAGAACTAGAGACCAGACCAGAGGGAGAAAGCAGTGCTGTACCCAGAGAGAAAGCAGTGCTGTGCCCAGAGAGAGACCCGAGCCCAGTCCAAAACCCTGACCAGATCCATGGCGAGGCCCATTTCACTCAAGAATATAGTGTGAGTACCTAGAAAACTGTGCAGAACCAATCTCTTAGTTAAAATAATATAATTCAATCCATTTTAACCTAAGTAGAACTGCAGCTTAGCAATTGTGTTATCCTGCCATCATTTTTAAAGCTGAAAAAGTGTGCGTTTAAAATTTCAAATCTGAAAAACGACCTTTATTCAATCGTTCATATCTCCGCAACCGTTTGTGCTAGAGACTTGCAGTAACTTTCATTTTGAAGCTGAGATCCTAGGCTTTCCTAGGACCCCAAAACGATAGAGATAGTCCTTGTGGTTCCTCTGTAATAGCGCTCGGCGCATCCGCGAATTTTACCGCGATTTGCAAATTTCTTCACATGTAAAAACTGCTGCTGCTTGCCTTCCATTGCCAGAAATTCGTTTAACCTGTTAACTATCCCGGCCTCATTGCTAGTGTGAGCCTGGACTAATATTAACTAGATACCACTCACCCTGAACCTCTGAAAGGGGAATTAAAAGTATTTTAGCATATTTTTCAATTCATTGCCAGCACATATCAAAGCAATTTGGGCCTGTGTTTTCAAACTTCTGTAGTCTAAGCTTGCTGGGGTGAACTGAATCACATTGATTGCATTTCTGAGAACTGTGTGTTTTCCTTCCATTTCCTTGCCTTGCATCAAGGGGGGGAGGGGATTGCCAGAGAAAAGTGATTACAATGTTTGGTTGAAATCATATTGAGTATTTTCTGTACTGCATTCATTGAATATTGCATCCACCTGAGCTTACATAAAGCATCCTCTACCACATTATACTTTTGTTCCTATTTACCAGTGTGCTACCTTATCCATTTCATGTCAACTCATTAGTGATTATAAGAAGTGTGCTAGTGCCAGATTCTCCGTTGTTGATCTTTATCATATCAGATTAAGTGTGATATTCAATTATTAATTTATTATAAAGTGTGATATATATATATTTTAAATTATCAAATAAACCTTTTAAACTTGCAAAACAGAACTACTTCTTGGCTCAGTGGGGTCAGGGGGATTCCAAGAGAGGGGTGTTATATAGGGGTAGTCATCCAGAACGCATGAACTGGACCTAAAGATATATCAATAAGGGTTTTCATTCAGTATTATAGACTAGGCGTTGACTTAGCTGTAGTGTTGAATTGAATCCTCTTACAATAGAAAGGATAATGGCATCTCTTAAAACAACCACCCCATGTTCACATACTTCCATTGACCTCTGTAATGTAAACTTAATGTAAATGAAATGCATAGATCGCAACTAAAGCTCAAAGGCATCTAAGATTCTGGTGGCTGGTACATGACTACAAGAGAAGCTTCACATGAGCATTTCCTAACATATAACAATTGGTATCCCTTGCAGACATTGATGGACCTAAAGACAGAGCAGCACCGGAGGACCCTAACATGGCATCACTGGAGGGTGAAGGCAACTGCTGGGACAGGATGACCATACCAGTTCCACCAAAAGCCAATAGCCAATAAACCTGGTCTCTAGCTTTGCTGACACTATCTGTTGGATTGTTTGGTGATGTCCTTTGCAGTTCGATATTTGGAGCCATCACTAAGGAAATTAGCCATGCCCAGGTGAGAAATGATTGGGAGTAGCAGACCACGTCCCTTCAAACCCCTGTGTACAGAATAGGACATATAAGAGGCATACTTGACACGTCTATAGGGGCTTCAGAGAAGCAGTGGCCATGAAGCTTGGTATTTCTCCATGGACTGCATGGACACTATTTGGTTATAAGGTAGTGTGGCCAGATCCAGGATATAAAACTGATTTTGAAAGTGGAAAGTCACGACAATAAAGGGGAAAATAAAAATAGAATTCTAAATAATAATAGTGAGACTTTAAAGCACAATGGAGTGGGTTGGTAGGAATTGGAAATTGAGTAAAGATCTACAGAGGGGGCAACCAAGGGAGAACAGGTGCAACATTTGGGAGCCAACCACACCTATGTAAGTGAAAAATAGAAACACTTTAGTTTTAAGAAACTAAAGTCTGAAAGTAAAGGGCATGCCCTAAAACATGGTATAATAAAATATAAGAAAAGGGCCAGAGAGTAGCCGCACGAATCAATCCTCCAAGCGAGATATACAAAAGCTTGAAAAGGAACCACTGTGCAATGGCTGACCTAGGAAACAGAAAGCCTCTCGAGTAAACAACAGATTTGGAGGAGTCTAGGGGGCCGAGTATGCGGCATGGCTACCTCCAATGTTGTAATGACCCCCAATGTGTCCGGCTGCATACATCCTCTTAGCGAACGGCTGTTCCCATCATCAACATTACTTTGTGGCTATCTGTTCATTATTCATTCAAGAAGTTCTTCCTCTTGTACACCATTGTGTGAACCCAATGCTCGGGAGGTTTGGCTGTTAGGTAGGACTACCAGATCCTGTTGATGAATAAAATATTCAAGTAATGCATATTTCGGTTATTGTACCATGCCTCATTCAAACACACTGATGGAGTTTGTAGCAATATAATTCATCTACCAGTGAGTATTTCATATGGACTTAATACCATTTTTCTATTGTCAGTTACCCTCATATTCATTAAAGCTAGTGAGAGTGCTTCTGGCCACTAAAATACAGTTTCTATACGTGTCTTATCTATAAACCTTTGAGGATCCTAGCTTGTTATTCAGCCAACCCTTCTAATTGTGAGTGATAAGGGCAGTGGGGCTTCCGTAGTACATTCAGTAGTTTCCAGTGTATCAGTGTTCCCAAGAAGTGGGTATCCCCATCACTATTGTCAGTCACTGGAACCACAAACCTATGGATACATGTGGGCCAAGTTCCAAGATATTCTGGTGGTAAATCCATTCTAATACCACAAAAAAGAGTTAACAGTGTTGCCACTTAGTCCGACAGATTTACTGCCAGATTACAAATGGTGGTATGGTGCTGTTTGTACCCATTTATGGAGTCCATTGGAATCCATGTAGATTATGGCAGAGTTTCAACATCATAGCACCGCTGTGGTACAACTTTGACGGTGAAGCAGAAGAAAAACTTCCAGCAAACTATTACAGGTAATTCCCCCAATTTACTGCCAAAAAATGGGCAAATCTGTGCAATTACCACTGAAAGAAATACTGCTGGTGGAAATTCTGCCAAAATCCCTAGGGATTCCTATGGAGTTCGTAAATGGGGACTAACATCACCCTGCCACCACTTGTAAACTGGCGGTAAATCCGCAAGGCCAAGTGGCAGTAACAGTAATTCCATTTGGCGCCATATTCCACTGCATTACTGCCATTTTTTCCTGCACCACTGTACTTGTAATGAGGCCCACAATCTTGAACGTCACAACTGCCCACAAAAATGCCCACAATCTGCCCACAAACGTGGCCTTTAAAACTGCAGGTGTCACCCACTTCTCTCATTTAGAGAATGCATCAACTAAAACTATCACATATCCCATGCATGCCACTTTTGGCAGCTGAATACAGTCTCACTGGAACTGTGCAAATGATCAAGAGCTAAGGATAATGGGACGAAGACTAGGCTAGGATTGATGAAGAAAGCTTCAAAACATGAAGTCGTCGCACACTTGTAGATCTGATGTTGATAAACTCCACCTCGATAGGCAACTTGCTAGTTGGTCTGCTTAAATAGGCAGAGATAAGGGAGTGTTTGGTAAAAGGCAAGTTTGTATTGAGTATATTTGAAAGGGACAGTTGGGCAAAAAAGGAAAGCATTGAATGTGACTACTGTACACTATTACATGTGTGATGTAGGGTTGGGGGGCATATCTGCTGTCTATAGTCTGACCATGTACATTGTTGTACATGTGATAGGGGATAACTCTGCTGTCTAAAGCTTGGGCATGTACATGTAGTATTGGCTTGTACTGCACTAGGCAGTGCAGTCCATGGAATGCTGGGGTAGTCTGGAGCCATGTGTCCCCTGAGGGTTCCAGGAATGACAGTTAGGGACTAACAGGATGAGAGATACTGACAGAAGAATGCATATACCATAGCTCTCCCCTCTCTTCTGACATAAGCCCTCTAACCAATAAAGTCCTCACCTGTTTGTACTTCCTGGCTCCCGTTTCTTCATTGCGTCCTGATGACACCTTTCCTTGAGCATGGACACTACAAATTGGCGACCAGTTGGTCTTCCCGGGATGAAATACGGAGTGATGATGAAAGTTGTAGCCACTGCTACTGGTCCCATGATGAGGGCTGCGCTTTGATGTCACCCATGTGCTGATGCCACAAGAAGAAGTTGTCCTGCAATGATGGGGATGCAATTAGTACATACAAAGTCCCAGAGACTGTTTTCAGGTCAGTGCCTGTACTTGAGATACTTATAGGCCCCGAGGCACTCGTCGGTGTACGGCCTAGTTACTGTTATTACAGTGATACAACGCATCCTGGGAGATGTAGTCCCATAATTGACTTTGCGGCTGAAGCCTTGTTTCATATACATACTTTATCAAGGGCTGAGAAGTTACTTCCCCTAATTGCAAAGAAAAAATGAAATGTCAGTAAAAACGTGTATTACCCTGTTACGAGCGCTCCGATGCGAACTGCGAAGCCATGGATATGGTAGAGACTCCAAGCTGACTTGTGGGGCCCAAGAGGCCTGCGTGTCGGTTGTGGCCGTTCAGTTCCAGGGGCTCTGTTGCCCCAGCCTGCGGAGTATCAAATGATGATGTCATTGGCCGGCCTGCGGGTACGGCGAACAAGCTGCGTATGTTTTATGGAATGTTGAAAGTTCGGAATCCATCCGGGCATCGGGTGATGATGCTCGAGTAAAGGGCCATGCGCAGGTTCTGTGACAAGGAAGTGTCCTTTGCTATCCTCAGCGTTTCGGTGACGATGTTCGAGTACAGGAGTTTCCCCTCAGCCAGGGGAAGTTTATCTGACGTGCTTATTTACAAATCCGATGAACGACGATTCAGTCTACAGGAGGTACTTAATTCACTTAAAACATACGGCTGTGTTGGTCGGACAGATGACTTTGATGGGACATTTACAAAGGATATTGAAATCATCCGATCCGAACGGATAATTAATGGATAAATGATGCCCCGACGATTCAACTGCAGAATGGGATTGTTACGATTATTTGAAGAGGCAAGGCGGGGTGGCGCAATGAGGCACTACGCCAGTGACATGCATACACGTTTTCTAATGGGTTTATTGATTAGAGAGACTGTCATCCTCGGCCTGGCTCCATTGTAAATGTTTATTCGGCTTCCATTAAGTTGACATCGTGCTGGGGGACTGCAAAGATGCTGGGGCACTTTCGCGCCGTAGGAAGCGTGCGCCTGGCTGAGCAGGCATGGAGTCATGTCGTGAGAGACACGCTATTGCTTTCCGTTATGTTGAAGAATTCCAGCTGCACTGGCTTGTTTTCTTTCCCTGCAATCTAATGCAGCAGGGCGTTTACAGTGATGCATCATCTAGAGCAATTGGATTAGTACGTTTTAAGTGATATGCAAATAAGTGAATGCTAACATGTTTTTTTTTTCTCCAGACGGCACAGTTCGTTTTATATGCTGGTTTGAAAATGTTTGCATTAAGCTAGCATTTAGCATCTTTTAAGTTATAATGCTATTTTCTTTTCAGATGGACAGTATGAGGAATTACAAATGCAAATTGCTTATACTAGTTGAAAAATGACCGGGGATATACATATTAAGTGAATGTTTTGATAAGTTATTTTTCTGGACTGCTCAGCATACGTAAATGCTGATATTGTATGTTCTAGAGTTGATGAATCCGATGATTTTAAAATGCGTATTAAGGTTTTCTGGTTAAAAGCAAACATATATATTTATTAAATGAGTTTTAAGAAAATGTTCTGTGAGCCATCATACTTTTTGCCCATCGTGAGTGTGCCTATGTGAGTCATTGGTGATGTTTGCTCATCGTGAGTGGGTGTATGTGAGTAATTGGTGCTGTTTGCTCATCGTGAGTGGTCGTATGTGAGCCATTGGTGCTGTTTGCTCATCGTGAGTGGGTGTATATGATCCATTGCAGCTGTTTGCTCATCGTGAGTGGGTGTATGTGAACCATCATTGGTGCTGTTTACTCATCGTGGGTGGGCGTATGTGAGCCATCGGTGCTGTTTGCTCATCATGAATGGGTGTATGTGAGCCATTGGTGCTGTTTGCTCATTGTGTGTGGGTGTATGTGAGTCATTGGTGCTGTTTGCTCATCGTGAGTGGGTGTATGTGAGTCATTGGTGCTGTTTGCTCATCATGAGTGGGCATATGTGAGCCATTGGTGCTGTTTGCTCATCGTGAGTGGCTGTATGTGAGCCATTTCTGCTGTTTGCTCATCGTGAGTGGGCATATGTGAGCCATCATTGGTGCTGTTTGCTCATCGTGAGTGGGTGTATGTGAGTCATTGGTGCTGTTTGCTCATCGTGAGTGGTCGTATGTGAGTCATTGGTGCTGTTTGCTCATCGTGAATGGGTGTATGTGAGCTATTGGCGCTGTTTGCTCATCGTGAATGGGTGTATGTGAGCCATTGGTGCTGTTTGCTCATCGTGAGTTGGTGTATGTGAGTCAATGGTGCTGTTTGCTCATCGTGAGTGGGTGTATGTGAGTCATTGGTGCTGTTTGCTCATCGTGAGTGGGTGTATGTGAGTCATTGGTGCTGTTTGTCCATCGTGAGTGGGCATATGTGAGCCATTGGTGCTGTTTGCTCATCGTGAGTGGGCATATGTGAGCCATCATTGGTGCTGTTTGCTCATCGTGAGTGGGTGTATGTGAGTCATTGGTGCTGTTTGCTCATCGTGAGTGGTCGTATGTGAGCCATTGGTGCTGTTTGCTCATCGTGAGTGGGCATATGTGAGCCATCATTGGTGCTGTTTGCTCATCGTGAGTGGGTGTATGTGAGCCATTGGTGCTGTTTGCTCATCGTGAGTGGGCGTATGTGAGCCATTGATGTTGTTTGCTCATCGTGAGTGGGTGTATGTGAGCCATTGCTGCTGTTTGCTCATTGTGAGTGGGCGTATGTGAGCCCTCATTGGTGCTGTTTGCTCATCGTGAGTGGGCATATGTGAGTCATTGGTGCTGTTTGCTCATCGTGAATGGGTGTATGTGAGCCATTGGTGCTGTTTGCTTATCTTGTGTGAGCCATTGGTGCTGTTTGCTCATCGTGAGTGAGCGTATGTGAGTCATTGGTGCTGTTTGCTCATCGTGAGTGGGTGTATGTGAGTCATTGGTGCTGTTTGCTCATCGTGAGTGGGCGTATGTGAGCCATTGGTGCTGTTTGCTCATCGTGAGTGGCTGTATGTGAGCCATTGCTGCTGTTTGCTCATCGTGAGTGGGCATATGTGAGCCATCATTGGTGCTGTTTGCTCATCGTGAGTGGGTGTATGTGAGTCATTGGTGCTGTTTTCTCATCGTGAGTGGTCGTATGTGAGTCATTGGTGCTGTTTGCTCATCGTGAATGGGTGTATGTGAGCTATTGGCGCTGTTTGCTCATCGTGAATGGGTGTATGTGAGCCATTGGTGCTGTTTGCTCATCGTGAATGGGTGTATGTGAGCTATTGGCGCTGTTTGCTCATCGTGAATGGGTGTATGTGAGCCATTGCTGCTGTTTGCTCATCGTGAGTGGGTGTATGTGAGTCATTGGCGCTGTTTGCTCATCGTGAGTGGGCGTATGTGAGCCATTGATGTTGTTTGCTCATCGTGAGCCATTGCTGCTGTTTGCTCATTGTGAGTGGGCGTATGTGAGCCCTCATTGGTGCTGTTTGCTCATCGTGAGTGGGCATATGTGAGTCATTGGTGCTGTTTGCTCATCGTGAATGGGTGTATGTGAGCCATTGGTGCTGTTTGCTTATCGTGTGTGAGCCATTGGTGCTGTTTGCTCATCGTGAGTGAGCGTATGTGAGTCATTGGTGCTGTTTGCTCATCGTGAGTGGTTGTATGTGAGTCATTGGTGCTGTTTGCTCATCGTGAGTGGGCGTATGTGAGCCATTGGTGCTGTTTGCTCATCATGAGTGGCTGTATGTGAGCCATTGCTGCTGTTTGCTCATCGTGAGTGGGCATATGTGAGCCATCATTGGTGCTGTTTGCTCATCGTGAGTGGGTGTATGTGAGTCATTGGTGCTGTTTGCTCATCGTGAGTGGTCGTATGTGAGTCATTGGTGCTGTTTGCTCATCGTGAATGGGTGTATGTGAGCTATTGGCGCTGTTTGCTCATCGTGAATGGGTGTATGTGAGCCATTGGTGCTGTTTGCTCATCGTGAATGGGTGTATGTGAGCTATTGGCGCTGTTTGCTCATCGTGAATGGGTGTATGTGAGCCATTGCTGCTGTTTGCTCATCGTGAGTGGGTGTATGTGAGTCATTGGCGCTGTTTGCTCATCGTGAGTGGGTGTATGTGAGCCATTGCTGCTGTTTGCTCATCGTGAGTGGGCGTATGTGAGCCATCATTGGTGCTGTTTGCTCATTGTGAATGTGTGTATGTGAGCTATTGGCGCTGTTTGCTCATCGTTAGTGGGTGTATGTGAGCCATTGCTGCTGTTTGCTCATCGTGAGTGGGTGTATGTGAGTCATTGGTGCTGTTTGCTCATCGTGAAAGGGTGTATGTGAGCTAATGGTGCTGTTTGCTCATCGTGAGTGGGTGTATGTGATCCATTGTTGTTGTTTGCTCATCGTGAGTGGGTGTATGTGAGCCATTGCTGCTGTTTGCTCATCGTGAGTGGGTGTATGTGAGCCATTGCTGCTGTTTGCTCATCGTGAGTGGGCGTATGTGAGTCATTGGTGCTGTTTGCTCATCGTGAATGGGTGTATGTGAGCCATTGGTGCTGTTTGCTTATCTTGTGTGAGCCATTGGTGCTGTTTGCTCATCGTGAGTGAGCGTATGTGAGTCATTGGTGCTGTTTGCTCATCGTGAGTGGGTGTATGTGAGTCATTGGTGCTGTTTGCTCATCGTGAGTGGGCGTATGTGAGCCATTGATGCTGTTTGCTCATCGTGAGTGGCTGTATGTGAGCCATTGCTGCTGTTTGCTCATCGTGAGTGGGCATATGTGAGCCATCATTGGTGCTGTTTGCTCATCGTGAGTGGGTGTATGTGAGTCATTGGTGCTGTTTTCTCATCGTGAGTGGTCGTATGTGAGTCATTGGTGCTGTTTGCTCATCGTGAATGGGTGTATGTGAGCTATTGGCGCTGTTTGCTCATCGTGAATGGGTGTATGTGAGCCATTGGTGCTGTTTGCTCATCGTGAATGGGTGTATGTGAGCTATTGGCGCTGTTTGCTCATCGTGAATGGGTGTATGTGAGCCATTGCTGCTGTTTGCTCATCGTGAGTGGGTGTATGTGAGTCATTGACGCTGTTTGCTCATCGTGAGTGGGCGTATGTGAGCCATTGATGTTGTTTGCTCATCGTGAGCCATTGCTGCTGTTTGCTCATTGTGAGTGGGCGTATGTGAGCCCTCATTGGTGCTGTTTGCTCATCGTGAGTGGGCATATGTGAGTCATTGGTGCTGTTTGCTCATCGTGAATGGGTGTATGTGAGCCATTGGTGCTGTTTGCTTATCCTGTGTGAGCCATTGGTGCTGTTTGCTCATCGTGAGTGATCGTATGTGAGTCATTGGTGCTGTTTGCTCATCGTGAGTGGGTGTATGTGAGTCATTGGTGCTGTTTGCTCATCGTGAGTGGGCGTATGTGAGCCATTGGTGCTGTTTGCTCATCGTGAGTGGCTGTATGTGAGCCATTGCTGCTGTTTGCTCATCGTGAGTGGGCATATGTGAGCCATCATTGGTGCTGTTTGCTCATCGTGAGTGGGTGTATGTGAGTCATTGGTGCTGTTTGCTCATCGTGAGTGGTCGTATGTGAGTCATTGGTGCTGTTTGCTCATCGTGAATGGGTGTATGTGAGCTATTGGTGCTGTTTGCTCATCGTGAATGGGTGTATGTGAGCCATTGGTGCTGTTTGCTCATCGTGAATGGGTGTATGTGAGCTATTGGCGCTGTTTGCTCATCGTGAATGGGTGTATGTGAGCCATTGCTGCTGTTTGCTCATCGTGAGTGGGTGTATGTGAGTCATTGGCGCTGTTTGCTCATCGTGAGTGGGTGTATGTGAGTCATTGGTGCTGTTTGCTCATCGTGAGTGGGTGTATGTGAGTCATTGGTGCTGTTTGTCCATTGTGAGTGGGCATATGTGAGCCATTGGTGCTGTTTGCTCATCGTGAGTGGGCGTATGTGAGCCATTGATGTTGTTTGCTCATCGTGAGTGGGTGTATGTGAGCTATTGCTGCTGTTTGCTCATTGTGAGTGGGCGTATGTGAGCCCTCATTGGTGCTGTTTGCTCATCGTGAGTGGGCATATGTGAGTCATTGGTGCTGTTTGCTCATCGTGAATGGGTGTATGTGAGCCATTGGTGCTGTTTGCTTATCTTGTGTGAGCCATTGGTGCTGTTTGCTCATCGTGAGTGAGCGTATGTGAGTCATTGGTGCTGTTTGCTCATCGTGAGTGGGTGTATGTGAGTCATTGGTGCTGTTTGCTCATCGTGAGTGGGCGTATGTGAGCCATTGGTGCTGTTTGCTCATCGTGAGTGGCTGTATGTGAGCCATTGCTGCTGTTTGCTCATCGTGAGTGGGCGTATGTGAGCCATCATTGGTGCTGTTTGCTCATTGTGAATGTGTGTATGTGAGCTATTGGCGCTGTTTGCTCATCGTTAGTGGGTATATGTGAGCCATTGCTGCTGTTTGCTCATCGTGAGTGGGTGTATGTGAGTCATTGGTGCTGTTTGCTCATCGTGAAAGGGTGTATGTGAGCTAATGGCGCTGTTTGCTCATCGTGAGTGGGTGTATGTGAGCCATTGCTGCTGTTTGTTCATCGTGAGTGGGTGTATGTGAGTCATTGGTGCTGTTTGCTCATGGTGAATGGGTGTATGTGAGCCATTGTTGTTGTTTGCTCATTGTGAGTGGGTGTATGTGAGTCATTGGTGCTGTTTGCTCATCGTGAATGAGTGTGTGAGCCATTGTTGCTTTTTTCTCATCGTGAGTGGGTGTATGTGAGCCATTGTTGCTGTTTGCTCATCGTGGGTAGGTGTATGTGAGTCATTGGTGCTGTTTGCTCATCGTGAATGGGTGTATGTGAGCTATTGGCGCTGTTTGCTCATCGTGAGTGGGTGTATGTGAGCCATTGCTGCTGTTTGCTCATCGTGAGTGGGTGTATGTGAGCCATTGCTGCTGTTTGCTCATCGTGAGTGGGCGTATGTGAGCCATCATTGGTGCTGTTTGCTCATCGTGAATGGGTGTATGTGAGCTATTGGCGCTGTTTGCTCATCGTGAGTGGGTGTATGTGAGCCATTGCTGCTGTTTGCTCATCGTGAGTGGGCGTATGTGAGCCATCATTGGTGCTCTTTGCTCATCGTGAATGGGTGTATGTGAGCTATTGGCGCTGTTTGCTCATCGTGAGTGGGTGTATGTGAGCCATTGCTGCTGTTTGCTCATCGTGATTGGGCATATGTGAGCCATCATTGGTGCTGTTTGCTCATCGTGAGTGGGTGTATGTGAGTCATTGGTGCTGTTTGCTCATCGTGAGTGGGTGTATGTGAGCCATTGGTGCTGTTTGCTCATCGTGAATGGGTGTATGTGAGCCATTACTGCTGTTTGCTCATCGTGAGTGGGTGTATGTGAGCCATCATTGGTGCTCTTTGCTCATCGTGAATGGGTGTATGTGAGCCATTGCTGCTGTTTGCTCATCGTGAGTGGGTGTATGTGAGCCATTGCTGCTGTTTGCTCATCGTGAGTGGGCGTATGTGAGCCATCATTGGTGCTGTTTGCTCATTGTGAATGTGTGTATGTGAGCTATTGGCGCTGTTTGCTCATCGTGAGTGGGTGTATGTGAGCCATTGCTGCTGTTTGCTCATCGTGAGTGGGTGTATGTGAGTCATTGGTGCTGTTTGCTCATCGTGAAAGGGTGTATGTGAGCTAATGGCGCTGTTTGCTCATCGTGAGTGGGTGTATGTGAGCCATTGCTGCTGTTTGTTCATCGTGAGTGGGTGTATGTGAGTCATTGGTGCTGTTTGCTCATGGTGAATGGGTGTATGTGAGCCATTGTTGTTGTTTGCTCATTGTGAGTGGGTGTATGTGAGTCATTGGTGCTGTTTGCTCATCGTGAATGAGTGTATGTGAGCCATTGTTGCTTTTTTCTCATCGTGAGTGGGTGTATGTAAGCCATTGTTGCTGTTTGCTCATCGTGGGTAGGTGTATGTGAGTCATTGGTGCTGTTTGCTCATCGTGAATGGGTGTATGTGAGCTATTGGCGCTGTTTGCTCATCGTGAGTGGGTGTATGTGAGCCATTGCTGCTGTTTGCTCATCGTGAGTGGGTGTATGTGAGCCATCATTGGTGCTGTTTGCTCATCGTGAATGGGTGTATGTGAGCTATTGGCGCTGTTTGCTCATCGTGAGTGGGTGTATGTGAGCCATTGCTGCTGTTTGCTCATCGTGAGTGGGTGTATGTGAGCCATTGCTGCTGTTTGCTCATCGTGAGTGGGCGTATGTGAGCCATCATTGGTGCTCTTTGCTCATCGTGAATGGGTGTATGTGAGCTATTGGCGCTGTTTGCTCATCGTGAGTGGGTGTATGTGAGCCATTGCTGCTGTTTGCTCATCGTGAGTGGGTGTATGTGAGCCATTGCTGCTGTTTGCTCATCGTGAGTGGGCGTATGTGAGCCATCATTGGTGCTGTTTGCTCATCGTGAATGGGTGTATGTGAGCTATTGGCGCTGTTTGCTCATCGTGAGTGGGTGTATGTGAGCCATTGCTGCTGTTTGCTCATCGTGAGTGGGCGTATGTGAGCCATCACTGGTGCTCTTTGCTCATCGTGAATGGGTGTATGTGAGCTATTGGCGCTGTTTGCTCATCGTGAGTGGGTGTATGTGAGCCATTGCTGCTGTTTGCTCATCGTGATTGGGCATATGTGAGCCATCATTGGTGCTGTTTGCTCATCGTGAGTGGGTGTATGTGAGTCATTGGTGCTGTTTGCTCATCGTAAGTGGGTGTATGTGAGCCATTGGTGCTGTTTGCTCATCGTGAATGGGTGTATGTGAGCCATTGCTGCTGTTTGCTCATCGTGAGTGGGTGTATGTGAGCCATCATTGGTGCTCTTTGCTCATCGTGAATGGGTGTATGTGAGCCATTGCTGCTGTTTGCTCATCGTGAGTGGGTGTATGTGAGCCATTGCTGCTGTTTGCTCATCGTGAGTGGGCGTATGTGAGCCATCATTGGTGCTGTTTGCTCATTGTGAATGTGTGTATGTGAGCTATTGGCGCTGTTTGCTCATCGTGAGTGGGTGTATGTGAGCCATTGCTGCTGTTTGCTCATCGTGAGTGGGTGTATGTGAGTCATTGGTGCTGTTTGCTCATCGTGAAAGGGTGTATGTGAGCTAATGGCGCTGTTTGCTCATCGTGAGTGGGTGTATGTGAGCCATTGCTGCTGTTTGTTCATCGTGAGTGGGTGTATGTGAGTCATTGGTGCTGTTTGCTCATGGTGAATGGGTGTATGTGAGCCATTGTTGTTGTTTGCTCATTGTGAGTGGGTGTATGTGAGTCATTGGTGCTGTTAGCTCATCGTGAATGAGTGTATGTGAGCCATCATTGGTGCTGTTTGCTCATCGTGAGTGGGTGTATGTGAGTCATTGGTGCTGTTTGCTCATCGTGAGTGGGTGTATGTGAGTCATTGGTGCTGTTTGCTCATCGTGAATGGGTGTATGTGAGCTATTGGCGCTGTTTGCTCATCGTGAGTGGGTGTATGTGAGCCATTGCTGCTGTTTGCTCATCGTGAGTGGGTGTATCTGAGCCATCATTGGTGCTGTTTGCTCATCGTGAATGGGTGTATGTGAGCTATTGGCGCTGTTTGCTCATCGTGAGTGGGTGTATGTGAGCCATTGCTGCTGTTTGCTCATCGTGAGTGGGTGTATGTGAGCCATTGCTGCTGTTTGCTCATCGTGAGTGGGCGTATGTGAGCCATCATTGGTGCTCTTTGCTCATCGTGAATGGGTGTATGTGAGCTATTGGCGCTGTTTGCTCATCGTGAGTGGGTGTATGTGAGCCATTGCTGCTGTTTGCTCATCGTGATTGGGCATATGTGAGCCATCATTGGTGCTGTTTGCTCATCGTGAGTGGGTGTATGTGAGTCATTGGTGCTGTTTGCTCATGGTGAGTGGGTGTATGTGAGCCATTTGTTCCTGTTTGCTCATCGTGAATGGGTGTATGTGAGCCATTGCTGCTGTCTGCTCATCGTGAGTGGGTGTATGTGAGCCATCATTGGTGCTCTTTGCTCATCGTGAATGGGTGTATGTGAGCCATTGCTGCTGTTTGCTCATCGTGAGTGGGTGTATGTGAGCCATTGCTGCTGTTTGCTCATCGTGAGTGGGCGTATGTGAGCCATCATTGGTGCTCTTTGCTCATCGTGAATGGGTGTATGTGAGCTATTGGCGCTGTTTGCTCATCGTGAGTGGGTGTATGTGAGCCATTGCTGCTGTTTGCTCATCGTGAGTGGGTGTATGTGAGCCATTGCTGCTGTTTGCTCATCGTGAGTGGGTGTATGTGAGTCATTGGTGCTGTTTGCTCATCGTGAGTGGGTGTATGTGAGCCATCATTGGTGCTCTTTGCTCATCGTGAGTGGGTGTATGTGAGCCATTGCTGCTGTTTGCTCATCGTGAGTGGGTGTATGTGAGCCATTGCTGCTGTTTGCTCATGGGGAGTGGGCGTATGTGTAGCTAATTATGAATATTGAGTATATTGCAGAAGTGTATGCTACGCCTTATTATTGGAGGAAGGTTGGGTGCACCAAAGTAAATGTAATGCTATGGATATGTTTGTATTAGGCCCACATTTCAGCGCACATTAATATTCAATTGCATGCATGAATTTATTGAGATCGGTCGCACTTTTATATATGTCTGATCAGTCTTTTATCATGGTGTCACTACGACGTGAGGAATCAATTTTACATGAATATTATTTTTTTGACGTTACCATGTCAATACATTAGTATGCTTAAGGTACTATATTTTACTTATGAGTTGCCAAGCTGCACAGTAAACAGGTTCAGTATATAAGGTGACGTGGGCGTCTGCTTATGATTGTTTTTTTTTATAAACAAACTTAAGTTACCGCATTTTCTCTGCGCGGCACATATTTAATCTAGGCCACTAAGCGAAAGGCTGATCTTTTCAGAGTATGAGGTAAGGTTATGATACAAATTCATCCATTTAAATGCCAATATCAATTGTATTTCTTGTGCAAAGGGGAGAGGCATATGTCGTGGTGTGGCACACACGTGTGGGTCACTGAAATACTGTGCTGGATGTGTTTTACATCATGCTGAGAAAATGGTTAAACTAAAATCATCCCATTTTACAGTAGTGGTAATGTTAATCGCCAAATGAGTTATGCATTCAGAGAGGGACCCGATAAGACATGGGTATTGTTTATATGCGCCATATTGGATGGTTAGGTAGATAAGTTATGCATTCACTAACATTAATGTTATTTCACTACTGTGTATGGCAGGAGAGACCCAATGAGAAGTGGGTGTTTATAGGCCTCATATTGGATGGTGAGGTAGATGAGATGAGTTATGTATTCTTAGATTAATGTTATATCACTACTGGTTGTGGTAGGAGAGACCTGATGAGAAATGGGTATTGTTTATATGTGCCATATTGGATGGTGAGTTATGTATTCACTTAGATTAATGTTGTATCACTACTGGTTCTGGTAGGAGAGACCTATTAGAAATGAGCATTGCTTATATGTGCCATATTGGATACTGAGGCAATGATTGTACGTGTTATGAAGATGAGTTATGTATACACTAACATTAATGTTATATCACTACTGTTTATGGTAGAAGAGACCTGATGAGAAATGGGTATTGTTTTTAAGTGCCAAGCGACCATGGGATAAACAAATGAATATGTTGAATGATATAGAATGATCAGGGTATAAACTAATAATACATTCAATGTTATTGAATTACCATGACTTAATTGAGTGCACTGAATGAAAAAGCGCTTTATAAATTGCTGGTTGCATGAAAATGTTTCTTTGTTCTTCCAGCATTTCGCAGAAATAATTAACCTGTGTTGTTGTTATAGATGACATGTTTTCGATGGGATTGATAATGATATGATATGGCATTTGTAATGCGCCTATACACAAGTGTTTTAAGGCGCAATGAGGCAAGGGAGGGGAAACAGAGGGAAGACAGACAACGATCCTTCTAGGCCAGGTGTAATTCAGATCTTGCAAGTGCATGGGAAGGGGAAGGAGGAGAAGTGCGGGGGGAGGGGAAGAGGACAGTGCAGTACATAGGATAAGAAAATAAATAACAATGGCCCTCATTCCGAGTTAGGACTACACCATGGAGTAAATAGCTCCATGGTTGGCAACCATGGAGCTATTTACTCCATGGAATACCGGCATGGTGAATGGAGTAATTTCCGGTCCATTCCAAGGTTGGATGGACCGGTAATTCCCCATTCACCATAGCCCTTCCCCATCCCTATCTCTGCCCCCATAGGGCTCAATGGGAATGGGGAAGGAGGTAATTACGGCACCGTAAATTACGGTGCCGTAATTTACTCCAAGGTCACTTTGCGGGTCCCGTAATTTACTCCTGCTAAAAGCAGGAGGTAAAGAGGGACACGCAAAGGGAACTCAGAATAGGGAGGTAATGAATTACCACCATCGGTGCCCTTACAGGCGCCAGTAATCCCTTACCTCCAACCTTGGAATGACCCCCAATAAGTAAAAGAACGGCCAGCAGGTGGCAAGTGCAAGGGTAAGTACGGACAATCAGGTGTCAAGTACTGGTAGTGGGTCTGTAGGGATGCAGAAACATTCCCCAAGTGCGGGGGTTGCCAGGAAGGCCGTGCAGGTGTGTGACTGACGTAGGAGTGGACCTGGGTCCGAGATCAGATGGTGGCCAGGTAACCAGTGCAGTTTCAGTGTCAGCCAGGAAGTCAGCAAGGGAGAGGAGGAGAAAAAGCAGAAGCAAAGAGAACGTTTTTGAGGTGCTTCCGGAACCGAAGATGATTCTCCTCAAGTATCAGGGAGGCAGGGAAGCTGTTCCAGAGGGAGGCCCCAGCCGAAGAAAGAGATCTACCTCCAACTCGTTGCTGCAGAAGTGACTGGCCCTGAGGGAGTTGGATGCAGATGAGCAAAGAGCTCGAGAAAGAAGGTATTTAGGAAGAGAGAGTTGAAGGTATTGAGGCCCCAGGCCCCAGAAGGCCTTGTGGACGATGCAGAGGGTTTTCAACTTAATCCTCGCAGCCACTGTGAGCCAGTGCAGAGATATAAGTCCTAGAGAGATACGATCCCCGGGCTTGAGGCCAAGGACACGTCTCGCAGTCCTGTTCTGGATAAGTTGAAGAGGGCGGAGAGTAGAAGCAGGCAGATTTAGAAAGAGGCTATTGCATTAGTTCAGCCTAGAGAGAACCAGAGCTCTGGAGACAGTGAGATTCTGGGGGAAAGAGAGGAAAGGAAGAATACCTCTTAGGAGGTGCAGCTGGTAGAGTGACTTCTTAGAGACATCAGATATGTGAGGAGAGAAGGAGAGTGTGGAGTTGAAGATGACACCAAGGTTTTTAGCCTTGCAGGTGGGAGCAGGAAGGGGGCCAAGAGTGGCCACCCAGAGAGCTACAGGAAAGGAGGGAGCAGGTGTGCCGATGAGGAGAATCTCAGTCTTACTGGTATTAAGGCAGAGGTCATTGGCGGCACACCACTCCTGGATAGCAGACAGACAGTCAGAGATGATGGAGGTATAGGAAGAGGCAGAGGGTAGCCTGAAGATGAGCTGGGTGCCATCTGCATAGCACTGAAAGTTGGGTCAGAGAGCGGCGATGCGGTGGGCAAGGAGTTCCAGGTATTGGTTGAAAAGCCAGGCAGAGAGGTTAGACCCCTGGGGGAAAGCACAGGTAGAGAAAAAGATAGCGGAGAGGAAGGACCCAAGTTGGACCTGGGAGGGTCGGTCAGAGAGGAAAGAAGTCAGCCACGCCAGAGCCTGACCAGTGAAACCCAGGTTATCACGGAGACGGTTGAGCAGGATGGCATGGTTGACAGTGGCAAAGGCAGAAGAGAGATCAAGCCGGATGAGGACGCAAGGCGTGTTAGAGTCAAGGTTGTAGAGCAGGTCTTCACGGATGTTCAGGAGAGCAGTTTCCATGCTTCTAGCAGCACTAAAGCCAGAATGATGATCATGAAGACAACCAACAGATTCAGTGTGGAGATTAAGCTCGGAGATGGCCAGTTTCTCCAGGAGCTTGCCTAGAAAGGGAGTGATGGAGATTGGGCGATAGTTCGCCGGGCAGGAGGGTGACACTTTGAAAGCGCTATACAAGTTACTGGTTTAATTGTGTGCAAGTGGATTTGTTCTTCCAACTTTCCACAGAGCTTACCAACCTGTATCTGTGTTTCTTCTACACTTCATCTGTTTTAAGTGCTCTTTGTCTTGTTTGTCGCTTTTCTATCCTTCTCATCTGTTCAGTGTGCTCTCTAGGAGAGTAGTGTTGCGATGTTTGTGATGAATGATTGTTGTTCCCCATGATGTGAGCTGTTGTTTGATGGTTTTAATATAAGAAAGGGGGATGTGTATTGGTTGCCTGCACTGCATTAGGCAGTGCAGGCCATGGAATGCTGGGGTAGTCTGGAACTATGTGTCCCCTGAGGGTTCCAGGAATGACAGAGACTAAGAGGATGGGAGATGCTGACAGAAGGATGCATATACCATAGCACTCCCCTCTCTTATGACTTAAGCCCTCTAACCAATAAAGTCCTCACCTGTTTGTGCTTCCTGGCTCCCATGTCTTCACTGCGTCCTGATGACACCTTTCCTTGAGCATGGATACTACAGTACTTTATGGTATGTGCAATTAAAGTGATACAATCTGCTGTCTATAGCCTAACCACATATGATCTAGTACATCTGATTTATAGGGACAGTTATTCTGTCTAAACATTGGACATGTACAATATGCTGTGTGAAATGTAGAGGGCTAGCACTCTTGTAGATATCCAGACCATCTTCAGGGCAGGATGCGTGATCGTCTGGCATTCTAAAACCTGTGTTCAGTACAGTATATGCGATTTAAGGGGGATTGCACAGTTGTCTAAAGCCTGACCATGCATGTAAGGGGCAGAATATGCAATTTAGCTGATGGATTCTGATGACTAATGCATTTCTAATCACAGTGAACATTGTGATTCAATGTGATGTAAGTGGGCTTGGATAGTGTGCGTATGCCACCATTGGCGGCCTCACTGGATGTGGTTCTGTGAATAAATGGGGAGTGCCACGAGGGGGACATTGATAGAGGGAGACGCATTTGAGACAGAATGTCCAACCAGATAGTAAACTCACCCATCGCCAGGATGTACCTAGAAACAACTTTGGTACAAAGAAGTCAGGTTATCCTTTTAATAAAAGGGCAGTTCCACCAGGAGGCCTTCGGAAAGTGATGATAGTGAGGCAGGTATCAGGGTCCAACAGATGCTTTAAAAGGAGCCACAGGTGGAGGAGGGATCATAGATATGAATCTGGAGGCTAGGTAAACTCTGTTGTAACTGTCGCAAACCATGAGCTTCATTCTTGCTGGGAGATGGTGTCTACTGATACTGGAACATTTCTGGAGAAGCAGGCCTCCGCGAAGCCACGTAAGTGGATGTCGTGACATGTGAAAACATCTTGGATTGTAGTGCAAAACTGGAGTATAGAGTGAAGCCGAGCTGTAGCTAGAGAGGTAATTGTGCACAGAAAGATAAAGACGGAGAGGCAACTGAGGCAAGAAAGAAGGCGAGAGAAAGCGAGAGTGAGTAAACTTGGGACACAGTATATTCCTACCAAGTATAATAGAACATGGCAATATAAACAAGGGCGCCCAGCGGGTTTAAGAGATGGAATGATGAGTGAAAGAGTGTGATAGATGGGCCATAGCGAGATCGGACACACACAAAGACAGAACACAGACAAATGGGAACACTATGTGATGGGATTAGAGAGCTAGGGCAACGAAAGAGGAGACACAGACAGAGAGTGACAAAACACGTAGAGTGACTGGACACAGAGAGATGAGGCTCAGATAGAAAGGGAAACATGGCACAGAAATGGAGAGACAGGACAAAGTGCTAAGAGGCATACATGGCGAATTGGCACACAGATGGGCAGGAAAAAGTAGAGAGTGAGAGAGAGCAGGAGAGCTGGAATGTGAACGAGAGAGAGAGGCGCTACACAGAGATGGGGCCGAGAGAGAAAGAACTGGAGGTGGGTTTCAACGAGATTGTCTTGTCGCCCAATGTAGAGGTGGTTAAGAGAGGCAGAAATGGGACACAGAAAATGATGAGGGGCAGAGTGGGACGGGACACGGGGATGGCCAGAAAGAAAACTGGGCCCAGAGAGATGGGACAGGCCTAGATGATACAGATAGGCGGAGAACAGAGAGGTGTGGCAGTGGGAGGAGAGATGGGAAACAGTGAGATATTGCAGAGAGTGGCACGGGACACAGAGATGTTACAGACAGAGACATGTAGAAGACACAGAGGTGGGATACAGATTAAGTTGGAGCACAAAGAGAAAAGATCAGAGAAAGACTTCTATACTGAAAGAGAGAGATGAGAGATGAGAAGAGACGTGTGAGAGAAAGGAGGAGTGAGATATGGGGCTCGGTAAAATTCAATCAGAAATTAAAGAGATGGAAAGTAGTGGGAGAAGGAGAGAGGCAGGGCAGGTGCTTTTGACGAGAATGCAATATGTGACAGGTAACACGCAATGCCAACGCTAATCGAATTGACTTTCTTACAGTAAACAGCTTTTGTGACTTGGGTATTGATCTGTATTGTGCGCATCCCTTTTTAAGTTGTTTCGGTTTAGAGTGGGGTTTCACCTATGAATAGTTACAGAATTGACTGGGCATGCAACCTAGTCCCTCCTGAGTAGGTATAATGCATCTCTGCATGAAGGAGGAGACACTACAGTCACTTTTCAGTAGAGTTTTGAAACAAATGTAGATTGTAAGCACTTATTAACATACTTCTATGGATCCATACATACAGCGCTTCACATTAACGCAGTATCCTTCAAGGGACAGGAATGTCATTTCAAAGTGATTCTGGCCAACATTAAGGGGCAGTATGTTCACGCCTCTACAGCACTTCTGTATTTTCCATGTGTAACTACCTGCACTGCTATTCAAAACTTACTTTGACCCTGCTAGCACTTCTCCACAGAGATTCTATACACTGAACGCTTCTTTTAGCAGTAACAACACCTCTCAGGAGGCCAGGAGTATGTTTAATGAGATGGTTCTAATAGAGCTGCAATATTGATATATGACAATACATATGCTGCTCACTACGGTTGTCATGTAGTTGATAGGACAACGATGGTAGAGCACAGCACACTTAATCAACATTCTTAAGGGCAAACTGGCTTAGTAGAATTGTAACGTGACAGTATTAGGCCTCTCAACAAAGCTGCCATATTTGTAATGAGAAAGCACTGTCTCTTCTCAGCAAGGCTGTTGCACATTTGTTGGGGTGGTACTGGGCCTCCATATCAGGGTTGATATACATATAATGGTAACACATTCAATAGTGCTGCTGTAGTGTAGTTGTTTAGGAGTGTAGCAGTCCTTCTCAGAGGGGCGACAATACACTTCATGAGACCGAAATGACACTTTGTACCAGGCTTGAGTCTCAGGAGAGATGATGTGTTTTTGATGGAGCAGTGCTGGTATTTTGCAGGATTGCTACCCTCATATTCATACAGTACACCCCATTTTCAATAAGGTATCCATACACTCAAAAAGGCAGCACTGACACTTATATTAATTGCAACTTTATAGGCCATCACCAGAACCTAGAGGGCGCTACAGTTGCATTGTATGTCCTTATCAAGGCTCCAATAACGTTGCTTTGGTACCAATGTATCATCTTTGATCCAGTCTAGTGGGGTAGGGCATGCTGTCTTGATTTGATTGTCCACTGGACATCAGCAAGATGTGTGACAGGGACTGGGAGATGGTGTTGCCACGGGGAACGATGGAGAAAGCATTTGCATCTGGAATAGCAGGATCAGCTGGACCTTAGAAACTGCCATGATGTGTGTAGTGAGGGAGTGCGAGGGGAAAGTTGTCTGAACCAACATGCAAGGGATTGGGGCACCCTCACCCTTCCTTAGTGGGAAAGTGAACTCTTCCCAATTTAGGTTTGATCTTCCCTACAAACTGGGCTGCTAATGTTCAGACAGTGAACGGTAGTAGGATCTCAGAATGAGTAACACATATATAATGCTTCTCAATTGTTTGGCAGACCCCATTAATTAATCTTGTATAACGTGCTTATCACTGCAGAAGTCTCTCTAAGTGTGGACCAGTACTGTTAGCATTGTTGCTCTGCGATTTTCTGCTTCCAAGACAAACGTGTTACCCCTGAGCTATCCTTCGGCCCCCTTACTGTAAATATGACACCTGAAAATGACCAAGAGTGAAACTGTATTCTATGCTGTGAGACTCTGCTTCAAGGTATGAGGATAACAAGCAAAACATAACATTATCTGAAAGTGTGAAGATCACACCCAATGAATAGGAATGTTTCTGTCAGTGATACAGTGTGCCACTGTTTGGCTTTCACATTGGTTGAATGGTGCAGTGCTGTAAGGTAACCACTGTGGACTTTGTTAGCATTTAAATGTAGGTGATTGGCTTTACATGAGCCTAGGGCAGAGCAGAAATGCTGGAATAATGTTGCAAGTGATGTGGTAGCTGCAACCACGCCAATGGATGTGGCACCGAGTGAAATATGAATGGTTAGCGTGCACGGGTTACCATTACAGCTTGCAAGCATGATGCAAGCCACCATCCGAGAGACAGGTATGACCACTCAAACAGCCTGCGTGATGGAATGAGGGCTGGGCATCAGGAACGCCAGTCACGTGAAGGCTGAGCCTGCAGGTAGGGACGGCTATTAGTAATGGAAAGATCCTCCTGAGCACATGGCCAGTGTCACATGGGTTGGTCGAGTGGAATTATACAGGGCTCAGATGGTGTAAAGCCATGCCCCAAGGATGGGCTATTAGTGAGCTCTTTGTTATTGTATCAGACCAAGGTTCTCATTCACAGGAGCGTTTTAAAATGCAACAATCCCATTGGAGAACGCTTTGTGAATCAGGACCTTAATGTATCATACTGACTTTTTGTATGCAGCCCATTGTGTAGAATTGTTTAAAGTCCCTGGCGATTCTGTGCTTGGAGGTCTGAACCCCTGGCTCTGCCGTATCCCTAACCTGTTTCTGTACAGCTGTACGGAAATACACGTTGTCACTGTCTTTGCTGTCATTCTCCCTATTCGGGTATTTGGTGATGTGCTGTGTGTTTCGACAACACATGCGCCAAATGAGGGTGCCTGTGCTTTTCAGATGCGAGGCGTGCATCAAAGAAGTGGGAGTGTGTTCTTGGATATGAACCGCACACGTGGCGTTGCTAGGGGGGAGGGGTGGCTAAGAGGGCTATAGCCCCTGGTCTTTTGGTTGTAGCCCCGGATAGAATCTCAGGAGCTACAGCCAAAAGGCTAGCTAGCCCCCATCCTCAACAGTTCTGACATCAGAGAAGTCCCGGGTCTTTTCCATACCTAGCAACACTCCACAGAATGATATTTGCTATTTGTTGTCTGATTAGCGACTCAGATTATTCAATCAGAAGTAGTGTGCTGAAAGATGAGATATGTTAACAAAGTAAGGTGAAACTGGAACATCTGGTGAACGAGCCAGACACCCAAAGTGTGAGCCTCATTTACAATGAATGAGAGGGTGCTTTAAGACTTCAGACATACATTTAACACGTGACCCTACTCTAGAGCGTCCGACTCGCCTGAAGGAGTGTTCGCTGAAATATGAGACAACATCCAAAAATGTCAGCTGAGTTTCAAGTTAAGGCTGCAACCGTGTGAGTGAGACTGTGCTCCATGGTTATAGACACACCAAACAAATGAGCATGTTCAAACAGTGAGGCTCAGACGCAAATACGGAAACTGTGTTCTGAGGCGTGCAATTCGCCATCAAGAAGTACTACTGTGATCAGACGTGTGAGACTCAAACACAAACAGGTCAGAACGTAGTGATTCACTTAGTTGTTCCCCGTAATCAAAGGCACACCCAAGTGTGACATTTGCTCCAGGTGTAATACCCACTTGATGTGGGAGACTATGCACTCAGATGTGAAACTTGATTCCATTGAGGCAGTTTCCTCTGACGTAAGAACATTGTCCTTCACAGCCAAAATGAACTGTGATGCAGAGTTTGAGGCTATTGCTTGATAAGTTACTTCAGTATTGTATGAGACTCTTTAAGTGAGTTGTTGAGACTATCATCCCAACTGTGTAAAACTCATCAAAAGCATCTAAAAGGATCAGGCTTGTGGCCAATAACAAAGGCATTGGTGAGCTCCTTTGCACTCACATCCAGTGAGTGATATGGTTCTCCACTCTTTGTGTCTGAAACGCCATGTGAGGAAACAAAAGACTTATCTGCTTGGTATTAGGTAACCCACCGTTTGGTATAGGTCTGTACTACAAACGTTGGTAGTTTGACTGAGCAGTCAGGCCTATCTCAATAGGGGTAAATGTGAGCTGTAAAGCTGTACAGATGAAATCAATCAATACAAGTAACCAAGTAACACTTACACTAAAGGTTTCAGTTATAAATATTTAATTATTTATTTAACAACACTTTTAGTAAAGCATACTTTAAAAAGGCAATTGTTTGTAACAGTTCAAGCAAACTTTGAATCACTTTTCAGAATCAATAAAGCTGGTGAATACTCTTTGGATATGCTAATACATTTCTCTTGCACCTTGTAGTGACTTTTATATGAAACGCCAGTATACTTTTCAGATTCTGGGTTTCACAAAGGAAAGGTTAAGGAAAAATAGAAAGGCTAGAACATACTTTCTTGACAAGTGAGGACAGTTGGAGTCCTACAATGCAATCTAAGTAAGCTTTTCCCAGCAGTAAAGGTGTTCAACCAATTACAACCTATTGAAGGACAGGCAGTGCCAAAGTCAATGGATTTAGAAGAGTGCCTTTAGGGAGCCAGAACAGCCATCGTCATTTGGACAACGTCTATAGTTCTGATGCACTTCTTGGATAAAAGTCTTTCACATAGTCAGATAGTTAAGAAAATCACTATAGGGACACAAGCTGTTACGTCTGTGCAAAAGGGGAGTTTTAATCAACGCGGAAAGTTAAACAAGTGAAATTCTCAAGTGAGAAAGCCCGACTTAAGGCAAGAAGGTGAGTCCCCCAAGCCCAAACAGTATCTCTGGTTAGAAGAAAAGGGTCCAACTGGATTCATGTCATGCTACAGCAAGCAGACCCTTGTTCTTGGGCCTCAGTTGTGGGGATGATGTCTGGAGAGCTCCTGCAGCAGTACTCAAGAAGGTCAACGGCAGGCGGGCTCTCCTCAATTCAGCAACACTTTGCGGTTTCAGCATTTGGCAAACAGCACTGATAAAGATCAAATATCTCTGGTTGGACTTTCCTTGCTCCCCCGGTCCTGGACTCTGGTGAGGGGACTCTGGATTGGGATTTCCTGCTTCTGGAGTGTCCTTAGGAGACTCCTGGAGCTTTTGGCTGGATTCGTTCTGCGGCAGACGTTGCACTCGGTTATGGACACTTGACCCCTGGCATTGGGGTTCTTCAGCAATGGAGAGACACAGCAAATTGGGGATTACGCCAAAGTACAGTCGGTCTCAGGGTTATTGGGTCCCACTAATCCAAGGGAAGAAGTTGTTCCGTCCGGAGCTTCTCTGTCGATACGAATAAGGAGGTCAGCACAACATCAGGGCTTCGCCAGTACTTCGAGGTCCAGGAGGTTGCAGCTTGCTTCTCTTTGAGATCTCTGCTTCGGATGTTTCTTCTAATGGTCGCCTCTGCCTCTAGTCCCAAAACCTTCACCTTTTAAGCAAGTTTCCCATTCGTTCACAGTCTAGGCTGTCAATCACACAGCAGGGTGGCTGTCCTTTCAGGAGAGCCAGCTCACAAATTAGGACTGGTTTCATTCAGGGGAGTTTCGGTACCCTCGATCACTTTCTGCTCTTCCAGACACACTGGAGCCAGGGGCAGGCTTCAGGGCTGAAGCCCGCTAAAGGCAAAACACAAAGGGCTCAAATCTGTCTCACCTCACACAGTTAAAGCCAAGAAAGACCTCAAAAAATGGCAATAAAAGAAGACAGGGGCCATTTTGACAAAATGGACACCGATGAGTGCTGTACTGCAGCTGAGGGTTCAGACTGCAGTAAAAAAGCACACTGGTAGTAAAAGGTAAACCACTGCCACCAGCCATTTAAAGTAGTGAGGTTAACACAAAATGTTACATGAGAAAGTAGGGTCTACTAAATAACCCCCCAGCACTCCACCTAAGATGGTGTGTGCTGGACCTACAAAGTAAAAAGGTAAGTGAGATCAATTTCACCGTACTATTCTTGGAAACAGTCGTTGACACAAGAAAGGGTATTTAAACCTTAAGAGAAATCTAAAGGATCCCTCAGTGACACTGCTTTCAGGGTGCTGTGTGTCACTATACAAAAAGCAGATGCCTATGGAGTTTGTCAGACTCCAAAAATCAGTAAAAACATGAAATCCAAATCAGGTAAAAACACATGAGAGAGTGAGAAAAAGGTTCCACACACTCAGGAGTTAAAATTAAAAAGTCATAATTCCAGCAAATAATGTGGGAGGAATTTAGCACATAAATGAACATTCTCCCTAACAAGTCCCACACTTAATGGTGTCAGCCCAGGAGGATGAACGTATACACTCAAATGTAAGACCCATACCCAATTACAAGCACAAAATATGAAGCCTTCATTTGTGAATTGGATAGGACCTAACAAGACACTTTGTCGAAAGTGTAAGCGATATTCAATCAACACTACAGCTAAGTCAATGCCTAGTCTGGGATGCTGAGGAAAACCCTTATTGATGTATTTTTATATCCAGTTCAGTACTCTGGATGACAACCCTTGTATAACACCCCCCTCTTAGAATCCCCCTGACCCCACTGAGCCAAGAAGTAGGTTTGTTTTGCAAATTAAAAGGTTTATTTGGACAATTCAACAATATATATTTATCACACTTTATAAATAAATTGATAACTGATATCACACTTTAGAATATGACCGTGATCAACAATGGATAATGTTACAGGGGTACGTACACTGATTTGGTTGCTTAGGAGTAGTGTAGAGGATGAGGTAGCTGAAAATGCTTGATGGTTTCAAGGAAATGCAAGGTGGAATAAAATGCAGTACAGAAATAACTTGTTATGATTTTAGCAAAAGGTAATATGATCACTTTTTCTTTTGACAATTCACTCCCTCCCTATGCAATACAAGAAATGGAAGGGGAGCACACAGTCTTCAAGAATCCCAACAAATCACACTTTATAATGCAATACACAGTTCCAGTTCCCCCAGCAAGCTTAGAGAAAACAGGGATGAGTTTTAAACACAGGCAAATTACTTTAATGTGGTTTGCAAGGAAGTGAAAAGGTGCTAAAATTGCTTTTAATTCCCTCTAGAGGTTCAGGGTGAGTGAGAGATGCTTGTTGGTATTAGTTCAGGCTCACTTTAGCAAGGCTCTATGAGTTATTACCAGGTTGCAAACAGATTTTAACAAAGGATAGAATGGAGCTGCTATTTTGACAAGTGGAGAAATTGAGCCAAAATCGCAAATCGCTGTAAATTTCGTGAGTGCGTAAATCGTGATTGCGGAAAATGTCTAAGGAGTAGGAAGTCGGTTCTAAGTTCGTTGGAAAGCCTAGATTCTAAGCTTTCAGATGAAAGTTACATTTCGTTCCTAGCCCAAACGGTTCCAGAGATACGGACGATTAAATAAAGGTAGTTTTTCAGATTTAAAGTAAACTCAAAATGACAGGTGACAGCTTGCAGCTGCAGAATTGACAGGTGACAGTTGTGCAGCTTTAAAAATGACAGATGACACGATTTCTAGGAGGCAGTTCTACTTAGGTTAAAATAGTTTGGATTAGATTATTTTAACTAAGAGATTGGTTCTGCACAGTTCTGCTAGGTACTCACAATATAAATTTGAACTAGGCCTCGTCACGGATCTGGTAAACATGTCCGGCTGTGGTTCTGTCTGCTCGGCGGGTCAATCGGGCACCGGTTCTGCTCACAGCGATCTGGGTCAGCTCTGCTCTGCTGGTCAAGCCTCTCTGGATTCTGGATGTAACTCTGCTTTCTGGGTACTGCTACAGGTACTTGCAAAAATTCTCGGCAAAACTTCAAACAGCTCGCCTGGCTGTTGAATAGTTTGGTTAGTTTTGAGGCCTGCTGAAGAGGATTCAGCTGGTGGATTCAGGCCTCTCTGCTACAAATTCTGGAGTTAATTTCTGCTACAGGTTCTGGAGATTGATGGATTTGAAGTCTGGATCTCTGGATGTGAAGTCGTCGGTCAGCATGCTCCGCAGCAAATGGAATTGAATGTCTCTAACAGTCCCAGCAGTCTCTTTTTATGTGTTTTGGAAAGTGGGTGTGTGCGTTGGTCATAACTAAACCTGCCCCTCTCACTTATCATTGGCCTATTCCTCCTCTCTCCCTTGATTGGGGGAAGGAAATGTGAGTCAGAGTGATGCTGTAGGTTTTGTGGTCAGAGGAACCTCCCCTTGTCAGATTGCACACAAATCTATTTCTGACCCAAATACATATTTATCTATGTACCATTTTTCTAATATTATAGGTCCAGTTAACATATTTTCTGTAGCACCAAACCATCCGATCCCTATCTTTGTACGATGTCGTGTCCACTGATGACAGAATTCTCCCCTTTTCATCCAGATAACAACCTCTAAACCTTTCCAGATTTTACACAGAAAAGTTGCTGCAAATTGCTTTTTGATTAAATTTCACCACTTGTCAAAATAGCTGTTTCTTATTTTCAACTGCTGAAATTCGTTTTCAATCTGTTAATCATCCATGAATCATTGCTAGTAATAACCTGAACCAATCCAAAGTAACTCTCACTCATACTGAGTCTCCTTTAGTGCATTAAAATCATTTTAGCATATTTTCCCATTCATTGCAATCATATTAAAAAGCATTTTTGACCTGTTTTAAAATCATACCTGTTTTCTCTAAGCTTGCTGGGGGAACTGGGATTGAACTGCATTATTGATTGTATTCTTGAAACCTGTGTGCCCTCATTTCCATCTCTTTATATTCCATAGTGGGGGGAGTGAGTAATAACAGGGGAAAAAGTGATCATATTATCTTTTGATTGAAACCATTTCAAGTTTATTGCTGTGTTACATTCTTTCCTACCATTGAATTTCCTTGAACCATATAAAGTATTCTCTGCTACCTTATCCTTCCTATTCCTACTCCTAAGTGATTAAAGAGATTGTTGATATTGTAATATTACCCATTGCTGATCACTGTTCATATTCATAAGTGTGCTATTCAGATATTCTTCTATTCATAAAAAGGTGATATATATATATTGTTCAATTCTTCAAATAAACCTTTTAATTTGCAAAACAAACCTACTTCTTGGCTCAGTGAGGTCGGGGAGATCCAAAGAGAGGGGCGTTATATAAGGGTTCATCATCCAGATTTAAAGAACTTTTGACATAAAAATATATATAGGGTTTCCATTGGGCATCCCATACTAGGCATTAGTTGGAGTGCTGGATTGAACTCATTTACAGATTGTGGGCTCGTAGCGGGACTTCTGGATTAGATCTACCACTTGTCCATCTTAATACAGTGTGCTAACTGATAGGATACATAAATCCTGTGGGGCTACCGCGCTGTGTTATGCTGTAAAAGCACCCGTCAAAAGGAAACGGTCTGTTTTGCAAAATAAAATATTAAACTTCTGTAAGTCAGGAAGGAAATCAATTTCCAGAATGGCAACATTGGTAGACATCAATATAGCTAGAGAGCACCTTTTACATAAGCTATTTGTGAGATGTGAGTGGACTGAGCAGGACCAGAATGTGTGGTTGCAGGCGATGACACACAGGTCACTGCAACTGGGTTAGATATCTGGAGAGATCAGGATCCCTTACATGTGGCACTGAGTGAACTATATATGGCTCCTAAGGCCAAGGATGAGCACAACAACATTGCCAGGGTAGCGGCATGTTTATATTTATCTACAGGAGCCATACAGGACAAATGTGCTGAAGGCCAAGATCTGGCAAGTAGGCATCTGATGGCATTAGATAAGGCCCAATCTGATCTGGACTCTTTTGAGCACAGGCTACAGAGGAGCCAGGAGTCAGAAAATGAAAGTAGGCAGTATCCAGTTAAAATCAAAGAGGATATGGGTATCCTGAAACAGGAAAGGGCAGACCAGGATACCAGAATTCTGGCCTTGCAGAAGGAGTACCAAGAAGGTTTGGACTCCCTACTGCAGAGCCAGAAAAAGCTGGAGCAACAACTGGATTTCAATAGGGTATGCACAGAGCAGGTAGTTACCCTGCAAAGCCACCTAAATAGAGAAAAGGCAGAGAGCAACAAATTATTTCTGAAAGACCTGGACACCCAGGCAGAATTTGAGGAAGAGCGCCAGAAAGCTGGTGCCCCTCAAAGGCAGAGGGACGACTTGGCGGCACAGAGGCATGCTCTTGCTCAGGAAAGG
The DNA here is from genome assembly GCF_040938575.1 of Ambystoma mexicanum. Taxonomy (NCBI): domain Eukaryota; kingdom Metazoa; phylum Chordata; class Amphibia; order Caudata; family Ambystomatidae; genus Ambystoma; species Ambystoma mexicanum. The sequence continues at coordinate 702,555,642 of NC_090926.1, read as the reverse complement.
GATACCTTAGACGAGGAAGTATGTCACTTAAAAGGGAAGCTGGAAGAAAATCACCTGGCCCTTCAGGGACTGGATGACCTCAAAAAGAGCATCAAAACTTGTTAGAGCACACCAGGAGGGTGGAAGAGACTCTGACAAGAAAGGAGCAGGCCAGTACGGATAGGACTCAGGAGGTAACCCTCCTGCAGCAAAGACTGGCCCAGTACTCCAAGACAAACCAGGAAGCACAGACAGAAAATGAGCTCTCTGTCAGCACATTGATAGGTTCCAGCGACAGGTAGCCATGCAAGAGAGACTGATAGAGTCTAGTAAGGCCTTGATTGAGGAACAGAAAGCTCAGGCTCTTGCATGGCAACAGGGAGCAGAGGCTGATAGAGATGAGGTTCGCTGGGAAAGGGAAACACCTGAGCATAGCCTCATGAGCCCTAGTACCAGAGGCCTCCATCTCTCCCAGTCCCTGGACTCTGCCACCCCCATGTCCCCTGGTGCACATGAGCCCAGGGCCACGGGGATGGCAGATTACTATCTAGTCAGAAGTATGGGGCAATTTAGTGGGGAACCCCAGGAGAGTAGGCCCACTAAGATCATCCTGCAAACCTCTGCCCAGTTAGGTCAGTGGGGGGTTCCCATCAAATCCTGGTAGCAAAGAGGAATCAGAATATTCCTCTGAGCATCCCAGAACACAGGAGACAAGGTCTCCACATTCTGCCAGCCATTCCCAGGCTCACAGAATCCGGGAAAACCAAGAAGATCAGACAGGCACCTCTGGGAGCAGTGCCTCTGAGTCAGAGGATGAATGGACCAGGGTTACCCGAACAAAGAAGGCCAATAAGGCAAAAAGGGCCTTGCTTAAGGACCCCTTAAAACAGATTAAGGCAATAAGGATTGTCATCATGCCTTATCACAGGAACGTCAAGTATTCTGTCTGGGAACACTTAGAGCTCTTTGAGCAAATGATGGAGACTTTCCATTTGAAAGACAGCAGTAGCTGCATTCAGTACTTAAAATTGACATAATCCCCAGAATACTCCAGTTTCTTTGCGGGGCTGGAGGTCCAAAATCATTCAAGATGGTCCACATATAGGGCGGCCATCTTAAAGCACTTCTCTGTTCATAGAAATCCCCAAGAGGCTCGCAAGGCAGCCTACAATTTGCAATGTGGGGAGGATCAGGCCCCACAAGAATGTATGCAGGAGTAGAAGCGTGCCTTTGCGCAGACTACCAAAAGTGTGCACACGGACAGCAAAGAATTTGTTAATATGTTTTTCCATGCCTTACCCAAATACATTAGGATCCAGCTAGTGAGAGATTTTCATGAGAAAAGATCACTAGACTGGGTCATTGAACAGGCCACCCGAATCTATGAGGTACAGAAGCCCATAGAAAGCAAAAATAATGCCAACCAGCACCCCTGCTGCTGCTAAGGTGGCAGAGGTAAAGGTTGCTCCTATTTTAGATTTGGAGATGGGGGGGCCTAAAAACCTGCCTGCACAGAATAATTACAAGCCCAGAAGGCCCTCGAGCCAGTCACAGACAGGGAGTCAAGGAGGTAGTCCCACAAATGGGGTCCCTCACTCCCCTGAATATGTAAGTCCCCGCTACAAGGGAAACCAACCCATCCTGGGTTAAGTGTGGACTCCTCTTGCCCGAGCACCGTACCCAGGGAACTTCCCTCCTAACTTCCTCTGGGGCGGCAGAATTCCCCAAATCCTAGGCAGAACTTTTTCCCCAGGTACCCACAGAACTTCCAACCTCAAAATAATCCATCCTTCTTTCCCCACTTTCCTGAGCCCAGACAACCTAATCCGGGAGAGGGGAGGCCAAGGGTGGAGGGGTACCCAAATCTTCCCAACCCGGGGTACTACCAGAGAAGGGATAGCTACCCTTCCCGGGATCAGCCCAGGGGAGAAAACAGAACCCTGTATCAGCCTGAGCGGGGTTCACAGCTTGAGCGCCAGGTCCAAAATATGACACAGGATCTGGGTCACATGCTGAGGGCTCAGCAGAACCATCAGATGAGCATGCTGGTGCAGAATGCCCGAAAATCTGGACCTGGTGCTCCAGAACAATGACGGGGGCAGCACCCAAATAACTCACTGGTTCCCAGGGAGGAGGCACAAGGGGAAGGGGGTGTAAAGCCTTGAAGGAAGCTGCCTTCCCCACTTGTAAACAGCCCCTGGAAACCCAGGAACCGGAAACAAAATCTCCAGCCCCTAAAAGTCTACCACCCAAGGAGCAGAGAGGGGGGGCAGGAGAAACAAAGGACCCAAACAGACCCATTTTGAGGAGGAGGTAAAAATCTTCCAATTTGAAGGAGAGAGGCAACCAGAGGATCCTGGGAAAAGGATCTTCTCCTTCAGAGATGCAGGAACTCCTCCCAAAGAAAAATGGGTCCCAAGGGATTCAAATCCAGACTGGGTAGATGTGGGGACTGAGCTAGCGCCGCCCATCATCCCATCCCAGAACCAACAACATAAAAATCCCCTGGTTCAAACCCATCCTGGTGACTGCCTCCAAAAAGGGGGGGACGGCCCAGAACCAGAACCAGGGGAACTCAAAACCGCTCCTATCTCCAGTTGCCAACTTTTCTTTGCAGATTCCCAAGACTCTCCACAGACTTCTGCCCAAATCTCCTCTCTCTATGTCTCAAACTAGAAAATTAGCCCACCAGTTGTCCAAAAATATGCCCCCTTGCGGAGAAGGAGGGAAGATACTATGCCCCGGTTCAAGTACTGGGGCAGGGTATAATTTTGGCACTGGTGGACACTGGATCCCAGGCTACCCTTCTGTCCAAAAAGGCCTTTGATTAACTAAATTCAGGAAAGGGGGAGAATTACCAAATTCCTCTCACCTCTCTTCCTGGACAACTTCAGAACTTTGACGGGAAGGTAATTCCCATCGAAGGGACTTCGGATTTGGACATTAAAATTGGACGACACAAGGTGAAACACCCGGTCATAGTAGTGACTCCAGAGGGCACCCCTTTTTTCTAGGGAATGACCTCCTGAGAAGGTTGTCACCCCTAATAGATTGCATAAACAAGGTCCTCTGGACCCAGACTAGCCGACCAATAAATTTGAAACAGAGTGACAACCATGTTAGTTTAAACGGCACATGCCACATGGTTGGGCAAAATTCTGACCAAGTAGAATTTCACTTCCAGAACAACCAAATTCCAGACATGACAGTATTAGCAGTAGGACAATGGAGGGTCCTCTCTATTTCTGAAAATCAACCTTCCTTCCAGTTTAATGTGGCATTCCACACTGGAAGGAAACACTCTGAAATTCTTAACCAATCCACAATCAGACATTCCCACTCCTATAGTCCGGAAAGATGAGAAATCAGCTCAGAGCCTGGCTGATATTCAGCAAATTGGAGAGCAGTTGTTCAACCCTGTTCAGTTAAATGAAGGGAAGGACTCTGTTCTCGCCTGAGTGTGTGTGAACAACGGTAAGAGCTTCATCAGCGAAGCCATGTTCCGCCAACTCCCAAAAGATCCAGCCATTCCCACATTCAAACTGATAGACAAATGGGAAATGGACCCGGAAGCACCCAATTCCAAACTTCTCCTACCAAGCAGGTTTATGCTCAAAATCTCCATTGGCAACAAGAGCATGGTCCACAATTGTTGGGTCGTGCGAGATGGCACTTTTGCTTAGGCAGTGACATTTTCAATTGCTTTGCCATTAGTTTGGACCTAATAAACTTCAAAGCTTGGTCCCGATTAGCGGATAATCCCATGGGCTTTGGTGATCCGGAGAAAGCATTTATGTCCGCTCAATTGCTACATTATGCAGCTGAAATTCAGATTGAAGAGGAAGCCACCATCCCAGAAAGGACCCAACAATTCTCCCTGGAAGTGAAAGTTAAAAGAGGACAGAAATTGAAAAACCCTGATGCTTATATTCATCTCAATGCTTCTCTCCAACAGCAAGGGTTGCGGGTAAACCCATCACCATTAGTCAATATAGAGTATGACACCATTCCAATAGTGGTGGATAACTGGGACTTAAAGAGAATCACTCTCGCCGCAGGCAAAATTATTGGAATGGCGGTTGATGACCGACATGTTTCCATTGTTTTAGGAAATGAACTGTTAGGACCAAACCCCAAGGACTGTTTTGACAGTGACAATGATGACAACACAACACTAGACAGGCTCTTTAGTATTCTGTGTGGAAACACTTAGAGCTCTTTGATGAAATGATGGAGACTTTCTATTTGAAAGACAGCAGTAGCTGCATTCAGTACGTAAAACGGGCATTCTTCCCAATATACTCCAGTTTCTTTGCCTGGCTGGCGGACTAAAATCATTCAAGATGGTCCACATATAGGGCGGCCATCTTAAAGCACTTCTCTGTTAATAAAAAATCCCCAAAGGGCTCGCAAGGCAGCCTACAATTTGCAATGTGGGGAGGATCAGGCCTCACAAGAAATTGTGCAGGAGTTGAAGCCTGCCTTTGCGCAGATTACCAAAAGGGTGCGCATGGACAGCAAAGAATGTGTTAATATGTTTTTCCATGCCTTACCCAAATACATCATGACCCAGCCAGTGAGAGATTTTCATGAGAAAAGATCACTAGACTGGGTCATTGAACACGCCACCCGAATCTATGAGGTGCAGAAGCCCATAGAAAGCAAAAATAATGCCAAAAGCCCCAAACCAAGCAGCACCCCTGCTGCTGCTAAGGTGGCAGAGGTAGAGGTTGCTCCCATTTTAGATTTGGAGATGGTGGGGCCTAAAAACCTGCCGGCAAAGAATAATTCCAAGCCCAGAAGGCCCTCGGGCCAGTCACAGACAGGGAGTCAAGGAGGTAGTCCCACAAATGGGGTCCCTCACTCCCCTGACTATGTAAGTCCCCGCTACAATGGAAACCGGCCCATCCTGGTTTATGTGTGGACTCATCCTGCCCAAGGGGGGGATCCAACCAAGCGCCTAACCCAGGGAACTTCCCTGCTAACTTCCCCCAGGACAGCAGAAATTCCCCAAATCCTGGGCAGAACTTTTTCCCCAGGTACCCACAGAACTTCCAACCCCAAAATAATCCATCCTTCTTTCCCGACTTTCCTGAGCACAGACAACCTAATCCGGGAGACTGGAGGCTAAGGGTGGAGGCATACCCAAATCTTCCCAACCCGGGGTACTATCAGAGAAGGGATAGCTACCCTTCCCTGGATCAGCGCAGGGGAGAAAACAGAACCCTGTATCAGCCTGAGCGTGTTTCACAGCTTGAGGGCCAGGTCCAAAATATGGCACTGGATCTGGGTCAAATGCTGAGGGCTCAGCAGAATCCTCAGGTGAGCATGCCGGCACAGAATGCCCCAAACTCTGGACCTGGTGCTCCAGAACAATGACAGGGGCAGCACCCTGATAACTCACCGGTTCCCAGGGAGGAGGCACAAGGGGAAGGGGGTGTAAAGCAGTGCAGGAAGCTTCCTTCCCCACTTGTAAACAGCCCCTGGAAACCCAGGAACTGGAAACAAAATCTCCAGCCCCTAAACTCTGCCACCCAAGGAGCAGAGAGGGGTTAGGAGAAACAAAGGACCCAAACAGACCCATTTTGAGGAGGAGGTAAAAATCTTCCAATTTGAAGGATAGGGGTCCTCAGCGGATCCTGGGAAAAGGATCTTCTCCTTCAGAGATGGGGGAACTTCTCCCAAAGAACAATGGGTCCCAAGGGCTTAGAATCCAGACTCAGTAGATGTGGGGACTGGGCTAACGCCGCCCATCATCCCATCGCAGAACTAACAACATCAAAATCCCCTGGTTCAAACCCATCCTGGTGACTTCCTCCAAAAAGGGGGGGACGGCCCAGAACCAGAACCAGGGGAACTCAAAACCGCTCCTATCTCCAGTTGCCAACTTTTCTTTGCAGATTAGCAAGACTCTCCACAGAATTCTGCCCAAATGTCTTCTCTCTCTATATCCCAAACTAGAAAATTAGCCCACCAGTTGTCCAAAAATGTGCATTATCTGTGCCCCCTTGCGGAGAAGGGGGGAAGATACTATGCCCCGGTTCAAGTACAGGGATAGAGTACAATTTTGGCACTGGTGGACACTGGATCCCAAGCTACCTTTCTGTCCAAAAAGGCCTTTGATGAACTAAATTCAGGAAGGGGGGAGGATTACCAAATTCCTCTCACCTCTCTTCCTGGACAAATTCAGAACTTTGACGGGAAGGAAATTCCCGTCGAGGGGACTTCAGATTTGGACATTAAAATTGGGCGACACAAGGTGAAACACCCGGTCATAGTAGTGACTCCAGAGGGCACCCCTTGTTTACTAGGGAATGACCTCCTGAGAAGGTTGTCACCCCAAATAGAGTGCATAAACAAGGTCCTCTGGACCCAGACTAGCCGACCAATAAAATTGAAACAGAGTGACAACCATGTTAGTTTAAATGCCACATGCCACATGGTTGAACAAAAATCAGACCAAGTAGAATTTCACTTCCAGAACAACCAAATTCCACACGTGACAGTAATAGCAGTAGGACAATGGGGGGTCCTCTCTATTTCTGAAAATCAACCTTCCTTCCAGTTTAATGTGGCATTCCACACTGGAAGGAAACACTCTGAAATTCTTTACCAATCCACAATCAGACATTCCCACTCCTATAGTCCGGAAAGATGAGAAATCATCTCAGAACCTGGCTGATATTCAGCAAATTGGAGAGCAGTTGTTCATCCCTGTTCAGTTACATGAAGGGAAGGACTCCGTTCTCACCTTAGTGTGTGTGAACAATGGTAAGAGCTTCATCAGCGAAGCCATGTTCCGCCAACTCCCAAAAGATCCAGCCATTCCCACATTCAAACTGATAGACAAATGTGAAATGGTTTGGGAAGCACCCAATTCCAAACATCTCCTGCCAAGCAGGTGTATGCTCAAAATCTTCATTGGCAACAAGAGCATAGTCCACAATTGTTGGGTCGTGCAAGATGGCACTTTTACTTAGGCAGTGACATTCTCAGTTGCTTTGCCATTAGTTTGGACCTAATAAACTTCAAAGCTTGGTCCCGATTAGCGGATAATCCCATGGGCTTTGGTGATCCAGAGAAAGCATTTAGGTCCGCTCAATTGCTACATTATGCAGTTCAAATTCAGATTGGAGAGGAAGTCACCATCCCAGAAAGGTCCCGACAATTCTCCCTGGAAGTGAAAGTTAAAAGAGGACAGAAATTGAACAACCCTGATGCTTATATTCATCTCAATGCTTCTCTCCAACAGCAAGGGGTGGGGTATACCCAACACCATTAGTTAATATAGAACATGACACCATTCCAATAGTGGTGGATAACAGCGACTTATAGAGTATCACTCTAGCCGCAGGCACCATTATTGGAATGGCGGTTGATGACCGACATTTTTCCATTGATTTAGAAAATTAACTGTTAGGACCAATCTCCAAGGACTGTTTTGACAGTGACAGTGATGCCAACACAACACCAGACAGGATCTTTACCCGGCATGGGGGGAACATCCTGGTGTACACTTCCTGCCCTTATGGTAAGGAAGATGTGACTTGTGACTTCAGGAGGGATGAGGTGATTTTCCAGGTCCATGAGGACTTCCTTCCCCACCAGATGCCACCAGTCCAAATCAGCACTCTGACCAGGGACTTCTCCACCCAGCTGGAGGAGGCCGCTGAGATAGCAAAACCAGAAGTCTTTCCAGGCTTCAGGCAGATGGTTGAAGAAATAGTCAACCTAGCTGATGCTTGTGAGACTCTGGAGCAGAAGCAAAAGTTGAAACAAATTGTCTTGAATTTTCAAGATCTCTTTGCGGTGTACTCATATGACTGTGGTCGCACCGACATCCACACAACAATTCCCATGGACCCTGGCATGACTCCCATGTTTGTGAAGCAATAATGCTTGCCTCTCGCACCAATGGAGTCCTTTAATGAAATAATTAACAACCTTGATGCCCGTGGGATAATCCGTCCAGTCCACAGCACCTTCAATAATCTGGTGCTGGGGATATTGAAGCCAAACGGCCAGTGGAGACTCTGCACTGTCCCTAAGGAGCTCAACAAACGGGTCCATACTTCCCAATGGCCTCTTCCCTACATTGACCAAGGGCTGGCCCTAATCCAGGGGTCACAGGTATTCACTGCAACAGACCTGACCAATAGATACTGGACTGTACCTGTCAGTAGGGAGGACCAACACAAGCTGGCTTTTACCTTTGGGGGCCAGCAGTACACAGGGACATGGACTCCCACAGAAAGCACAGTGGTGTAGAACCCATGTTAATTTCTTGGGCCATGAGATTACTCCTCAGGGTCTCTGTCCCCAGGAAAAGAAAGTGGAAGCACTCCAGAAACTGAAGGACCCCAAAACTCTGTTGGAACTAAGGAGCCTCCTTGGACTGACTAATTACAATAGAAAGTTAATTGAGGGCTACACAGAGATCACCAGACCCCTGATTCATCTTTTGAAGGGGGGTCAAGTGGGAATGGGGTCCAGAACAATCTGAGCCATTGAGACAACTCAAAAGAAGCCTCTAACAAGCGCCTTGCCTAGCTTACCCTGTCATAAACAATGGGTTCTTCTTGGAGACAGGGTTTTCTAATACATGCTTGACTGCAGAATTATACCAAAAGCATGACAAGGTCAACCAAGTAATCTCCTATGCAAGCAAAACTTTATCCTCTGTGGATGAAAAAATCAACGACTGTGAGAAGGCACTCCTGGGAACGGTGTGGGCATTGAAGAATGACTGCCCATATATCGAGGGAGAACACATCATAGTGGAGACTCCACACCAGCCTCTGCAATATCTCCAAAGTGACTTAATCCGGGACGGAAATGTGAATAATTCCTGAATTACTTCCTGGATTCTGTCAATGCAAGGCTTTCCTGTGGAGGTCGGATATGGCCAAAACAAGAAGAGTCCCCTCGCGCAAGGTCTGGCTGATTTGCATGATTGTGCCAGAGAAAACTTTCTCGAAGACGAGAGTCTAAAAATCAAGGACAACATGGAGGCATACCTTAATTCCCCACTCAAAGTCTTTGAAGAAGACAAGTGTGAGGGAATGCCCACTGTCTACGTGGATGGATGCTCTTACCATGTTGACAACAATGGGGAAAAAGAACTTGTGGATGGTGTAGGGAATGCATGGGTGAATGAGTCCCCAGAACCCTCTGCTGGGTACAAGATTGGTCCCTGAAGTAGTCAAGTGGCAGAGTTGATGGCTGTGCATCAAGCCATCCTCACTGCTGTCCAACATCAACTCCACTGGTCATAATCACAGATTCGGATTATGTGCGGAACGGGTTTGTGGAACACCTGGTTAACTGGAAAACCAGAGGCATGTTATGTGCTAATAACAAACCCTTGAGACATGGGAAATTAATTCAAAATATTGATGATCTGGTCACCTCGAATGGGATGACCATCTATTGGAAAAAGATCCAGAGTCATTCCAAAGTAGAGGGACCAGACAAAACTTGAAATGACTTAGCTGATCAGCTGGCCAAAACCAGGGCCATCCAAGGGGATCTAATAGAGATCGAGTCCCTGTTGGGGAAATCCAGGTCACTGCTATCATTAGGTCCCAGACAAATGCTCACAATGATCTTTCAACTGCACAATGGAGTAAGGAGACCCCAGATGCTGATTTGATTACGGCTCAAAAAGGGGATCCAATAATTGGTAGGTTTTATCAACACATTGAGGACCCTGAGTACCCTGAGAACTTTCCCCTGACGGATACCGATTACATAGGGAAAGAGGTACTCGAAATCCGAATCCAAGACGGTTTGTTGGTAAGGAAATCCCTAGTTGACCATGATCAGTGGGTGGTTCCTACCTAATTCCGAAGCCTGATGTTAACTCACGCCCATGATGCGGCCACAGCCAATCATAGGGGGTTTCAGTCAACACTTGAAATCTTAAGAGATGTTGCATACTGGCCACACATGGGGCAGGACCTCGACCAATACTTGAAGGGGTGTCTTGTGTGTGCACAATTTCAGCCAACATTCCTCACACACCGTGCGCCTCTCCAAAAGAGGGCAATGACAGTACCATGGTCAGATTTGCAAGTAGATTTCATTAGGGCCGTGATTCGCTCCTCTAGGGGAAATAAGTACATGTTGACAGTGACATGCTTATTTACTAAATGGGTGAAATGTCTCCCGGCCCCAAATTGCAAGGCAGAAAAAGCAGCTGCCCTGATGATCAACCACATCTTTTCGTGTTTTGGACTACCCAAAAGGATAGAGTCAGACAGAGGTAGCCATTTCATCAGCAAAGTAATGACAAAGATGTGGGAGATACTTGGGGTTAAAAGGAAGCTACATATTGCTTACCGGCGAGCCTCTAGTGGTGCAGTGGAACGGTACAACAAAACCATTGAGAGCATATTAAAAAAGTTTGTGGCAGATTCTGGGCCAAGTTGAGCTATCCGATTACCTCTTGTCCTAATGGCCATCTGATCTAACCCTTCATCTGCAACTAAAATGTCACAGTTTGAGCTGATGACTGGACGCAGGATGGTGCTTCCCCAGCATCTGCTCTACAGGACCCAAGCGCTGACATTGATCAATGCCTCCACAACTCATGAGTATGTTGAAAATTTAAGAAAACACCTTCAACATGCTTTTGCCTATGCTCAGTGAAATCTAGAAATATCAGCCGACAGCATGAAGACCCACTATGACTTAAAGGCTTCCAGGAAAGAATACAATGTAGGAGACTGGGTTTATCTATAGGATTTCCAAAGGAACTAGGCCAAACAGCGGAAATTTCTGCCTACCTGAACGTAGACAAGATCTCACCAGTCGCCTACAAGATCCGAATCCCCAAAGGCAGTTTGGCAGAAGGGGAAGACAGGTGGGTCCATATTAATCATCTAAAGTGTTGCCATCCTAGGCCGCCAACTGGAAGAGTCTTCTGGTACCCCAAAGGGGGCCACTCCGGATCCATAAAACTCCAACCCTAAAATATTTCACATATAGTCTATAAAAAATAATAATGCAAATGTCTCTTGATTTATAAAATGTATATGTCCACCCCACCACATTAATAGTGGTGTGGAAATGTCTACAAATATGTTTTTTGCTTTGTCATCCTAGGAGACAGAGAGAGAGAGAGAGGGAGAGAGAGAGAGAAAGAGAGAGAGAGAGAGAGTGAGAGAGAGAGAGAGAAAGAGAGAGAGATAAACCATGGAGACTAGCAAAGGAGGATATTCCGGGGACCGGGAGCAAATATCCAAGAGGCCCGCAGTATCGCTCAATACTCCCATCAGGACTGCTGAGGAGAACCAAGCGATGCACCCCTGAGGGACGAAAAGATGCTGAACTTTACCATTGGTGGAATCCGGAGAGATGAGGCTGACATCCCAGTCTTGCGAATTTCCATTGATGGAAGATCAATGGCCATTGCAACAGGGGAGCTTGTGGGATGTCTTAACCCACTAATCCATGCCCTGCAACATCACTGTGCATTGCTGGCAGCAGAAAGATCATAATGGCTGCCGGAAAGCATGCTGCTCACCAGAAGTCACCAGGAAGTGCGCAGTGAACACCTGAAAAATAGGCACCATTTACTTTTGCCTAGGTCAGTGGTAACATAGGAGACCACTGCCAAAACCCATCATTTGGCTGCTCACAGAGAAAAATCATTGCAAAAGAAACAGAGCTGGTTTCAAAAATCCGTTTTTATTTGGTGCCAGATTTGTAGAAATCATGGCTTACAAACCACCCAAAAAGATCCAACCTCCTTGTTGGGCGGTAAATATCATTCTCCTTGTGGAATCTACATAAATATAAGGTCCACAGAAGTGGATCTATATCTGAACAAAGTATACTTTTGAGGATTGCTTGCTGGAAGAAATCTGTCAAAAATGGGTGTAATACCGTTACTCACCTCTACCAGAAGCCATCGTTTTAAAACAATTTTGGGTAAAGTTGAACATGGAACTCAAACTATGCCAAAGAAAGACTTGCTTCAGAAGCCTAAGAGGTGGATACAATTTAAAATCATATTCTGAAAAGGCTTGAAGCAAGAAATTGTTTAATGTATGTGTTAAAAATGTGAGTTATATTATAAGAAAATACCATTTTTAGACATTGGGTTAAGAGTTAAAGTTTCCCACACTGTGTTCAAATGAATTCCACACCTTCTCCCTGGACAAAGGAGACTTCCCCCTGCCCTTGGCTAAGAGATTGACAGGCTGTTGTGAATAGGAACTAGGAGGGGCACTTTGGCCTGTTGCTCTCAGTGCATACAAAAGAATCCATGGGCTGAGTAGAAAATGCTAATTCGGGTGTGACCGACAACAAACTGCTGGCAGGAAGGAGCGACATGTGACCTCTGAGTCAGCCCAGACCTTGGAGGCGGAGACAAACCATTGTGTGGATCAGAAAG